>NC_056728.1:655931059-656266059 GCF_019279795.1 Protopterus annectens
TACAGCCATGTAAATGGGGATATCACTAAAATACTGGAATAGATAAGCTCACACAATTGATGAATTCACACACTCCTGTCTGTCCTAACACATATTAACCAGAGGAGCAGAGATCTCAAGCCTACATACTTCCCACAAGTTACTGATATACATCTTTACAGCATCCCACTGCTTTGTCAGAAATACACAGCAGTTATGGTGGCAGGCAACAGTACATCTGACAAATATCTGGACATAACATCACACTAGGTAAATACACTAAGCTGCTAGGCATTTCAAAAAGCACTGTGCAAACTCCAGGCAGACTGCCACAACACTAACCCAAGTTTCCTATGGGGGAATACGCATGTACTTGCAAATATAGCAGGCACTACAGCCATGTAGCAGCATGGAGTTACAGACACCAGTGTGAAAGTGCATACCCACAACCAATCTGAACACAGTCACATTATGGTAAGCCTAATTAATATTACAGTATATCGACTGTGTGAACAAAACCATCCTCATATGTACCACTCACACACTAACCCTACATGTACTGGGCCAATACACAGTGTTGTCTGATGTCTGACTGTGGTATGGGACATGTGTTAGTCTGGCCCTACAAACATGTCCGCTGATAGGGTACCATAAACTGGAGCAGCATGCAACATCAGATAGAACAGGACCAAGAACAATGACATCTACCACAGTCTGTACATAGGCTAAGTAACATATTCACAATACACACTCTTTCAACAATCACCATAAATACACAGACCTCAGTGCTGTACACACTACAACAGAATGCCCAGGTTTTGTCCTCAAATATAAGCCCCACTATACATAACATGTCTAACAGTCTGATATCTCACTGGCTTTTTATCAGGTATAATGTCAGTAAATAATGATGTACTTACTGTACATATGCACCTCTTACTGCATGACATATGGACAGAGGGTGACATATCTCTTCTGAGGGATATGAAGTCAGTAACTCACATGGATGTCACCATGTACTGACTGCAAACTTCAGAGTATGCTACTGCATTTCTAAAGATAGGAAATGTGTGAGTAACACAACACACGTAAGATTCCAAACTCTGGCCTGTTTGCAGATAAACCTACATGTGAGAGTTTCCTCAACTACATAACACTGTCATGCCAGACTTTAAATCATGTAGAACAGCCATATCTACACAAAGCCTGTTAAACCAACATTACTTCAAATGTAGAACAGCAATACTTACAATCTGTCCCCATGTCTGGAACATCCCCCTCCTGTTTTTTGGCCTGTCTCCACAGTGTATGTTGTAAGAGGTATTTCCAACTACCCTCTGTGATGCTGTTTGTCAAACACCCACATGAAGTCCTGCTCACAGTGATGCAAAATGGCCAACACCCACATGACGTGCTTAGTTATAGGAGTGTGTTTCCATGCAGTTGGCTACAAGAATGATACCACGGCTGTTCCAAATGCAATTAGCAAGTGGAGAACTGTAATTTTTGCACAGGCCATCAGCTGATCATGAGCATTACTTACAAAATTCAAGCTGCTGCCTATGCAAAACAGGTGTGCTTTTCCACATCCACCAGATAGAGAGAGACAGACAGACAGAGACAGAGACAAAGTAAGAAAGGAAGGGAGTATGAGAGTAAGAGCCAAACGTGTTTGGTTTTGATCCGTGGGTGGAGAGTGATATCTGGGTATTATAACGGTTGCCTATATTGTTTACTACTCCATACTGTCACATAGTAATTGCACATGGGTGTACACATTTATGGCTGAGGATTGTCTATAACAACCTCTACAGTGTTTGAAAACTGTTGGCCTTGTAATGTGGACAATGGGACATATAGGTCCTCAATATAATGATGTAGCAAAACCCGCACTGCAATGGATCCTGTAATTACACATTCACCCCAACACCCACACAGGATACTGATGAGACACACACACACACACTTATCAGAACAGAGTTTCAAACCCCTACCTCACTATGCATTGCTATTACAGTGTTATGCAGTTATTGAACGTGCCACGGAGCTTACATGTTTGAGCGCTGTTCAAAAGTAACTTTGAAGGTGACTGACATCAGCAACAGTGCTAAAGGAGGGATAAGGGAAGTGTAATAAGTGTGAATGTCTACAAAAGCAAATGTCAACAAAGACACACACACACACAAACACACATACACACACACACACACTCACACACACACACGCACACTGTCTCAGGGAAACACACACATTATTCACAGTTGGCAACATCAGGATTAGAATTCCTAACTAACTAGTTTGCTACACTACAGTATTACACAGGTATCACAAGTGCCACAGAGCTTATATGGCTGATACATGGCCAAAGGGTTATTTCAAGGTGAATGACATCAGCAGGTGTGCTAAAGTAGGGGAATTGGAGGTGTAGTGATTGTGAATGGTTTCAAAATCATTAATCTCCACACACACACACACACACACACACACACACACACACACACACACACACACACACACACACACACACACACGCACACACACACACACACACACACACACACACACACACACACACACACACACACACACACACACACACACACACACACACACACACACACACACGCACACACACACTTGCCAGTACTGAGATGCATAGGTTCATTGCTTCACAGGTGTGTAGTAGGTTTATGGGCCTGAAGGCTGTACAAGGCTAGGCAAAGGAAATGCCTTTTGCATCAGGCCACATGACAATGGTCTCCAGTGTGGCTCAGGGGTGTAGTCCCAGGAGTTGTCCCCACAGGTGGGTATTGTATTCACCATCCACTCATCTGGGTTACTATTGTGGGTGGTCAGTGATATGCACTGCTTCCCATGTATGTGATCTATATTCCATAACATGGACAGTGTCTGAGTTGTGTCACATGTCCCACACGCATGTTCTGTGATGTGTGGAACTGTACTTGAGGTCTCTGGGGCATGTTGTGTTGGCATATTGTTATCTTCTGTTGTAACATTCCTGATCTCATTTGGTGATACCTGGCTATGGAACTGAGGTAGTGCCTGAACCTACATTGACAGCATGATACAGGTATTCAGTCGAGTTAGTGGCATCTGTCCATACAGGACATGTGTATAAGGCATGGTATTCCCATCATGGGTTACATTTGCAGACTCTACAGTTGTTAAGTGTCCAGTGGGGAACATAGCAAAAGGACTACTGTAAGCATTTATTTGCCTACTGTAGGGATGGAACAGTGTGCCATGTCCTTTTTCTTGCTGGATAATACACACTCAGTCAGGAGATGTAACGCATCACAGTACTTTCTTATGTCAGTGGCACTGTTGTAGTCAACAGGCATGTAGTCCACTGCAATCACACCGTAGTTACTGTGTGGCAATATGCAGGGAACTACCAATATAGTGGTTGTTGCCTAGCCAAGTATGTTTGTGTATGAGACATGGGTGGAGAGTGTTCTCTGAGTAATACAAGGGTTGCCTATATTGTTCATCAATCCATAATTTCACATGTAGGGCTATGGATTGTCCACACCAGCCTCTCTGGTTTTTGACAGCTGTTATCCCTGTAAGGCAGACATTGTGATATATACTAGGTCCTCAACATAATAATTTAGCAAAACCCGCCCCACAATGCATCCACATATTGCACAATCACATCAACCTCCACACAGGATACTGATGACCAACACACTCACACACACATTTGCCAGTATTGAGATTCAAACCCCTACCTAGCTAGGTATTGCTACTACAGTGTACCAAATTTATTGCATGCACTACGCAGCTTATAGGAAGGATGTTGTCCCAAGGTACTATTAAGGTGAGGAACATCACCAGCCCTTGTAAATACTGGAATTGGGTGATGTATTCATAGGTTCATAGGTTCATAGGTTGGTACTAGGCTATCAGCCCTAGGGCCTATACAAGCCTAGCCATAACAATTCCCCGGCTATTTCTTCCCACATTATTTACTTTCCTGGACCCCTGTCTAGCAGGGCGACTGACGTGATCCCTGGGGTGAATTTCCTTTCTCCCATCCAATTGTCAAGGTTCCTCTTGAAGAGGTCCAAAGAGGCACTCTGCTTGACATGTATGGGCAATCTATTCCAGAGTCTGGGGAGTCTCTGGGTCAGGAACCTATCCCTCCAGCATGTTTTGTTTATTGTGATGCCAAGGTTTAGATCCATGGAGCGTGTAGCTTTGAGGGATTGGGATTTCTTTAAGTGTAGCATGTCTAACAGCTCTGGGTTTGACATGGCCTTGTATGTTAAGCAGAGATCGCCTCTGAGTAGACGATATGCGACAGAGTATAGCTGGAGTTTTTTAAGGCGGTCAGTGTAGGGCATCTGCTTTAGGCCTGTGATTCTTTTAGTGAGGTATTTCTGAGGCCTTTCCAGTTGTTGCAGATGTCTTGAGAGGTACATACCAAATGGGGCATTGTATTCTATAATGGGTCTAATGAGGGATGAGTACAGTGGGACAATGACCTCCTTCTTTCTGGATGAAAAGCCCTTTGTGATGAGGTGTGCCACATAGAAGGATTTCCTGACTGTTGTGGCAATGTGGTTATCAAAGGTGAGACCACTGTCCACCTGTGTCCCTAAGTCTCTTATCACACTTTCTGTGTTTAGTGTACTGCCACCTATATGGTAATTCATGGATACATGTTTTTCCCAAAGGGGATAACAATACATTTCTTGGCATTGAGCTTGAGCCCATGGCTCTGGCACCAAGCATCTGTTTCTGTAAGGCCCTTTTGTAGAGTATCCACATCATTTGGGGATTCAATAATGGCTCCCAGTTTGCAGTCATCTGCAAACTTTGTTAGCCAGAGTCCCTTAGTATTGACCTGTACTTCAGAGAAGTAGATGCCAAACAAGAGCGGCCCCAGGACTGAACCCTGAGGTACTCCACTTGTCACTTGTCTGGAGCTGGATTTGGAGTCGGCTACTTTTACAGTGTGGGTTCTATCAGTAAGCCATTTAGCAACCCATTGGGTGACATAGGGATTAATGCCCAACTTAGTAAGTTTATCTATGATTCCAGAGTGGGGGATGGTGTCAAAGGCCTTGGCAAGGTCTAGATAGGCAGTGTGGACCACCTTACCCTTGTCCATGGCTCTGGAGACTGATTCAAAGAAGTCAATCAGGTTCAGGAGACAAGATCGGCCCTTCACAAACCCAAACTGGGTGGGGTCCAGTGTTTGAAGGTTGCCAATGTCTTTGTTTATAAGTTCCATGATAATACGCTCCATGGCCTTGCAGATAAGGCTTGTCAGACTGATGGGACGGTAGTTTCCGGGATCCAAGGTGGATCCCCCCTTGTGGATTGGGATAACTGTAGCTCTGAGCCACTCAGTGGGCATGAAACCTGAGGTGAGGCTATGATTAAACATGACACTTAGGTGAGGTGCCAGTTCATATTGTAGTTCATGTAGTACACAGCCCGGGATGTCATCTGGTCCCATGGATGCTGTATTCTTGGCTTTAGAGAGTGCGTTTTGTACCTGTATGGCCGTTATTACTGGAATTTGGCAATCTTCCGGTATTGAGATGGGCCATTTAGGGGGTGAGAGGGGTGAAGTTGGCACTGAATCGATCTGCCAGGATATTGGCAATATCCTTTGGATCAGTATATTTAATGCCATTCTGTTTTAGCTCAGAGCAGATCTGAGCATTGCCATTTAGATTCTTGACATAGTTATAGTATGCTTTGTGGTTGTCTTTGGAATCTTTGGCAATTTTATTTTCGTAACTAGCTTTGGAGGATTTTATGAGGCGTCTCAGTTTCTTACTGAGGCTAGTAAGGAGTTTTTGCATCCTGGGATTTTCCTCTTTTCTGCAAAAGTTTCTTCCTTTTGTTGTAAAGTTTGTTTATGGCAGGGGACCACCAGATTGGCTTCCTTTTGTTGGATGAGAGCATTTTGGTTCTATTTGGGATGGCACGATTCATGCATGAGTGGATGTGCACGGACAGTGCCATAGTGTAGGATTCAGCAGTTGAACTTTCAGTTCCGTCTGCATGGGTGTTATGAAGTTTGTCACTTCTGACTTGAGTAGCATGAAGTTGGCTTTGGAGAAGTTTTTTATGGTGGTTTCTTTACTGGGGGTGGGGGTGGGATGTGGATGTTAAGGGTGATTAGCTTATGGTCAGACCTGACTAACGAGGGGTGACCATAGGTATGGAGCATTGATTTCCCATGTTGGTAATGACCAGGTCTAGGATATTGGAGCCCCTGGTGGGACTATGGATTAGTTGATCCAGGGCATTGGAATTTATGAATTCCAAGAACCGTTGCAATGGTGTTGGGACATGAGTAGTTTTCCCAGTTAATGGCAGGGTAGTTAAAATCACCCAGTATTAGGGTGTTTGGTTCTATCTTAATATTTTCCAGTATGTTTAGAAAGGTGTAGTGAGAATCTTGGGGTATGGTGGGGATCTGTAGCAAGCTACAATTTGGATTGCAGTCTTACCTAGTGTTAGTTGCACTTGGAGAATTTCAGACACATTGTGTTGGCCAACTAGCCTGGTGGTGTGAATATCCTTGGTGAATATTGACACTCCTCCACCTTTAGTGTTTCGGTCCTGGTTTGGTGGCCGAAAAGTGTGGTAAGAGTTGTAGCCTGGTATTGCAGGGGTGCTCTCTGGAGCCTTGAACCAGGTCTCAGTTTCTGCACAGATATCGATGTTCTCCATTTTTAGGAGTGCCTCGAGAGAGTGCATTTTGAGGTTTAGACTTCTAGCATTGAGTAGCATTACCTTCAGATTTTGCATGCTTGTACCTGTTACGGTGGTTGTTTTGTCCTTTGAAGTTTGCCTAAAAAAGGCACTATAGGGGTGGCAAGAGCCTTAGCCAGTAACCTGAACCCCAGGGGTGACAGGTGCAGATCATCTCTGGCAAAGCATCGTGGTCTGTTAATCATGTCATCCCAGGCAGACAGATACTGGATCCCCTTTGAATGACACCATAAGCTTAGCCAATTGTTGAAGTCAATCATTTTATCCTTATATTGTGGTATCATTCTGGGCGAAGGCAGGATGCTACTCAGGGCTAGGGTCATACCTGCCTGGGCCACATGATCCGAGAGCTCTTCCATGTCTCTTTTCATGTAGTCCAGGGAGGAACGTCTCAAGTCATTCACTCCAACATGGACAATGACAGAGTCATATTTGTACTTGTGGAGTGACTTGAGTGCATGCGTTATGTGGTGGATCCTGGTACCCGACAGGCAGCTGACTGTAATTTTCTCCTTATTCAACCTAGTGAGAGGGACATCAGTGTGCCGGACTATAGAGTCACCTATGACTAAAGTGTTAGGTACATTGTCTTGCCTTACGGGCTGTTGCTGGGTGGCACACTGGTGTTGTGAACTATGTGACACATTGGTTGTGATTGGTGTTTGTTTGCGTTTCAGCTTCAGAGGTCTTTGTTGCTTGGGCAGGTTACAGTTAATGGCCTCTGCATATGTGGATTTAGTGTTGCTATATGTGGGTGTTGGTGGTGCAGGTTTAGAAGGGCTATGTGTTGCTTGAGATGTAGTGTGGGTGTTAACCTTCTCCTCTTGACTGTTTAGCACAATCTTGGGTGGAGAGAGCTTTGCTTCCATTTTGGCTATGTAAGTGCATCTCTCACAGGTTGTAGTGTTGGGTGGTAGGAGGAGAGGGTTGTCTGTGTACATGAGGCAATTGCTGCATTGCCCCAGTATGCCCAGATTCACCAGGTGGACAGGAGAAATTACCGGAAGCTGACCCTTGGACATGCTTGGTTTGGGGCTTTTTTTTTTTTTCTTTGTAAAGTATAGGAGCTGTTTCCTTAGCAAGGTACTTTGCAATTATAGGCTTAGTGCCTACTATTAATTTCTCCTTGTTAACAAGGAGAGTTCAGTGTTTGTATGAGTTTAAGGCTTCCTAGTGCTTTCCATCAGGTATTAGAGAAAGTGCTAGTCACAGGGATGCTTAAAGGTAAGATTGAAAAGAATGCATTCTGCAGTGTGCACTAGAGAAGCTAGATGTGAAAGTAGGTAACTTGAGTTTTACCTGTTTAAAAAGTTAAGGTTTAGTGGAGAGTTACTATTTTTAAAACAGCAAGATGGATTGAAAGGGGTGGTCACTTTTATATTTTGGTACTATGAAATACTGTAGGTGTATTGGGTGAGAGAGCCCCAAAATAATTTTACCCTAAACACACATTTACATTTGCCAGGGGTGAGGTTCAAACTTCTATTGGACAATCTTTACTGACCATTACGTTATGCATTTGTCACATGCACCACTGACCTGACATGGGTTAGGGTTGGCAACAGGTATTTCTAAGATGGATGATATCTGCAGGACTGCTAAAGTCAGGCTCTGAGATGTGTACTGGGTGTAAATGGGCCCAGAATATTTGAGGTACACACATACATATGCACATACACAGACGATTACCAAAGATGAGATTCAAATCCATACCTGTGCAGTTACTACTATTGCATTGTTCCACATTTAGGGTATGGGCCACGGAGCTTATAGGGCTAGCCCTTGTCCAAGGGAGTATTTCAAGGTGACTGACATCAGCAGGCTTGCTAAAGTAGGGTAATGGGAGGTGTAGTGACTGAGAATGGCCTCAAAATCATTAATCTTTACACACACACACACACACACACACACACACACGCACACACACACACACACACACACACACACACACACACACACACACACACACACACACACACACACACACACACACACAGTTTCACAGTTGCCACATCTGGGATTAGAACTTGCACCTAGCTAGTATGTTACACTATTGCATTATCCAGTTATCACACTTGCCATGGAGCTCATAGGGCTGGCCCTTGTCCATAGGGGTATTTCAAGGTGACTAACATCAGCAGTCTTGCTAAAGTAAGGCAATGGGAGGTGTAGTAACTGTAAATGGCCTCAAAATCATTTATCTCTGCACACACACACACACACACACACACACACACACACACACACACACACACACACACACACACACACACACACAGGTGCCATGGCAGGGATTAGAACTCCTACCTAACTAGTATGTGACACTATAGCATTATGCAGTTATCTCACGTGCCACGGAGCTTATAGGGCTGCCCTTTCTCCAAAGGGGTATTTCAAGGTGACTGACATCAGCAGGCTTGCTAAAGTAGAGCAATGAGAGGTGTAGTATCTGTGAATGGCCTCAAAATCATTAATCATCATCATATTTGAACATGTGTTTAGATTTATTAAAGGATGAAACTGTTTATTGTATAGTTCAAAGTGATGTTATTGAACAAGCTAAGGATAGGTATGTATGTCTAATACAGAGAGGTTTGAGATTAGGTTATTGGTCTGAAACTGATGTTAAGAAGAAGCTTACAATTGCTTACAATTGCTGATACAGGTTTAGCTTACTTTTATTGTCTACCCAAGATTCATAAAAATTTTAATATTCCACCAGGTAGACCCATAGTTTCAGCTAGCAAATATTTTTTGCATAACCTGGGAGTTATTTTACATCGGGTATTATTGAAGGAAGCCATTCGTCTTCCTTCTTATATACAAGACTCCTTTGATTTTTTGAATAAAATAAAACAAGTTATATGGAAAGAAAACATGTATTGGATTACATTAGACATACATAGTCTTTATACTAATATTAAACATAAGTTTGGTTTGGAAGCATTATATAAGTGCATGGGAGACTATCCGTTTACACATTATGTGATGGATTTGGTTAAGTTTTGCTTGGAAAATAATTATTTTTGTTTTGATAATCAGATTTTTCATCAGATACAAGGCACTGCAATGGGTGCTCCATTTGCACCCATGTATGCCAACATCTTCATGGGAATGGTGGAACAAGAATGTATTTATAATAATTCATTTGTACGTAAATATGTGAAATTTTATTATAGATACATTGATGATTTAATTTTTTTATGTGAAGATGGCTTAAATTTTGTAGCTAATTTTGTACAGGAAATTCAACATAATAGATTTAATATTATTTTTGATGGATTACAATATGGGCAGATAGTTAATTTTTTAGATATTAATTTACAAGGTATTATTGGTAAGCCTGTGGTTACAAGTATTCATAGGAAATTTGGTATGCCACATGACTTTTTGATGGGTACTAGTTGTCACCCTAAACATACCATTCAAGCTTTACCATATGGTGAATTTTTGAGAATTTCCCGTTTATGTAATGATAATGAAATATATTTGAATGAAATACAACGGACTAGAAGAATGTTTTTGAAAAGGTATTATGATGCTAAATTACTTGATACTGATATTCAACAGGTAGTTAGATTGAGATATAATGTTAGAACTACACATAAAGATAGGGGCAATACTTATATTGGTAATAGTATTAATAATTATGATAAGAATTTTTTCTTAGTTTCTATTTATAATGTTTGTAGTAACAGTATCAAAAATTGCATATTACATTTTTGGGGATTTTTAAAGAACTTTGGTGAATTAGACAATCTAATGACAAATAAGTTAGTGTTTTCTTACAAAAGAGGTAGAAACATCAAATATGGTTGTACATACTAAATTTGTTAGACCTGGGTTGAAATTATATTATCAAATAGCTAATGTAGGTATGTCATCATGTGGGAAGTGTAATGGTTGTCCTTTTATAAAAATTTTTTTTCCATATATTAATAATATTAGTTTTACTCCTAATGAGATATATAATTGTAGAACACATAGGGTTGTTTATGCAATTAAATGTGGATGTAATAAGTTTTATATTGGGCAAACTAAGAGAATGTTTAAGGTTAGGTTACTTGAACATTTAAGAGATATTAGAATTAAAAAGTTAGAGAGCCCTTTAGCCCAACATTTTTGAGAACATCATGGTGGCCAAAGTGATAGTCTTCAAGCCACTATTTTGCAACAGGTAGCTGTTGATGAACTTGATGTAACCGTTGTTAAAAAGCTACTTTTAAAGAAAGAAACAATTTTTATTTTGAAGTATAATACTTTGTTACCTAAAGGTCTGAATACAGACTGCTGCTGGAGAAGTGTTATTTGACTTAATTTTATTAATTAATTGGTTGATTGTTTTATTGTTTTATGGTTTAATTAACTGTTACTATTTAAACTGCTTTTTGTGTATGATGGGGTACTCCTTGAAGGCTTACTGTGGCCGAGGCACTAGAGAAATAAACATTTTTTCATTGGCTTGGTTGTTTCATTTTGCGCACCAATGCCCTGTGCTTAAATGGCTGATATCAGCCAAAAAAATAAATAAATAAAAGTTATTTTTTATAATTTTGCAACTTTTTTCCATGCCAATGGCCATATATTTGGCCATTGGCATGCCTACTATATCGAATACATGTTTTCTTTGACGCTTTCATGCCTCTGTTTTGTAATTTGCAGAAATGTATTCTGTTAGTAGATGAATACATTTCTGCAGTTTACACTATTCCTGCACAGATGCCTGCCTGCTTCCTGGATCACTAATTCACCTTATTGGCATGGTTTTCACCTGCAAATGGGGTAATTAGCATACCAGAGCTGTGCCCGTGCAGGAATAGTGCCGGACCGTTTGTGCACATCCTGGGAGCTCGTTCCTGGATCACCCGTCGGCCATATTGTGTGCAGCAGCTCTTGCACTATTCCTGCATGCCATGAAGAGCTTGTTGAATCCCATGGATAGTTTTAGTGAGCTGGATAAGGTTTAATGAATCCAGCCCTTGGCTTATGATAGCAAAACTAATATCGAAAAATAAAAGATTATTATTATACATAAATCTGTCTTCACCTCCCACATGAGTGGTAGTTTGTGCAAGGCTTAGAAGTTTGTTACTAATTTGTTACTAATTATTTGTGTGGCTGGCATTTATTTTTTCTATTGACTGTATAAGTTTACCATGATGTTAATGTTTTGTTGGATTTGTAAAATGATGAAGCTTTGTTTCTAGTTTTAACTAGTAGCCTTGGTTTACTGTTTGTGGGTTACACTTGTTTTGAACACTAATATAACTTTTAAGAGATATAAATAAACCCAAATACTATGTAACTGTTTGCCAATAGAGTTTCAGCTAATGTTTATTAATTTGCATAGTGAATCTGAAAGATTTTGCTTGGACATGAAGTGGTAAGTTAATCACATGCCTTATGATGCCCTGTTTGCAGCAGGAATGTTTTTTCTTTATAAATAATTATGTAATTTGTCACATTGTATAGCAGCAATGCAGGCAAGTTTATGAGTTTTGCAAGGGTTTTGTTAAAAGCAACACAATTTTATTAAAGTCAGTCCTTGCAGTCTGTGCCCCAAACACACACACATTTTTTTGTATTTTTTCTTTTTCTGTGTATCACTATTTTGTTAGACAAACTGGATTATAGAGTGTCCTAGGCATACATTATTCCAAATGTGGCTGTTAGAGACAAGTTGATTTTGTTAGGTATTTAATTTTGATCCGACAGATTTAATGAGAGAAAATTTTATTTAGGGATCCATGTTATGCATGAATAGTTTCATAGATTTTGTGCATTTGGAAACATCTGTAAAAGCAATTAATATTTGTTTCATGATTTGACCAAATTCCATCAGCTAGGTCCAGAACATTCTCAATACATTGCTATGCACCATGCTTTTTTTGCCATGTCTGTTCACAATTTGTTAGCTATAGCATTGATAATCAAAAGAATACACAGATGGCAATATGATAGGATAATGGAGCCAATATCTGTAGTCACTAGATGAGGTGATAGCTTAGTCATCTCTTTAAGCAAACTTCCAGTGTTTTGTTATAGAACATGACAGATTTATTAATTATTCTGGCAAATGGTGCCATGTGAGCAAAAAGCTTAAGTACCCAGAGCAGCCTATTTATCACTAGATACTATACAACTATGCAGTGTTTCCATGAACACGTTTTAATTATATAAATAAAGCATTTAAAATCATTTACCTATAAATATTCATACTTGAACAAATGTCCTCTTACCACTGCCTTGCCTTGAATATGGAGTACAAGTCATTCCTCTTCTATTTAAAAAGTATAACAACAGATATTGCTTTCCAGGAGAAATTTACAATGAAACAAACTGACCACATTTTAGGACTATGCTAATAGCTCACACTAACCATTATTATGTTTGTTGCTGTTTCAGACATAATGCATAAAACTAATTCAATAGTACAAATCAGCAATGCATCACATTAGCCACATAATGTCTGAAATGCTACAGACTGAAACACTTGCCTAATGATTCAGATCACTGCAGTAATGTTCAAAAAGTTTAGATTTAATCTTTTCTCTCTCTTATATTATATCTATTCATGCTGTGAAACGTATGTATTCTACCGCCTAACAAAATGTATTCTCAAACACTATTTCTATATGATCTGCCTGCAAGTATATAGGAAGCTTATACCACAAAAAATTGCCTCAGAATATACATTACTTGTAAGCATTCTGCCTAAAAATATCTAACTGCTATTGTAAATATTGTAATTATGATGGGCTGAGCTGCAAATACGAACTGCTATATCAAGGTAGTATGTAAGGTAATATTGCCTTTTATCATAATTGCAATAAGTTATCAGTCTCTGTACCTTCAGACATGGGTAGTGCTTTTGAAGTGGTCACTTTGCTAGGCTGAAGCTAGACAGCAGAGTTGGAGGGGGAGTGTTTTGCCTTTGGCAAAAAGCATGTGCAGGCATAGACTTCAGAAAAGGTTTTCCTTATATTTTATTGGGTTTCCTTTCAGATCTGGTTTTAAAGGGGCTACTTTTTTCTGCTAATTGATTTATAAATTTAAAAAAAAATGCCATTGTTCCATACTAATAAATGTTAATTTAGATATAAGTAGAACGATGTAAAACCATTTAACTGTGTGGCAATAGATGCAGAGGCTTAAGGTTTAGAGCTGTTAATGAGCTGCCTCCTGTAATCAAGGGTACAGGGCCTGAATCCTTTCACCCCCATTTCCATCCTTAAGTAACTGAACAAGTCACTTAGCCAAACAGTGTTTTTGGGTCATCCCCAAAAAGCTACACCTTGTCCAATGGGGCTTACCTGGTTAACAAACAAATAAGCTTACCTGGTTAACAAACAGCAAAAAAAAAAAAAAAAAAAAAAAAAAGCAGTAAAATACAAGTAATACATTCAGCTAAGAAAGAGTATATACTCTAAATATATTTTAAAGACAACGTTGTCACTCCATAACAATTGTACATCAAGACTAATGATAACATAGCAAAATACTGAACTGAATAATTAGCATGTGTAGTTAGTCTTGCATATAACCTTTCACAAATTATAGCCCTTAGCCAGTCAGGGTGTGCATATTTAAACTTAGCTCTTATTATGTAGTCAATAAATATGTTTCATTTTTGAGCACTATTAAAGTGTGTAACTTCTGAGGTAGCATTATTCTATTCAAATGTATTAGGAAAGTTAAGGCTGCTACAGACTAAAAAAGGAAAAAAAAAATCACATTACAAAATTTTCTGTCATATTTTCTTTGGCTGTATATGTAGGTGTAGGATCATTAATCTTAATTGTTTCGCAATTGCCACCACTGTGAAACAACAGCTGCTTGCTGTTCCCAATTACCACAAACGACACATTAGACCTTTACTTAGAAGTAAAAATAAGAACACTTGAATACTGACTTAAATGTAGTTAAAATAGATTCTTAAGCAAGGTTTAATTTAATGTTTTCTTGTCAGAATGCCTTAATGAATCACTGTTAAATCAGATTGTCCTAATTCTTCAGTAATACTGTAACTTATAATGCTTGCACTTTTACATTTCTGTTTTATGGTTCACAATTCTCAGTGGTAATCAA
This sequence comes from Protopterus annectens, assembly GCF_019279795.1. Lineage (NCBI taxonomy): Eukaryota > Metazoa > Chordata > Ceratodontiformes > Protopteridae > Protopterus > Protopterus annectens. The sequence goes on from NC_056728.1 coordinate 655,945,886, forward strand.
ATGAACAAGAACTTTATATAATTACTCATTACTAATATATTTTTATATAAATATATTTTGCTTTAGAAGGTAAAATGCATTTATTCTAAGTGTTAAATGAACATTTGTAGATACAGGTCAAATCAGTATAAATCTGAAGTGTGTTTAATGCATAGGTCAGCAATGCAGTTTCAAATTAAAAGAAGAAAAAAAATAAGATGAGCGACCAATGTAAGGAAAAATATCCCATCAAAGTCAATAATCTGCCATTATAAGCCAATATTATTTTAAATGGATGCTATAGAAATGGAAGGACTTTGAAAATGTGCAAAAAGAAAATCTGGACAGAACCATAGTATCGTTTAATCATAGCTTTCAACTGTCGCTGTCAGAAATGTGCAGCACTACCTTCCAAATTACAAAACAAACCAGAAAACTGTGGTCTAGGTTTTAACATGTTTAACTTAACTTTCTCTGACCTTAAAATGTGCTGCTTTATACTTCTATATTTATAATTAACATTCTAATGAAGTACCTTTTACCACAGATTTTTTTCTTAAAAATCTTAACATTATGCAATCATAGGTTTATAATTAAGTGGTAGGCAACCAGCCTACAGATTATTACAAACCTAGATAATAAATAATAGTGAAAAGTACCATCTAGCCTGAAGAGTGGTAACACAAAATAGACTAGGTGAGAACTGTAGGGTACATGAACAATTATCTAAGCTTCCTTTGAAGGTGGCTAGGTTGCTACTGTGGTTGACATGTAGAGAAAGTGCATTCCAGAGACAGGGGATACATAGGGATATGAATTTGTCATGTCAATGTGTTCTGTTTACCTGTTGATGAAGATCTAGTTCCATTAATTGGGTATTTGAATATACAGTCTGGGCTATATTCATAGTCTGGGACTGCACAAGTGCATAGCATGCATTTGCATACAACTGTGCTATGCGGATATACAAATAACGTTAGCAAAACTTAATTGTATTGAATGTGGAAAAGCAAAGCAATTTCTGTAACCATGCCCATTATTTATAAACATATAACTTGTGCAAAGTTTGCCTTTTTGTCCATGTGAAGTATTTCACGGAATCATAAATGGTTTGTGCCTTGGCATATTTCTGGCAAGTGTGGCTGAGCACAGTCACACACTGCAAAAACATGGACGGTGCAACAGCTAAAAGTGCTATATTTTAAAGAAAAGGGGTTAGAACTGTTTCATATAGGGCTGTCCTTTTGTATGGTTGACGTCAACAGTAGAATAGGTGATGCTAATGATACTGATGACGTTGATGATAATGTAGTTGTATTTATGAGGCAATCTGAAGGAAGTGTCAGGCAATGTCTCAGTGCAATGACAGGCTCTGTCACCTCACAATATATTAGGAATTCTACAGAAAGTGACACTGCATCACAAAGTCAAACACAGGCTGACATTCCACTCACACTTGTATAACAGGACCAGACCTGCATGTCTACACCAGGTCTTCGGTTGATGATGAAGACAATAGTGTAAGGCCACATTGCCCACAGAGATAACATTACAGAGAGGTGCTAGGCACAGAAACTATTTTGAATAACCTCAGAAAATATATAAAGCATTGGCTGCACAGCAGTAAATTTGCCATGACATAGTTAGAGCTCAAACCAGTGCAACAGACAGTCAGCTATAAATGGTTAGAGTCCTACAGGTTATGCATGAAGATTTCTAACAGTACTTTGAAATGGCAGAGAGCAGGGATAATGCCATGGTTTCACTGACACATAGCATGGTGGCACATCAGGCATCAGTTGCAGCCTCCATTCATACATTGGTTTTGGCATACCAGAGTCAAGCTGGACTCAGTTTTACCAGGGGAAGGGGATGGGAGGCTGTCTAGACACATGGGCATAAGAACATGTGATACTAATACTGGCTCTCAAGACAGTAATGTCAGCATTCTCAGTGAGCAATCATAACACATTTCTCACATGCCATGTCAATGGTCATCTACACCTAGGAAAGCCTTGTGTTCCAGGTCAAGGTCATGATGTGAAAGCACTGTCAGGTCACTGACATGAGGATCGCCTTCCTCCTCTAGATCACACCATCACATTAACTCACCTTACAGTCATCATAGTAGCCCATCCTCACCTTACAGTTCTTGTGGTAGCCTATCCTCAACTAAAAGTTCCCATGGTAGCCCATCCTCACCTTACAGTTCCCATGGTAGCCCATCATCCAGATCTGTTGCACCATCACCAGGCCTGTCGATAGGAGATGAATATGACTCATTTGATCTGGAACTACTGTGACTTACATCTAATGATAAATACATATACCTCCCAACCTCTTAGTGCAAGAAATCTGGGCAAAGACCAATACAATGGGGGAACAAAGGCCCAAAAATAGGGACATATTTTAAATATCATTCTTATAAGCTTACAGAGTTGCTAGAGTAACAGGATATGTTTTAACATACATTTTCTGAAGGATTTGAAGTCTAAAACTCAAATATATGTCATTATTTAGTGACTTCAATCCTTAGATCATCCCAGCGATTTGCCAAACAACCACAGATTTTATGAGGAACAGACCAAAAATATAAGCCAAAAATCTGGATATTCTGCGGAAATCTGTACAGTTGAGAGGTATGCCGGGGGGTAGAGAAAATAAGGTTTAGTTGGGGGTAGGGTGGGGGTTTGGGGTGGCTGTATATGCAAAGTTATTCCCTTTGCAGCTATTACTTTCACCATATTCTGACACTGCAGTCTTGTAAATTTGCATTTAAATACAATTGTATTGTGGGAAGAAGGGAAGTATATGTACATCTCTTAACACTGGGCCCAAAAGCAATGATACACAAATTACTGTTCCATATACTTACAATTAAATAAGAAATCACAGTAGCAATGAGCCAACATTTCCAGGTCCATTACATCATACAGAAGTGACACACTGAAAAAAATCCTCCTGTCATATGCACTTAACTGCTGCCTGTACAGTCTCATCACTGCACTACTGAAGGAGGATTCTGCTCATAAATATTTTAATGACAGCAAGAAGGAAATCTGATGTACAGTGCCGCCTAACGCTTAACAGAGAAATTGCAAGTGGAAGTCACATTTTTCATTGCTGACAGCACCATTTTCTATTGCACACTACATAAATCATTAAACTGTTGACAAGTTTATCGATTGGCTGTCTTTCAGCATCACTGCACAGGAATCGGTGAATGCTCAGGCAGACTGCTAATAATAAAAATAAATATTTTAAGATGAGAGAGATTGTCAGATGAATAGTAACACCAGAATGTGTACTACATATATCACTGCATGCATCAAATATGCACTGTGTTTTTTTTTAAGGAAACACTAACCTGTAATGTCCTGGCCTGTAGTTCTGGTTCAGATGCCACCTCTTAACCTGGACAGCCACACGTCATGCATGAGCCTGCTGCATGGGGTCCCTTACCACTGATGCTGGCTGGTCATCTTTAGTCATAGTGGAACTATAACTGGGAGATGCAGTGACAGCATTGCTCGTTTCACCACCAGACTGATGCATAATCATATTATGCAGAATGCAACAGCAGTGAACATCCTACATGCAGTAGCTGGATCATACTGATGGTCATCCACAGACTCATCTGGACACATAAAATGGCTCTTCAGGAGGCCAAACACACATTATGGGTTTGGGACATGGATGTGTTATATTTTTTCTCCACAGTTCTACATGGATTTGCTTCCAGAGTCATAAGACATGGCTCCGGTGCCTATCCAGCATCCCCTTATGAAAAAAGAGAGAGACAGAGAGAAAGGGAAAGGGAGACAAAATTAAAAAAACTATTGATTAATATACAGCAATTACTTTTAATATGTATTTATTTACTTCAAAAAAAGAAAAAAATCCACTTACCAGCAAGATAATCACTGGGCATCCTACCATGCAGGAAAATGTGGTAAAGTGAGCTAGTGTGCCACATATAGGAATCATGTGTACTGGCAGGGATGCTAGAAAGACACATTGGTGATGCACCCACATCCATCACATACTGTCTGGCAATTGATGCCATGGTAGCTCTTCCTATTGTGTTACAGCACACCCTGTAGACCAGGAAGTGCCCTCACTGTGACATGTGTGCAATCTATTGCACTGAGTACCTCAGAGGAAATATGCCATCCCATAAAAGGTATGCATAGTCCAAACTTGCTTCTGATGTGACACTGGGAAATAGATGTACTGATCCACAGGTACCAAAACTACATCCATCAACTCCTTCAGTATCCTCAAAGCAGAAGCCTCTAAGATTCCCAAGGTGTTCCTCCAACTGTCTCTGGAAGGTCACTGTAGCAAATATAGTGAGACCTATACATACTCTGGTGCCCACAGGAATAGGAAGTCCACACATTCCTCCAGTGCCCTATGGGGGTCAAACTTATGCACTATGACTCTTATGATTTCCCTGCCCACTCTAGCCCTTTTAAGGATGTCTTTATTATCAAAGTTATGATGAGCATTCCTTTGCTTATATTTCCACCTCCTTGGAAGATTATTAGGTGCAAGCAGGTTTGGCCCAACCAAGACAAGCAACTCTGACCTAAATAGCAAAGCTCTCACAAGAAATAGCAGTTTTGCCAGTTGCAACTCTGATACATTTGGTGAGGATTTACTTTTTACCACATCTGCAACAATTGTGGGAAGAGGGGAAAAACTGTCTATGAATTACAAATAGTGTAAAATAGCATTAATTAGCATTAGAATATTTATGTCACATCTCATTACCATCTCATTATCTGCTCATTTGCATAACTACATTTGAGGACACCATACATTGGCATAAATGGTCTCTATGAATCGCTGCTCAGCTGTACCCCTTTGTGCTTGCCCCCGAATTCCCAAACACATTTACATTAATGATTCTGAATACTGCTCTTGATAAGTAAAGGAATAGGAGGACAAAGTGGGTCATATCTTTCATTGCTTGAAAGGCTAAATCTAGATCATCATGGAGTAGTCTATAAGAGACAGAGTAAAAAGAGAAGACTGACAATCTGTTTTGATAAGTAATTTTGCTGAGGCCACATATCATCATTTTGTTTAGGAATGTCTGAGATCTCTCAAACTGAGTGATTTGTTTAGACAGATATATGCCCAAATGGGCATTACATTTAGCAATGAATTTGCTATGGTAAAGTAAAGTAAAGGTGGATTAAAATTTCTTTGTATCCAGAGGATATTCCTTTGAAAATTAGATGAGCCAGAGAAAAGGGTTTATGAACTATTATGGAGTCTTGATGGTTAAAATACAAGGACTTGTAAACAAAAGTGCCTAAATCCCTTACAATAGTGTCCAGTTGGTGGAGGTGTGTTCTATTTCATATGAGAAAATATTTTATTAACCAAAGTTAACTATGCTACTATTTTTCACATACAATTTGAGACCACAATTCCTGCCCCAATTGTCATCATGGTCTAGACTGTGTTGAAGCCATTGAGAGTAAGTGGAAGATCGATTGTCAACACCTAATATACAGTCATTTGCAAACTTATAATCATCTGCTTGGACTGTTCACCTAAAGGTCTGAAAAAAAAACAGATGGCAAATAGGATAGGGCAGATGCTGAGCCCTGTGGTACAGCACTGGTATCTTTTTTAACTTTCAGAAGTGATGCCTGTGACTCTGATCACATGAGTTATGTCAAACAACCAACTAACAATACACCTCACAATATAAGGATTCATATTCAGTAGTAAAAGTCCATTAATTATACATCATGGGGAATAATAGAAAGGATCTTGGCCAGGTCCAGATATGATGCATGTACTGCATATCCACTAACCACTATCTACCGCCTCTGTGACTTTTTCAAAGAATTTAATGAGGTTAAGGCTGAACCTTCCTTTGACAAACCTAACTTGAAGAAGGCTAGAGGTTAAGAGATGTTCAATGTCCAGATTAATGACGAGCGAGAAAATGAATTCCGTAACTTTACATATAAGACTAGCGAGACTAATGGATCTGTTGTTACCTGGGTCCATGGCTGGGACACCCTTGTGTACTGATAATACAATGGCTGTTTTTCAGGCTTCAGTAGTGTAACCATTATAGAGGCTTAGATTAAAGTAGAGGACCAGAGAGTCCACATTTCGTACTGATAATTAAGTAACATGATATGCTATCAGGGCTCATGACTGAGGTGTTCTTAGTTTTTGAAAGTCTTGAAAGAACTTGTTGTGCCATAATTAAAGGGGTGATTTGGCCTTTGGAATCTGTTGAATGGCTTTAATTGGAGATGTAATAAAATTGGCAGTAAATTCATCTAGGATATTAACTATATCCTTTGGGTCAGAGAGGTAGTATTATTGGCTTTCTCTAAATATAGTTGGACGTTGGTTCTTAAAGTCCTAGTGAAGTTAATTTGTAGTTATTTCTGATGTTACTGGTATTTTAAGTACATATTCAGCTTTGAACTTCTTTATAGTTTGTTTAAACTCTTTACTAGTTTAAGTGTGCTTTTAAGGTAGGTAGAATGAGACCTATTGCAGGCATTATTTCTTTCTCATTATATTATTTAATTATAAGAGTATTCTACCACAGGAGTTCATTTTTTAAATTCTCACCATATCTGGTGCATACACAGACTGTTTTATTAACAAAAGTATTAAAGTGGGAGTAGAAGTGAGTGGTACAGATGGTAGCTTTAGCAAAGGTATCCACTAGAGGAAGATTATGAGGAATTGAATGCAGTAAGGGTATTTTTATGAAGCCAAATGAGGTACAGCTGAGATGTGTGTGTGTGTGTGTGTGTGTGTGTGTGTGTTTGTGTGTGCAAGGTCAGAGTCTCACAGATGGGATGTAATTTGGCCTTTTGAAGATGAATCTTCAAAGTGCAAAACAGTCCAGACAACTCTATATACTAAAAATGCAAAATAAGTCCAACTAGTATTTTCTGTGACACACATTGCACATGCATTGGCAATGCTTCCTGCATGCCCCAGTAATTTAATTGTTATGATATATCATACTACCACAATAGGAAGGGGAACTCCGTGTCCACACAATTGCAGGTGCTATTTTCATCACTGATGGTGTTGGCTTTGAATAGCCGTATGTGTTGATTTTAGAAAAGTCATACTACTTCTACAAGCCGAATCTGGAGAAAGAAAAGTACTTAAGGGACTGTATTAGCATATCTCTGACACAGTAGCACACATGACGATAGATATGAACTGCTAATGAGCTTTGTCATTCAGTTATGAGTTTGATTCTCTCAGCCTCCATTTACTTGGTGTGTGAACATGATAAACCCTCGTAGACAGACAGTACATTTGGATTGCACCCTGAATAGAGGCCACTTTTCATAGTATGTTTAAAAAATAGAATAGTATGCATTTTTATGTGTGACATATTGACAGACAAGAGTTTTAGTTGTTTATTTGTTTGTTTCTTTTTTGTTTGTTTTGTTTTCATTAGTAGGAAGATCAGAGTACATTTCACCTACCCATAGAAGTGTATTGTATAGTCTTCAAATACAGAAAGAGATAGATATAACTTCATTATTAATAATCAGTTAACCGATGGAATAGCGAACAAAACAAACTAATAACTGCCACAATAGTTCGCAATGGAGAAACCAAATAAGGGTATTGAGACCTAGACCGATATTCAACACTCGAGAACACTTTAATAACGCAAAACACTAACAGTGCGTTTTCGAAAACCTTCTTCAGAAACCAAAAACTGATTGTGATGTGTTGGCAATAATTTATACATAGTGGTATAAATCAATAACCAATCAGCAGTTGATGACAATGAAATATTTAAATGACATGTTTAAAAACACCAATAATAAAGGACAACTATGAATGAAATTTAAAACAATATATACATATCAGTATCAAGTTAAAAGAATATATATCAAGTTAAAAAACATTTTATGTAAAGGACATAATAATACTTGAAATTTCTTGCCAGAAATTTCATCTTGTAATTTAAAAACAAACATTTAAATATTTATTTCACACAAGGTACAGTCTGTCAACTTGTAGTATACTAATTGCCTAAACGTCTTATCTATAATTTTGCTGCTCTCAATTTTAAAACTACCTTTTTCTAATTCTAAACCTTTAAAATTTACATACAGGAAAGACAAAAATTTTAAGAACATTTTTGAGTTTGGGGGTGGTGGACATTTACCAATAGGTTCTCATAGATTAGGTACATTCAGATGTGGTTTTTGTTCTCAGTGCCAGTATATTTGTAATAAATCTGACATAGAAATTCCCAGTAGGACTAGGTCAATAAAAAGTTTTACACACTCTAACTGTAACACCAGTGGAGTGGTTTATCTAGCCACATGCCAGTCCTGTTCATCTTTTTATGTGGGGAAGACCGAAAGAAAACTAAAAAAATAGAATTTATGAGCATTATTACGAAATAGGTAGACAGAATACTAACAATCCCCTATTTCGCCATTCACAAATTTGTAATCAAGCTCTTTTTTATTTTTTTGTGTTGAAGGTAATACCCAAAGAGGTGAGGGGGGGCATGTGGGAGACCAAATTGGAATATAGGGAATTATTTTGGCAATTAACTTTGGATGTCACGAGAGCACCAGGTCTAAATGACATGGTCTCGCTTTGTCCAGTTTTAAAATTGAGAGCAGCAAAATTATAGATAAGACGTTTAGGCAATTAGTATACCACAAGTTGACAGACTGTACCTTGTGTGAAATAAATATTTAAATGTTTGTTTTTAAATTACAAGATGAAATTTCTGGCAAGAAATTTCAAGTATTATTATGTCCTTTACATAAAATGTTTTTTAACTTGATATATATTCTTTTAATTTGATACTTATATGTATATATTGTTTTAAATTCCATTCATATTTGTCCTTTATTATTGGTGTTTTTAAACATGTCATTTAAATATTTCATTGTCATCAACTGCTGATTGGTTATTGTTTTATACCACTATGTATAAATTATTGCCAACACATCACAATCAGTTTTTGGTTTCTGAAGAAGGTTTTCGAAAATGCACTGTTAGTGTTTTGCGTTATTAAAGTGTTCTCGAGTGTTGAATATCGGTCTCGGTCTCAATACCCTTATTTGGTTTCTTCATTATTAATAACTAAACTTCAAACCAATTAAGAGAAACTAACAAGTGACTTGTAGGGGGAAATGCTTACTCTGGTCTATCTATGACAGATGGAGGCTGCAGGCAGCATGAATGGGTTGCGGGGACCCAGCTAACTGACTTTGGGATGTGTGAGAACTGCTTCCTGTTATAATTCGTCTGGAACTGGATAGGTTGGTGATGTATTCACAAGAAGAAGTACCACTGAGTGAAGGCAGACTCTGCCATCCTTCTGAGGAATGGAGGCTTAATCTGCAAGTCTTAATGTCAAAAACATCCATGACTGCTTCCAGGGAATCCAGGTCAGTTAACAAGTGTTTATTTGACAGAAACACATAAGGCTATATAAGCAGCATATCCACTTAGCCAAAGTGCTCTCAGCAAAGCAGTCGATATGCAACGTTATGCATAAACCCATGAAACAAATATGTCCAATAAAGGTAAGTCAGAAATAACCCACTATTTTCAATATTTGCTAACACAGTGACTGTTTGTAGTTTCTGTTCTGTGCTATAGTGCGATAGAACACAAGAAGTATTTGTATTTGGTTTTTGCACACTTTATTTGAAATTCTATGCTGATACACAATCCCATTTTATACTGTATCCTAGTAATTGTTTACAGGTGACTGCTACTGGGATTGTGCAAAAATCCACACACACACTTTCTATTACTTTTACTTAGTAAGAAAAGGCACTGGGCAGTTCAGTAACAAGTTTGTCTAGTATATATTTGTGCAAATGGAAGATTTTAAATAGTGATGATTTAATCATCATTAAAATTGGAAAATCTGTTTTTCAAACTATCTGTGAAGTTTTCAGCTCCAACTTTGATTCAAGCATCTCAGTAATGTCAGACTCAGAACTTGGTAGAACCATTTTTTGCAAAGTGTCTGATTCACATCCAACACATAGCACACTGACCCATCACTGTGAATCATTTCTGTTGGCAGACTCACTTTTGAATATGATATCCATCCAAGCAATGCTGACTCATAGTGACTCTATGGGCAGCTGACACCTTCTGCAGTGTTTACTTGGCAAGTAGGGAAGAGAATTACTTTTCTTCAGAATCACATTCACACACATGCACACACACACTCATGTACTCATACCCACACACCTTTGGACAATTTAAAGTCAAAAAGCCACATACTTCTTGTTTTTGGGATATGGGATAAAACTGCATTGTTTGTAGAAAACCCATGCCAAATCAGCTAATTCCATAAGTAACTGATCTCAACAGTAATTGGGCATAGTTTTGCACTGTAGCAGAAATAAAACTGCCTTTTGCATCAGACACTTTACTCAAAACATTTTAATTTCAGGCTTAAAAGCCTGAGCATAGCTTTTAGGGATCTACTTCAGTAGAATGAATTGACAGATAACCAATCACAATTTCAGAAGAACAAATATTTACCATTTCAAAACTGGTAAGAATGAAAAACCATCTGCGCATATCATCACTCAGAGCTTGTGAATGGAGAATGAGGTGTACTGGCAAAAACACTTGCTCCATTTAAACACTGTATTCAACATAACAATATACCATTTTCAACTGTTTTGCAGGGGGGCAAGTCCCCCTGCACCCCCATGTGGAGGGCTGCACCTCCATCACCCTTTGCATATTATATATACTAACTCCGAGATCACACTACAGTAGAGAAAAGGGTAAACTTACTGATCCTCACTGTACTGCGATCTGCATTCGGAAATGTGGAAAAAGGTACATTTTTATGTTATCTAGCTCTGACCACCTGACAAACTTTCATGCCAGAACCTTTTATGTCTATAATACTTTAATTACCAGCATGCAATTACTCTAATAATGTTTTCTTTTTTTCAGATTCCAGGAAGGAGTAGGAGTAACTTCATTTCCCCAAAGGATGTAATTTTTCATTAGTATACTTTAAATATTACTTTGTAGCTTTAAAGTCTTATTCAATGAATGAGGCTAAACCTTGATCATAAAACTTAGCATTCTGGATAATTCTCTTTATTTCACTCACTCTAACTCTGTGTCATTTCTATCCATTTGTGTTATCATCTTGGTTTTGACATGAATTTATAGGCAATTATATGCTGTAAGACTATCTATATACTTTATAATTCCTACTGTAATGCTGTCAGTAGATTTTTGATATTAGAATTCTTAAGAGACTATTAGCACATGCATGCTACTAGGAATCTGTATTTTCATTCTTATAATCATAAACTGGTAAGACGAGTGTTCCTTTTCAGATTCACGCTGAAGCCTGCTGGCCAGATTTTTCCTTCTCTGTTTTGTACATTCAAGCCATCCCAGCACCCCTATCCATCACTGGGTCTACTTGCCCCCAACCCAGACTTCTGGACGTCTTTGAGTAAGCTTGGGCAAGTGTTGATCTTAAGACAGTCCCATGGAGTAGAGTCAACAACTGCTTTTACTGCTGAGGGGGTTAATATGACCTATCTTTTATTTTGCCCACCCCTACCCTTGTGTCCTTTGGCAACATCTGAGGGTTACAACATTGTTTGGAACACATCTTGCATTCATTCAATGAATGCCCTCTCCCTGGGTGGGCATGCCCATCCTCACTTCCAGATCCTCAGACACCTAAGTCACTAATCAAACCCAGGTCATCCGGGTTGTAGTTAGAACTTTATCCTTCTACATTAACACACTGATAATGGCCAGAGTCTTTTGCTCAGTAAAGAATGTTAGGAGTGATTTCCAGTCTTTAACCAAATCACCCAGCCCAAATGCACAGACAGAATTTCTTTATTGTAAAATACAAAGCTAGAACTTCTTTTTGTTTGCATTTTTCTGCTGAAGTAGGAGATCTAGAAGTATAGGTAAGATGTCTTGCTCACTTTAAAATTTAAACATGCTGAATCTCAGCTCCAGTTCCTATATACAGAAGCACCATAGGCTAAATGTGACCTTTATAAACAGTGTCACATTGCAGGAATTATTTACATTTTCTAAATGCATTTTATTAATGGCAATTTAATTACCATATAATCTCCTATCTTAGTAACATATACAAGGGAGAGACTAGATACAGTACATGAACAACTCTGTGGTTAGACACACACTTCCACATAATTCACTGCAGACATACTTAAATTTTTTTTCAGACTAGTGAAGGCGCATCAGAACTACTTTTGCCTTCACAATCAAAAATATATTTTTTTTGTCATACAAATAACCCAAATAATTGTATCTACAAATTGTCACATTAAATTGAGATTTATTTTTTACTTTACTTTCATAACATATTGTTGAAATGTATGCAGTACTTCAACATTTTTAAATTTTTAACAATCAAAACCAACATTGCAATTCCTCTCCCAAATCGCCATACTTATTAAAAGCTTAGAGCTTTCATCCTGTTATTATGACTTCATCAGAACAATCAAGAAAGTAAAACTAAGTCCTTTTATAAACAATTAAGTATCATGCGACTGTTTCTATAAACATACTGGCTGCAATGCAGTTATTCAAACTGCAAACTTAAAGCAAATGTACAGGGAAGCAATGACATTAAGTAAAATAAATAATTTGATATATAATTTATATAGTATGTCCCTTGATATTACACTATAATAACTTATGATAATGAGGGATTTAGTGAGTACACATTATTGCTCATCTAATTTACCATGCAGTGATTTGGAAAGATTTTGCATTTTTTATACATTGTTTTCTGATTACTGCAAATTTTGGCTGCTGTTATTTGGTTAATAGTGGTTAAATTAGCAGCATTGTTGGAATGCCATTATCTTTTCGTTTAGCTTTTCAACCAAGTGTTCCTGTGGATTTAATTCTCCAAGTTTTAACATGTCATGCTTCTGCTCAGACATAAGGTGGAGCTCTTGGTTTATAACTCAAAATAGGAATGCTGAGTTAAACCATGGACTCTATGATTTTTCTGCCTTGGCAACAGTCTCCACAGGTGAGTACGTATAATACTAATGGGGAGGCAGCATTCAAAGACATTAACAATAAATGTTTGCATGCATAAAATGTATGGTTAAATGAAAAAAGGTGTTATGGGACCTTTTGTAATACACAACAGTAGACTAGAAGGGCAGCTTCAGATGTTTGAAAGTAAATTAAAAAAAACATTAGGTTATAGTTTGACAACAACTATTTGCACAAATGCATAGAACATGGAAGAGTTACAAAAGGACTAAGGTACTGAAAATTTGGACCATTTGCATACAGAACTGGCTCAGATGTTTGATAAATTAGTTTGTGGACTGATGGAAATGTTCATGTGAGTGAAACAAAGGGAAATGGACAGGTTAGTGGTCGAAATTAAAGAACTGGACAACTCTGTATCAAATGACTTATTGTTTGACTCCTTTAAGGACAAATATTATTTTTTGTGAAACTTGATTATATGAAACAAGCAAAAAAATAAAAAAGACGGGCAGGATAGACTATGAAAACATCAAGGCCTATCCTTACCTAAAGGTAAGAAGGAAATTTTAAATAACAGTAACTCAAATACTGAAGGAGAATATGATAACAGCACACATGACAAAGAGAACATGAGAACATGAACCCACAGGGTGCAGTCCCTTTATGGAACCATTCTTGAACCACTCTTTAAGATGATCATAGTGATTAGTGAAACAAAGGAGGACTGGTATTTTATTTATTTATTTTTTATTTATTTTACATTTGTTGACCAGGCTAGTCCAACTGGATATATGTCCATTTTCAGTAGAGGCCCAGGGAGAAAAGCTCCACAAAACACAATCCCCGGGATTCGTGAAGCTTGCGCCAGGTGCAGGCATAGCTTTGGTGTTCCAACACCAAATATGGCCAGTGAGTGATCCAGGTACAAGCTGTTTCCACGTGCACTACCTACATACGCTACACCTGCACAGCTCCCGGCCCCTGTATGTCAATTACCCCATTTGCAGCAGTGTAGCATGCAAATGAAGGTATTTAGCAATCCAGGAAGTGGTGCAGGCGTAGTGTAAGCATGCAGAAATGTAAACCGTAAAAAACGGTTTACATTTTTGCAAACATAAAATCGGAGACATGACAGCCAACCAGACACATGTATTATATTGTTAATATATGCCAATGGCTAAATATATAGCCACTGGCATAAAAAAATGTACAAAATATAAAAATAACATTTTTTTTCACACTATCTCAAAGTTTAAGAGCAGGGCAGTGGAGTGCAAACGGGATTGCAAGGAAAATAGAAAAATATAGAATAAAACTGTAATGTAACACATATCATGATTTCCCCATAATAGTCAATGGCAGGTATGTTACACCACACCATGGTGCAAGGGTTGCTAAGGGGCTGTGACAGTGTTTTGCGCAGTAGCTAGGAATTAGCAGGCAATGCCATGCAAATGAGAGGAGTAATAGTGAATCACAGAATCCCCCATTGGTGTAAGGATGCATCTCACAGCATAACGTTATAACACCGAGGTGTGCCCTTGAGATAAAAATGACATCAAGAGAGGGGTGTGTCACCTTTGCTGCAAGCAGATTGGAGCATTGCTAATCCAGTTTTTCCATAGTTAAGCTAAGCTGCAGGAAAGGATGTGTTGAACTGGCTATAGCTTTGCTTAGCTGAGAGCACACAAGGTAACCAAGTATGCATGTTAACAGAGATTAAAACACACTTAAACTTGGTTAACGGGTTTGTTCGGCATGCACTGGAGCTAAAACAGGAAGGATATAGGGAAAAAAAAGGAAATGCTGCAGCAGGGAAACTGGAGTACAAATGACTAATTAACACCTAGGAACCTACAGTGGGCCATTGACAACAGCTAACAAGGCTGCAAGCAGCTACCTGCAGAACAAGAAAGGGGAAGGGCTGTACTGCAAAGAAAACAGTAAAGTGTCACAGCAGAACAAAGCAGAATTGCATTATATCAGCTACAAAACACATTTTGCAACACATGACTGGGTAGGGAAAGTACAAAACAAGAAGGTTGGCAGGTGGATGCATGCCTGACAATGGAAGGGATCCAGGTGTAAAAGTGAATTAAAGGGCAACACATCAATCAAGGCAGGCCAGCATAACTCCACACTACAGGCCCCACACTTGCAGTACTCACTGTAAAACCCATAATTAAGATACCCTGCAGCTGGAATTGCTCATACACAGCCAATGACATCAGCAGCATCAAAAGCACAATAGTACAAAGTGTGAAAGCACCTCACACACACTTGTGTATTCCCATACACTCTGCACCATTGATATATACATACAGGGAACATTTAATATGTACATGTTAGGGGCTGCCATAGCTTTGATCCACCAGCATGTGTTGGAGACTGAAGGTGGTGTGGAGGATGATGCTGACAACCACCTCAGGCACCAGAGGAGGAGGAGTGTGTTCAGACCCAGGGTAATGTACCAGGGGCTACATGATATGGAGATAGTAGAGCATTACAGGGTGGACAGGGACACCCTACTGCAACATGTGGAGCTATGCCGGCCACGCCTCAGAGCCAGAACAAACAGAGGGGAACCCATCCCAGTGGATATGAAGGTATGTGTAAGCCAGAGAATACTAGCCACAGGTACCTTTCAAAGGCCAACTGGGGATATCGTGGGGATCTCACAGGCATCAGCATCCAGGGTATTTCACCAGTTCCTGGATGCCATATTACCACATGCCAATGAGCACATATACTTCCCTCGAACACAGGAGGAGATGGTCAGCAATATGCATTTCTTCCACCGTGTGGCAGAATACCCAGAGGTACTGGGTGCAATAGATTGCACACACATAGACATCAAGTCACCACCCGGTGAGCAGGGCAGGTGCTACATAAACCACAAGGGATACCCCTCCATCAACTGCCAGGTTGTGTGCAATGCCCAGGGCATTATCATGGATGTGTGTGCTGGCAGCCCTGGAAGCTATCCCAACTCCCACATCTGGCATGCCTCACAGCTGTATCAGGTATTTGCCAGGGGGGACATCCCAAATGGTCACCTGGTGGGGGATGCTGGCTATGCACTGGAACCATGGATGATGACTCCCATCAGAAATCCACATGCACCCATACAAGAATGTCATAATGAGGCACACGCACAAACCAAAATCATCATAGAGTGTGTGTTTGGGATGCTTAAATCATGGTTCCATTGCTTGGACATATCTGGTGGAGCCTTGCAGTACTCTCCAGGCACATGTGCCCACATCTTCATAGTATATTCCATGCTACACAATATGATCCTGTGGAAACAGCTGCAGCAGGGTCAGAATGGTGAAGGCCCTCACAGCCCACCACCATTGCCAAAGGCCCCACAGGCACAGAGGTACTAAAACCACAAACACAGACGGTGCAGTGGTGCAGCGGTAGAGTTGTCGCCTCACAGCAAGAGGTTCTCCGGTTCAATCCTTGGCTGGGGTGCCTTCTGTGTGGAGTCTGCATGTCCTCCCTGTGTTCGTGTGGGTTTCCTCCGGGTGCTCTGGTTTCCTCCCACGTTACAAAGACATGCATCTGGAGCCTTTCTCCCCGGGCCTCCGCTGAAAATTGGCTTAGTTCCAAGTTGGACTTTCCCAGTTAACAAATGTTAAATATAAAAAATAAATATAAAAAAACACCCTGAGCCAGCCCCAGTAGGCAGACGGAGGCGTGCCCAGTTTGCCCATGCCTTGGCAAGGAGGGAACGTATAGCACACACCCTGACAGTGTAGGCATCTAGGGACTGACACCTTTCTCCACTTGCACACACAGTAAAAATGGATGGCACACACACAAGACTACCTGTAAATTGTCATGTATAGGCAGTCTACTGTGTGCATCCAACATCCTGGAAGATTGCCAAGCTCATCTGTGAAAATATCAGTATATTCACAAAAAATATTCTGTGTGAAACTATCATGGTTGTTCAGACTTACACGGTGGACCTCTTTATTAAATGAAATCAGTCTCATTTTCAAACTGTCTTTGAGGCCTAACAGTGACTGCATGTGTCTTTTCACTATGTAAAACTGCAAGTCATAGCTGCTTCCAGCAGAATGGCAAGAAAGAATTACTGCACCATCAGTTTAAATCTCTTTGCCACCATAAGCAGCTAGTTTTGCACACTTTGCTGAATCAAGTTTCTCACCAGCTTTTACCCTAACCTTGTGCTGATATACATTACACTTAGATCCAGTGTCTACTTTAAGCTCTACAGGTTTCCCATTAATTCATACAGTACAAAATATTTCACTTGTTTGTTTCCAGTTGATAGTCTACTGTATTAACTCTTTCATCAATCACAGTGACACCATCAACATAAAAACGTTTGCTCACAACTCTCTATCTGATGTACTTGCTTGTTCAGATACTCTCTTTTAATAAAATACTGTGCCAGTTTAGACTTGCAAAACCTTTTGAAATGATTCCACATTTTACATTTGCGACATTGCTGACCAAAAGCTAAACACCTTTCTAGTATAGGTTCATGACTGCCTCCACAATTATGACAGTTAATAAGGTTATTTGCTGCAGCTCCATTCAATTTATAGTTAAGGTTGGGTACTGCCACATTCTTTGGTTTATACTTCTTTTTCATCTTAGCTTTTTGTTGTGCATTATAAACACTTGCAGTGGTAAATACTGTAAGCATGCTTTTTTGTAAGCATATTGGTGTGTGTCTCTATAATTTCATGTACTTGACAAATCTCTATGGTTTTGCTTAATGTTAAATCAGTATCTTGAAGCAAAATATTTATCACTGCATGATTATTAACACTGCACACAAGCTTGTCTTTTATAATCACATCTCATAGATCACCAGATCTGCATGTTTTAGATTTATTTCTCAAGTCAGTAATATATGCATCTATAGTTTCACCAGGCTTTTGATTTCTCATGCCTTTCCATTGTAATATTAATTTGTGGGTTACACATTTCTCTAAATTTATGTTTTAAGCACTCAGGGTCTTCCGGTGTTTCAACCGGTATCACAATATGGTGGATTTCCCCCTCTGCTCCATACATAGCAGGTGCATACACAAATGAACGTTCCCTCTCAATGGCTTCCAAGCCATCTAAATTGAGAAGTATATATGCTTTTGTACATGAGTCTTTATCCGAAAAATTCAGTCTGTATGAAAACATATTCTTGCTCAAACACTCACCAGTTTTCAGTAATATTGTTATCAAACACCAGTGGTTCAGGTCTGTGAAATCCCTCTGCCACAACAACAAAATTCATTTAAATATAAGCATAGATCAGGTACTTGCCATTTTGCGCAAAAACACAACAATCTCTCTGAAATGGTTTCATTTTAACACTGCAAAAACTGTAAAAGTTCCAGAAACTTTGGATACTTCAAATAGCTTTAGTTAATGTGAAAAGTAGTACATTGTAAAGGAATTTGGTTGTTTTAGTTTTTTATACATTTTAAACACTTCAAAAATTATTTTGAACATTTCATAATTATTTTGAATACTTTTTTAATAATATTGCTATTTCGGACATTTTGTTTATCTCAGTAGTTATTTTGAATGTTTTGAAAGCTTCACAAGTTATTCAATGACTGAAAAATCATTTAAATTAATTTTAGTACTTTTAAATAACCAAAAGAAAAAATACCTCTAGTCAGGAAAACTGTAGGAACTTCCTAAAATAACCGACTTCAAAGAAAAAAACAAAAAGAAGCTCCAACAACCAAGGCGGTCTGAATAAAAACAGTTTTAATCCACACAGTAAGCACTTTCAAACACAAGGTTCTTCATCAGACTGAAAAAAAGAGCATCATACAATTCAAGTTAATATACTATCACACAGCCAATAGAAATAGTGTAGTAATCACCTAGGTAAATCTGTAGATTTCAAGACCAGCATTATTTATTTATTTAATTTATTTTACATTTGTTGACCGGGCTAGTCTAACTGGATACATGTCCATTTTCAGTAGAGGCCCGAGGAGATAAGCTCCAATACAGATAAATGAAAAACTTAGTAATCAATATATAAAATAAGACTAAAAGAAAAAAAAATTCATATAAAACTAGCAGATTTCAGGTACAAAACACAAAAAATAATAGGAAAGATAACTAAATAGCAGAATTAATTATATATAAAGAGAAAAAAACAATATTGCCAGTTAAACATATTATTCTGTGAAGATAAACAATAAATCTTGTAGTGCCAAATGCTTCTACTATACAGTCTGCAGTTATAGGTCATTTATAAATAGAAAGACTGAGGCCTAGAGGGGAAGCAGGATAAGTATATACATAGTGTAACAGGAAGAAAAGCAAGTATATTTCTCAGTAGGAAATGTAGAGTGAGATTCTGCATATTGAAGTTTGGGAGGAAAATAGACTTTATTGGGATAAAATATGTACTAATTTCTGAGTAGTGAAAGCTAGGCAGAGTTTAGTTTAATTAGATAGATAGTTGCCTAGTCAGGTTTAGTACAGGGGCACAACCAGTGTGTTCTATGGAAGGGTTTTAGTCTATTCTTGAAGAGTGATAGGGAGGGAAGAGAGGAGAGGTCACTGGGGAGAAGATTCCAAGTTTTTCCAACAGCATTGGAGAAGAGAGATTCGCCAGCTTTGTTGTTAGGTTTAGAAATGTACAAAAGAGTTTTGTGAGAAGAATGCAGTGATTTCAGGTTTGTGTATGGAGTGATGAGGGTAGACAGACTAAGAGTGCAGGAAGGTTTTTACAGAGTTTTATGGGCGATAGTTAGTTGATGGAATTTAATCAAGTGTTGTAGTTCCAGCCATCCCAGCTGCTTTATATTTAAGCAGTGGTGGGTTCTGTAAGGGTTACCTGTTGCAAATCTAGCAATATTATTGTAGGAAGTTTCCAGTTTGCTGAGGTTATTTTTTGAAAGGTTAGTAAAAACAGGTGAGGCATAAAGGAGGGTAGAGATTAGATGAGTATGGGCTATAGTTGTTCTAGCTGTGGGAGAAAGGTATGATTTAATTCTGTAGAGGGAGCCAAGTTTTTTGTTGACAGTTTTTATTGTGTTGTTGATATGGATGTCAAAGCTCAAGTTGTTATCAGTGGTGATTCCCAGTAGTTTGGTTGAAGTGTCAGGTGATATGATGGTGCCGTTAGTGGATTTAACTGAGAAATCAAGTGGAGAGGACTTGTGGGTGGGGTTAAAGAGGAGGAGTTTAGTTTTTTGAGGGTTCAGAAAAAGACAACGTTGTGTAAACCATAGTTCAACTGTGTTAAATACTTTCTGGGTATGAGAGAGAAGTTCAGATGTGGATTTGGCTGAGCATATAAGTGTCGAGTCATCAGCATATTGTATGCATGTGGCTTGGGGGATGGCTAGATGAAGGTCATTAATAAATATTGAGAAGAGGAGAGGTCCAAGTATAGACCCTTGAGGGACACCCAGTGAAACTGGTTGGAGGGTAGAAAGAGTCTTATGCCAAATAACTGCCTGTTGTCTTTTATCTAGGTAGGACTGGAACCATTTTATAGAAGGTGCATCAAATGATAGTGATTCTAGTATGTTGAGGAGAATCTGATGATTGACCATGTCGAATGCTTTGGACAGGTCAATGAATAGTGCCGAGGATAGGTTATTAAGGTTACAATTTTTGTTAATATAATCTGTAAAGGAAAGGAGGGCAGTGGTAGTACTGTGTGAAGGTCTGAAACCATGTTGACAGCTGGAAAGTAAGTTATTTTGTGTTAAGTGGTCAAGTAATTGCCTATGGATACATTTCTCCATGATCTTTGCTAGAGGGGAGAGAAGGGCAATAGGACGGTAGTTGGAGAGCTCATTAGAGTTTCCGCCTTTATGGAGAGGGATAATATGAGAGACTTTCCATAGGCTAGGTATGTGACCTTCGGTAATCATTCTATTGATCAGAATAGAAACAGGGAAAGCTATGGATTTGGCTGATAGCTGTAGAAAATCGGCAGGTAGTTGATCTGCAGAGGGACAGCATGGTTTTAGTTTTTGTATGAGGGATTGGATGTAAGTAGTTGGGACAGGTTGTAAATGAAAAGGAGGGGGTGAGGTAGAGTTATAGGTGGGTATTGTGAAGCTATTGGGTGTTAGCTGACTAGCCAGTGTTTGGATAGTATTTGTAAAGAAGGTATTAAAAGTATTGGCTGTATTTATGGGGTTAGTATGGTCAGTGTCTTGAGGGTTTGGTGTGGTGGATTGCCCTGGGTGGAGTAGTTGGTTAATGCTAGTCCAGAATTTTTGAGGGTTGTTTTGATTAGTTTTTTGGAATTGTAGGTAGTAATTTTTTTATCAGATAGTATAGCTTTCTTAGTGTCATTTCTTAGCTGTCTAAAGGTTTGTTGGTCAATAGGGTTTTTAGTCATTCTCCATTTGGCCCAGTGTTTATTTCTAAGGTACATTTTGTCTTTGGTTGCTTTTGAAAGCCATGGGGCAGAGTTGGTTTTGACTCTAATTAATCTGGTTGGAGCATGTTGGTTAAGAATAGTCAGAAATTTAGAGTTAAAGTACTTGATGGCTTCCTCTAAAGGGAGGTATTTTAAGGGAGACCAATTGCAAGTTCTTAGTTCATTTTCGAATAGCTCAGGGTTAAAGTTCTTTTTTGGATCTGATATTTTTGACAGATTTAGGATTGGGAGTATGGATTTTGTGTCTGATAATATAGGTAAGTGAGTGGTCGCTTATATCATCAGGGAGGGTTCCTGAATCATAGTTGAGAGGGTGATGGTTTATGAGAATCCAGTCTAATATGCTAGCTTTCTGGTTTGTTTTATTGATCCTGGTAGGGGATGTAATAGTTTGAGTAAAACCAAGTAGGTTGATGTGGGTTGTTGGGAGGCTGCTGCAATAGCAGCTCCAGTCAATGTTTATATCTCCTAGGATTATGGTTTCTTGAGGCAAGTACTGGGAAAGGCAGCAAAGAATATTTTCCATGGTGGAAATGTTATTACCAGGTGGAAGATACATACAGATGATATAGATGGATTTGGCATTGTTAATTTGAAGTTTGGATATGAGAATTTCAGCATTTGAATCAAGAGGTATTTTACAGTTGTGGGTGATAAGCTGTAGTCCTGATTTAAATAGAATAGCTACCCCTCCACCTTTCTTGGCTACTCGGTCGAGTCTTAGTATGTTATATCCAGGTGGAAGGAATTCATTGTCTTTGGTAGAAGGTTTTAACCATGTTTCTGTTAAGCAGAGGATATCAAAGGAGTATACTTCTACTAGAGCTTGTAGTTGAGGTATTTTGTTGTTTATGCTGCATATATTAAGATTAAAGAGACCCTGTCATTTAACCGTGGCTTCCTATCTGCACACAACTTACAAATCCAATATAGTTCCCTTTCTTCAGTAAAATTAACAAAATCACCACCTCTTAGTTCTTTGTACTCAATTTCTACCACCTTAATCTTAAAGTGGTAAGAGGAACCTGATTCAAAAACATGCTTAGCAAGGGCATTTGTTGAATCAGCCCTTTTTATAGCATATTTGTGTTCACAAATACATACATAGAGAATTCTATTTGACTTCCCTAAGTAAAAACATTCACATGCTGTGCATGTAGCTAGATAAATAATATTTCTAGCTCTACAGTGTGCATGGAGATTAAACATAAACTTCTGTCTAGATATAGGGAGTATAAAGACATTGGCTGTATCAATAGAGGGACAATGTCTACAATTCCCGGAGAGTAGAGTGCCAACAATCTCATCTTTAATAGGCAACTCTGTATGCATCAACTTAGAATCCCTGTAGCACAGCCTGTGTTTAAGGGATTTCTTATTTTATAAGCAAAGTTGGGTTTGAAACCCACTATGTCTCTAATCCTATCATCTGTAGTTAAGATGCCCCAATTTGCATCCACTACATGTCTAAACCTCCTAAAATCACTGGCATAGGGTAGAACCACTGGCATAGTTTCAGGTTTCCTAGTAACAGAGTTGCGATCATCTACTGTCCCATCTGAGAAATAGGGAAGGGCCGAAGTCAACCTCAAAACTTTAATATCATCCCTCATAGTGCTGATCTTACTTATACTATAGCCCCTAGAGGCACAGTTAAGGGGTTAGTGATGTGAATTGCTTTTATCATGTCTTTCTTTCTGAATTTTTTAAATTTTCTATTCACTTTTAATATTCTTCTACTAGTAAAATTTCTTGTCTTGGTTGCTTTATAGTTGATTCTAATCTATTTTCCATGGTAGCATTTTACTCGTTCCCTTCTTTTCTTTTCTTCTTCTTCGATTTTGTGAAAATGCTTTAACTTTTCTTAATTTAGTTGCACAGTAGTGTATTCTTTCTTAATCTCTGTTATATCTTATGGATCCCTCTTAATAGGCATAATTAGCATGCACATCTGTTAATAATCTTCTAACATTGTGTGTTATATATTTTCTGTAGTTTCATTCTCTCATCTATTTAAACAATATTTTCATATTCATTTCTTTTACATCAAGCAAGGTTTCACCTATGTTATTGTATTCTTGTTTTAAAATGTCCTCCTTAATCTGTATTCCCCATTGTTCTATATGGATTTTAGGGCTGATAGACTGTTTGTTGGTAGAATAACAACACACTTCATATTAAATGATTGTTTGGCTGTAATCTAATTGCTCGCAATTTACCCCACCATGGAAATATTGTCCTGACATTTGTGCAGTCACTGAGACCTGGCTTAAGTCTGTGGAGAGCCCTCCAGCTATACCAGGTTACATTTTCTTCCACACATTCAGACCACAAATGGAAGGTGTGAGAACTAAAGGAGGTGGTGTATAATATTCATTAAAGATGACTATACCTCTAGATTCCCTTGAATTACTTCAGGTGTAATTGACAGTAGGTAAGACCCCTCTTCAGTCCATTGCCAGCTATAGGAATCCCTCCATGAATCAGGACATCTACTCAGCCTACAAGAATCTACTTGAGTCAATCAAGATACAACCAAACACCCTGGTTTTGGGTGACTTTAATTACCCATCCTTTGACTTGTTAAATTATACATGTTCTAACTTACTTGCCCAAAGGTTGCTGGACTTTCTTAACTCCAGTGCCCTGAACCAGCTGGTTGATACACCCAGAAGGAACTCAAACATCCTGGATCTGATTCTCACTAACCTGGAAGGCTGCTATACCAACCCTAGTGTGTGGCCATCCTTGGTGAGATCTGACCACAAATCAGTCTCGCTAGATGTAGCTATAACACAAGACCCCTCCCACTTAGCAACAACTAGACTAAAAAACTTCTCCAAGGCCAATTGCAACCTCTTATGTGGCAGCATAAATAGCTTCATAGCCCCTACCCCCACTGATGGATCAGACACCTATGCTGCATTATACACCAATGCTTCATACGAGCACCTGTACAATTGTATTGACTCTGCCATACCTGACAGAACCAAAGCAAGATTTTCAAGGAAAAACAAACCTGCCTGGTGGACAACTGCCAATAATAAGCTATACAATAGGAGAAAGAGACTGCTGTCTAAGGTAGGATGGAACAGTTGCAAAACTGGAAACACTCCCTCCTCAACTTAAACAATCAAGTAAGACTCCTAGTGAAGTCCTCCAAAGCTATGAATCCAAATTAGCTTCTCTAAGGATAACCACAAGGCATTCTTTAGTTACATCTGTTACCTCAAAGGTAAGGCCCAGATCTGAGCTGAACTAATAGTTAATGGTACTACATATACAGAACCTGTGGATATAGCATACCTGCTGGCTGATAGGTTCAGTGAAAACTTCACTCCCATGTCCCCATCACATATACCCCAAAGCATCCTTAACACCTGTCCCCCACCTAGTATCTCTGAGGTGCAGGTCTTAAATGCCCTTTCCAAGGCCAAAAACACAGCCTCTATGGGACCAGACAATATCCCTGGCTTTGCTGTATATGGGTAAAAACAGGAATTAGCATCACCATTTGGCACACATTTCAATCACAGACTAAGCACTGGCTTCATCCCAGTAGAATGCAGAACAGCTACCATTAGCCCTTTGCACAAAAGGGGTCCATCCACGGACCTCAGGAACTATAGACCCATTAGCCTGACCAGCATATCTGTAAAGTCATGGAATGAATCATCATGGACCTTATTAATAAAGATATAAGAAATCTTCAAATGCTCAACCACACTCAGTTTGGCTTTTTCAAGGGGAGATCAGGCCTATAAACTTGGTGGACTTTTCAAGACAGTCATCAATGCCCTAGACAAGGGCAAATCTGTGCGTACGGCCTACCTAGACTTAGCCAGCATCTTTATTACAATCCCCCACTAAGGCATCATTGATAAACTTACCCAGCCTGATATCAACCCATATATTTTCAGGTGGGTTGCAAACTGGCTCACTGATAGAACTCATACAGTCAAAATAGGGGACTTTACCTCCTCCAGCAGACCCATAACCAGTGGTGTTCTACAGGGATCAGTTCTGGCACCCAACTGTTTGGAATCTATTTCTCTGAAGTACAAGCTAAAACTAAAGGACTGTGACTGACAAGGTTTGCTAATGGCTACAATCTGGGAGCACTTGTTGAAACCCTAGTGATGTCACCATCCTGCAAGAAGGTTTTAGACTAATGACTGCTGCCAAAGTCATGGTCTTAAACTTAATGGAAAAAAATGCATTATCATCACCTTTGGCAAAGATGATGTTCCTGCAAACTACCATATCAGTAGCAATACCCTACGCACATAGTCAGTGGTGAGAGAACTGGGCACACAGATTGACAGCACCCTTAACCTTAATCACCATGTCTCAACAGTGGTAAGAAGGACATTTAATATTGCTCATCTCATAAGTAAGGACATTACCTCCAGAAAAAAAGAGGTTATAACCTCCTCTGTACTCTTCCCTCATCAGGCCAATAGTAAGGTACAATGCTCCCTTTGGTATGTTCTTTTCCAAATCCCTGCAGCAATTGGAGAGACCACAAAAGTTCCTTACAAAGAAAATTCATGGTCTTTAAGATCTGTCTTATGCAGACTGACTGAAATCCTTGTCACTTTACTCTGTGTCATGATATGTATTAATTTAACTTGTAGCAAACAATTTAAAATAACACACCTCAGTAGCTTTAGGAAGGTTAATAGCAATAAAAAGTAACATTTACTACATCATAGTGCTTTATTTTAACATGGTCGAGAGAGAGGGAGGGAGGGGGGCTAGTATCCTGGATTTGGTATTGATACAATGGGTATGCATATATTCATATACTTATGTTTAATTTCTTATTTTTGTTACTAGTGTATATTTTGTTACAACTTAGTAATAGCAATTGTGAAGCTTTCATAAAGTATAACTTGTCACTTTTCATCTTAAAGTTGGGTTAGAGACGCAGGAAACATTTACATAATTCCAATATTTCCTGTCATAGAACAGTTTCAGTTAAACTTAACGTCTCTCAATAACTAATGTTCAAAGTTTGATTTTCTTCTCAAAAGGTTGACCTGGGTTGCTGAGAGCATCAAGTCTTCCTCTAGTCAGTGAAGCAAGCTCTTTATTGTCTTATGGCAAGCTCTCATGTTATTGGATTTATAGTCCTCAGATAGCTAGGCTTAGTGAGAGTGAACAAATGTGATTAATGGTTGTGGCAGTGAGGAGAGAGAGAGGACGATGTCAATATAGCCTGACCTTCTGCGAGGTCTTGAATAATTATTGCAGTCTTCTGTTTCCTCGATCTCTCCACACATGAAACTAACAGATTAACTCAAGTATGCCTTCATTGAAGCAATAAAAGTAGCAAAGAATCTATTCGCAACACCAATGCCTCTGACAGCGAGAAAAGCTATGAAAACATAACCACACTCTTTCACATTTGCTTAAAGTGACAAACAAATAGTTATTAGATATATAGCGGCAGGATGTATTTACTAAACGTATGGCAGCTTTTTCTTTTTCTTGCATCAAAATTCTTTGTAATTCATTGGGTTTTAGCTGCCCCAAAGTCCTATCCATCTCAGAGAGAAAGAGAGAAAAGCACAGGACTGTAAAGTGCTTTATGGTTTTGAAATTTCTAGAACACTTATTGCAGACACACAGACAGTGACCAAACTCTACTTTGTTTCGATCATTCACCACTTATTTAGCAGCTATTAGGAACTTTTCTCTGGCATATATTTGTGATCATGGCAGTGCAAAATGTACTACAGCTTCCAATGCTTCTGATGATGTTCTGTGACATCTGTGTGTCATAACACATGGTTATAGCATAACAGCTGTGAAACCTGCATAACAAAAGCTTCTTCTCCATCTAACATTAATGCTTCAATACCTCCAGCTCAACGGTCACCACGAGCGTTGACCATTCACAATGTTAATTAAGTAAACGAGCAGGAGAAAATGCAGAGCGGTGTGGGACTAACAGGGGCCCACAGTTTGGCAATTGGATCAATGATACTTCAAGGTTTTTGGCATGTTTTGGACAAGGTCAGGAGCAGTTGGTCGACAATATTGAGAGCCAACAGGTTAGTTCTCGCTAGTTAGCTGATGAACTAAAGTTACTTGATCAAAACTCACTTAAACTTAAGAAACTTCAATTGGAAGTAGTTTATTTTAAAGAATGTCTACCTGACCGAGTTGTTCCAAAAGGTCTGCGGTACCACCAATACCCTACAGGTCTCATAGCCAACTCCCCTTTCCACCTTGTAACTTGTGTTACATATAACCATTGTGTTATATTTATTGGCCTGGATTGGATTTTGTTATACATATATTTTCAAAGAAAACCAGTCTTTTCATAATAATTACAAAAGGAAAGATATTTATCCATCTACCATGTTTTGGAAAAGCACAGAATACTACTTATATAAAACTAACTTATAAACCAACATAGACATATGGACTTATCACTACTTTCTCTAAACATCAGTGGTTTGAGCAATCCAAAGAAGAGATCTAATTTATTAAGATATTTAAAGTTAAACAAAGTGCAGGTGATTTTTCTTCAAGAATCTCATTTTAAAACAAATGATTCATTTATTTGGAATCCAAATGAATGTCTTGTATTATCCCACTCTTCATATAAAACAAAAATAAACAGAGGAGTAATTATATTATGGAGAAAAAATGTTACTAACCCTCAAATCATTCACATATATGAAGATAAAGATGGCCTTATAATGATTGTTATAGTAAAATTTAATAATAGAATATGGAGCCTAGTAAATATATATTGGTTTCCTGGTATGGGGACAGGAATGCTAAAAAACATCTAGATCTTATTAGCAGAATTTAAAGGGTGACTTGATAATTGGTGGTGATTTTAATTGTATCCTAGATAATTCAGAGACAACTAATAAGAGAAATTTTAGCCTCACTCCTATAGAAAACATTACTCAAAAAATGGACTGAGAATTAAAATGTAATTGACACATATATTTTGAAAGATAATAATTCATTATTATTCTCTCAACAAGACTATAGAATCAATACCCAAACTAGAATTGATAAAATATTTATATCACAAGAACTAAACACAAAATAATTTTTTAATTTGTCCTTGCCTTTTGTCAGATCATAACTCTTTTACTGTCAAACTTCAAACAGATTTTAAAAAACTGACCCATATAACAAGAATACCAGCTTATATAACTAAATTGAAGGTATTTAAACCATGGCTGGCTTCAGAATTAAACATTTTTCTATACTAATCTTTCTGATGAGATCAATATAGCTATGATATGAGATGCCTTGAAAACCTTTATTTATGGGAAAACTCTTACATGGTTAAAAAATAAATCCTAAGAATGATAATCTAAATTACATAATGTACAAAATCAAATTACAGAAATAAAAAAATAAACTCTACAAGTGCTTCCTCTAACAAAAAAATAATTGATGAGCTGAATAAAAAATATATTGAAATTCTAACTCATAAAACTAATTTAGCTTTGGAAAAAATAAAACTAAATACATATTCTACATCACCTAAGTATATGCACATTTTAATCATGAGAGTTAAAAGACAATCTAAAACAAAGAACATCACAAATATTCTTCATGAGGGGAAAAAACATAAAAAAGTATCAGATTTAAGTGACATTCTTGATGCTTTTAAACATTGCTATATCAAACACTTTGCATCCAATAATACTTATGGTACTCCTTTAAAGTTCAATATTCACAAAAGTTAAGAAAATACCAGAAAATTTAAAATTAGACATTCAAAAACAAAGTTCCTATAAAGAAGTCACAGAAACTATCAAGGAAAGCAAAAGCAACAAAGCTCCAGGAAATTATGGCATTATAATTAGACTATATAACATTTTTCCAACAGCTGTAACTTCTCTACTTCATAAATCCATACTTGAAATTCAAGCACAGAACATAATTCTGCCTTCATGGAGATATTTATTAATAACCCCAGTCATAAAAGAAGGCAAAGATCCTATGCATTGCAGTTCCTGTAGGCCAATTTCATTACTTAATAATGATTATAAGATCTTTATGTCAATTTTTGTCAATATAATGAAAAAATATATGACTCATATCATAAATGAAGATCAGAGAAGCTTTTTATATAATAGGTGAACTTCTGACAATTTTCAAAGAATATTAACTATCATTGATATTTTGAAAAGTGAAACACAGGAAG
Source organism: Protopterus annectens (assembly GCF_019279795.1). Classification (NCBI taxonomy): domain Eukaryota; kingdom Metazoa; phylum Chordata; order Ceratodontiformes; family Protopteridae; genus Protopterus; species Protopterus annectens. Next base: position 655,975,507 of record NC_056728.1, read on the forward strand.
CCCTATTAATAGCACTAGATATTGAAAAAGCCTTTGATTCATTACATTAGGATTATTTATTCAAAATATTAGAGCTCTATGAATTTCCTAAATCATTTATATAATTCATAAAAAATATTTATAAAAACAACTTGGTATATGTTAAATTAGGACCATACACTTCTGAACCTATAAGTTAATGAAAGGCACATAACAAGATTTCCCATGTCTCCTATACTACTTGCTTTAGCTATTGAATTATTTGCTTTCTCAATATGCTCCAATGCTAAAATAAAAGAAATGACATACATGAACAATACAACTTCAAAACTATGTTATTTGCGGATGACATACTCCTTACCTTATCTAACTCAAATGAATCTTTAAAAGAGTTAGACATATTAGTTGAAATAAATTACTCAATTTCAGGTCTTCATTTCACTAAAACAAAATCTAAATTCATAATATTAAATAAAAACATGAGATAAAAGTTGAGGGAAATAATATAATTGGCAAACAAGTCTCCAATTTAAGATATTTAGGCATCAACTTAACTAAAAATATAGATGAAATATTAACCCTAAATTATAATAACATTATAAAAGCTTTGAAATATTATACAGAAAAGTGGAATAAAATTTATTTAACTTTTGAAGACAGATTACAACTAACAAAAATGGTTTTGTTACCAAAAATGTTATATATAGCACAAGCCATACACAGGATACCAGATAAATACTTACTAAAAGAAATAAATACACTTTTATTAAGATTTCTTTGGCACCCAAATAGAAACAGAATAGCATATACACATCATACAAGACCATGGGATCAGGGAGAGATTACATTTCCAGACTTACATTATTTTTAGGATCATTATAAATTGGATTTATTCAAATTACACTTCTAATTGGAAAACTTTACACACTATTATACTTTTAAAAGAAAATTCCATAATACAAAAAATCACAAGTTAGATATACAGAATAACATATTATGGCATAGTTTATGCACTGGCATTCAATATAACTTAGTAACACTGACAAAAGCAAAGCTTACAAATCATAGTTATGAAATATTCAGAAGATTCATTAATGCTAATACAGATGTTAAAATTTGGATGGACTTATTAATACCATTTAGCTCCAAAAAAACTTTTTTAATAAAACACATAGGAAGGTATTCTCAAAATGGGAAACAACTACATCTGCAGGTAACATTGTATCAATAATTTGAAAGTTGTAGATAGTCAAGCTATAATAAGTTCATATGATCTCTCTTCTGACTGGCTAGTTCTTCAAAGTGTATTGACTTATTCACATGATCTATGCAGAACAGTTAATAACTATTCCTTTAAGGACAGACCTAAATGTTTAAATTATTTCAATGATATTATTTATAGAAATCACAACAGTGAAAATATAACATCTACACTATACAAACTATTAAGTTATAAAGTTAGAATTAAACAGAATTATTGGAATTTCATCACTAAAGGTCATTCAATACATCTGTCCAAGGAAAACAAATCTATTTTTTATATTCCATCAAACTAACATCCAGTGTTCAATTTTGGAGAATTTATACATGGACGTTTTTGCATAGATAATTTTATACACCTAATAAACTAGCTAAATTTGATTATTCCAAAAATGTCACATGTTGGAGATGTTTACAAGTATGTAAAGTTGACTGGCTGCACATGTTTCGTGATTGCAGTAAAGTCAAAACATTTTGGGCAGACATTAATACCTTTTTGCAAGCTATATTCTCTGATACATTCTTATTAACCACATCTCTGATTTTATTAAATAGTGCTAAAACATCTGTAATGAATAAAAATTCATATTTATTAAGGACTATACTAGCAGTTGCTAGGAAGTGTATATCTAAAAAATGGAAAACCAACTTTGAACCAACCTTTGAAGATTTCCTAATACTAGTGAATGACACAGCATTGTTGGAAATTAGAGCCAAAGAGCTAAGGACCTTTCCTAACTCTTGGAACAACAATCCATGGAAGAAAATTTTATCCCTTACTGAGATGTTAAAAACAGCTTCAGGCTCTTCTTAAGGGGAAAAAATGAAAGAAGAAATAATTGTCTGACAATCTCAATATATGTCTGTCTAGATTGGTATATTGACTCTAATCTCAGGTCAAATGCAAATAGTGTATATAGTTTATTATTTTGTTTATTTTACTAGATAAAACTCATTGAATCTTTGAAAAATTTGGAAAATTTGGAAAATTAATAAAAATGTCTGAGTAAAAAAAAAGAAATACTTACCTATTTCATTTATAGGAGAACTGCACCCACAGACTCAAAAACATATTTATTTCATTATGGTTTGGTGTTTCCTACATTTTAACACCACTCTGGGACTATTTACAGGCTTTTAAATATTTTTATACATAATTTCTGAGTCTGACCACATGGGGGTCTGGCATCTTGAAGTAATTCTGATTGTTTAGTCTGCCTCTAGGTATCCCACAATGCAGTGCTCATCTGTAAAAAAGTTGCATCACGCAGGCCCCTTTCTTCCTAAAGCTCCTGTCACTGCATAGATTTTACATGCATATACTGCTGTCTTTCAGCCAGTTAATTTTAAGTAACATTTTATGCATTCAATGGCTACTTAAAGCACAAAGAGTGCAAATGCCACAGAACAGACCTTCAAAGTGCTTTTTACTGCTGCATCTGTTTAGAATGGCTAAATCGTAGTTTTTTTCTGAAGCCTGAATTGCATTACTTTGACTCTCCCATCCCCCTTCACACCTAACTTCCCTAGCTGTCAAAGTGCTAAGGGTAATTTGAGCTATTACCTGCTGTGATTGACAGCTCATACCAGGAGACTTGTACTGTTTCCTTGTTCTAGCCTTTATTTTCTATATGGGTAGGGGAAGGACCAGGGAGCTGTGACATCACAGCATAGGTAGGTTTTTAGGACGGTCATGGTGATATCAGTTTGGGGAGAGAATTGGCCAGAAAACTGTGTGTGTTCAGTGGCCTTGATGACATTAGTGAATTGGAGACTTTTCCAGGGTGGGTTAAAAGTTTTTTGAAAGTGAAACCAACACAGTACATTAAGGTACTGTTCTAGTGGATAGAAACAGTCAAGTTAAAATATTTTAAATGCTGTGTTGTTGTTTATTCATAGCAAGGACAATAAACAGGGGGAGAAAGGACAGATAGAATCCCATTGCTGTGCTTTAAAGTGAAAATACAAAAGCATTTTCCTCATTCTGGGTAAAGCAGAGACTGCCCTTATTATGCTTATTTTTTGATACAATGATTCCAATAACAAGAACTCTTATTCCAGCAACTGTATATTTTGTACCTTGCAATGCTCTTCTAACCTGAAAGATATCAGAAATTCTCCTATCCTTTTCCAGAAATTCACATGTCCTTCATTAGTTTATTCTGTTTGGCCATAGTCTATCTTTCACAGCTAAGGGAAGACCATTTTATTTACTGTGGTCAGCCCTGTTGACATTTCAGGAGCAGTGGGCATTAAACTGGGTTTAATTTGCTTTCTAACACTTGTTTAGCAATGTTATTAAGAACTCTAGCGTATGCTAAGTATCATGGGAAAATGCTCCTACACAACCCACATGACTGGGTATAAATTATCTTTCTTTCTAATTTTAACATCCTTTTTAGATGTAATATTTGTTGGCTGTTTCATTTACTGGAGAAAAATACACTTGAATATTCTTAAAGGAAGATATATGACAAATGTCTTTACTCCACATATTTGGAATATTATTATATTTTATTTGACTAAACTATAATAGGTCAAAATTATATCCATATAGAAAATAGGTGTAAGGTAATAATAATGATATTACAGAGACTACTTTAAAGTTATTTAAAGAAGCAAAGGAAGAAAAAGAGTATTTGGGTAATGAAAATATGTTAAAGCCTGATGGTAGTTTTTAATAAAGATGGCTAAAAATAATGTAAAGTAGCAAGTAAAAGATTAGCAGTAACACCACCAATGAAATTAAGTGGACAAGTGTTACAAAAAGAACTGTACAAAGGTTTTTATATGATGCAATCAAACAAAATTACATAATATGGATAATCTGATTAGATAATTGATAATATGAAGGTAAGTGCTATGCATGCCGAAAATAATTGATTGGTAATATGAAAGTGACACATATGCCAAAAATAATAGATTGGTATTATGAAAGTTATTGACACATATGCCAAAAATAAATGATCTCATAAAACTGACAAATATGTTTTTAGTAATGCCAAAGGTAAGGTGCCCATGCACACAGAAGTAGGAACCAACTCACCAAGCACAATTGGCTGGGAAGTCAAACTGCAGAAAAAAGTTAAATGTTACGCTTTTTTACAGGAGGTAGAACCTCCCTTTACCCTTCATGTGGGGAGAATCTCCCACCCCTCAACTTATATATACCAATTTCATAGTTATACCATTGTGAAGAAAAGGGAAGTCTGCGAAAACAAATGACTCCTTGCCACTATGCACTTATTAATCAAACCAAAGAGTTATTTTCTATGGAAAAGAGTAGTTGACAAGTTCAAAGTCTGGGGTTGAATTCAACGAGATAGAACTTTCTCCAAATTACACTCAATGAAATGCAGGGGAGCTGAGAAACAATTAAAAATGGAAGATTAGGTCAGCTAGAACCAGGAGAAAGATATGTTGAATGGAATTATTAACTTCTGTTTGCACAATGATGAATATTCTGTTGAAATTCATTTGCATGACTGTGCATTCAAGGCTCCTAGAATTAAGAGAATGAAAAAGAGAATGACAGCAATACAGATAAATTCATATTTGAAAATGGAAGGCAAGTAAATAGCATTCCATCAGTTAACCTGACAATTAATTCAGTTCTCGCATTACAGATGATTATGCCTTTAGATTTAATGTCACTAAGAACAGTACAAATGTAATAGGCAGAAATGCAAAAAAGGTTCCATAAGTTCAAAGGTCCATAGGTTGATACTAGGCAAATGAACACAGGGGTCTATTTAAGTCTAACCATGCATCACAAATGTATGTAACAGGTTGAAGGACCCTTAAGATTATTCAAAGGGGTATATGTATGCTTAGGATTGGGTGTTGAAGCATTTACTGTCTACCTGTGTACATTAGGGACACAAGGTATCAGACCTTGGTGAATTTCTGATTCAACATCTATTGGTCCAAGATACATTTGAATTGAGTTAGGAAAGAACCCTACTTAACATAGATGGTAAGTCTGTTTCAGATAAAGAGTACATACATACATATATACAAATACTTCAAGCACGGGCATTAATGCCCTTCTAGCTTGCCAATATACCAAAACACTTGTTTCCATAATAAGTATCCAGGCTGTTCTTAAAACTAACTAAACTAGTACTTGCTTTAATGTAATTTGGTAGTCTGTTCCATGAATCAGCTACTCTGTCAGAGAACCAATTAGTACACTTCTCATTCCTACAGAATCTTCTACATAGGATGTCTGATGATTCTCTAGTACTTTTAAACTCCAAACATTCCCAGAAGTAGTGGTCACTAAATGCCCTATATACCTGAATAAGATCTCATCTTAGATATCTGTAAGAGATACTGTACAAGTTCAGATATTTTAGTCTTTCATAATAACTTAAATTTTCATATCCATGGATACTCTTGGTATATTTCCATTGCACTCTTTCCAATTTACGCTTGTTTTCTTATAGGGTTTCCATGTTGTTATTTCATACTCAAGTTGGGTCTAATGTAACCAACAAACAATGACTTCATTATTTTTGATTTCCTATACTTTATAAATCTTTCTTTACAACCTATATGTATAACTATCATTAACCAATTGGATGATATGATTAGAAAAACTCATCGCTGAATCCCCCCATATACCCAGGTCCTTAAATGAGTCTACAGTTTCAATCACTGTGTGCTGTATTAAATGTTCACTTTTCAATTTATGCCTACCAAATCTCATATCCTTAGTTTTTTATATATTTGTCCAAAATACGTCCTGTGCTATAGCCAAAGTCCCACCAGACAAAAAATACAAAGTCCAAGAACAAGAATGGTAGGACACTGCTATGGTTTCTTCCTCCTTTATTAAAACACACAAATAACCAAGGATGAGCGCTTTCGGGTGGTAACCCTTCTTCAGATAATTTGAGAACAAACATTCCAACAATTTAAATTGTCAAACAACCAATGAATTGTCAATAAAAATTCCGCCTTTTTTGCAAGGCGGGCTTTAAAGGTACAATGTCATTCAGTCCTGGATTCCTATGGGCCATCAATTCCAAAATCCATTTAGATTCTAAAGACTCTGTTAGAAGTTTAATATCACCTCCCCTATTATTTTGTCTAACATTTGCTATAGCTCTAAAATGAAATGTGTGTGTAGGATTCATTTCTATGTGCCTATAAAGGGCATTATGTGGATCTTTGTTCCATATGGAGGACAAATGTTGTAGTACCCTCACCTTAAACATATTATTGGTCTTTCCCACATAGAACCCAAGACATTGTAAACACTCTGCCAAATAGACCAAATTACTAGTCCTGCAAGTGGCCCTTGCCTTGAAGTTAAAAACCTTACCACTGACAGGATGAACAAAGGTGGTGTCCTTTTTGATACAGGAACATGCTTTACAAAAACCACAAGGAAAACTGCCTGCTGTATCCTTAAAAGGTTTACATGTAATTAAAGTTTTTTCCTCACATAGCAGGTCTTTCAAATTTTTGTTCCTTCTGTAACCAAAGCTAGGTCTTGGCCCTATAATACTTCTTAACTTGTTGTCACTCCTCAAAATATTCCAATTTTTATTTACTATACCCCTTATATCGTCTATATTGCTGCTATAAGTTAGAAACAATTTGGGGTCTTCCGATCTATACTTGATGGGTGGGGGTGCATTACCTTCTCCTGTTCTATTTCTAAGCCACGGTTTAAACCAATTGTCCCTTTTTTGTTTATTGCTATCGACAACCCTATTAACTAATTCTTCTTTGTAACCCCTATCACAAAAATTACATTTTAACTTAGTCAATTCTTTCTCAAATTGAGTGTCCTCCAGGCATAATCTAGACGTCCTACCTATCTGTCCCTGTATGATGTTCGGGAACATGAAACGAGGATGCATGCTATCAAGGCATAGCAAAGTGTTCTTCCAACACTCCTTCCTCTGTAGGCAGGATGAAAAACCTGTCTCGGTGTATGAAATACACACATCTAGAAAATCTATCTGTGTATCTGAGTATCTTGTTGTAAATCTGAGAAAAGATGTGGTAGAATGTAAGTATGCTACAAACTCCTCCAAAAGTTCAGAACCCCCCTTCCAGAGAATAAAAACGTCATCCACAAAACATGTATATATATATATCTATATATATATATATATATATATATATATATATATATATATATATATATAGATATACTGCATCCATTCCTGATTGCTAAAGATGGTAGTCCTCTCCCAGTGCCAAAGAACCAGATTAGCATAGGTATTTGCACAGGGGGTGCCCATGGCTACCCTGTGTGCTTGTCTATATGTCTGTTTGGCTCCAATAAATGCATTATTCTCCAAAACTAGGGTCAATAATGTTCTGACCAAAGCTATTTTACTTTCATTTTCTCCCATCTCTCTCATAACCTCTCCTATGGCTAATGTGCCATATTCATTGCTAATAACAGTAAAAAGGCTCTGGACATCCAACGTTACCATAAAAAGGTCTTCATGTGATGTCTTATTGTTAACTTCCCCCATTCTCTTTAAGAAATCACCTGCATATTCAAGCCATATAGAGATGTTCTCCGTGACCCATCCTCTGCCCGAAACAGTTAACCTAATATACAGTTAACCTGACAATTAATTAAGTTCTCGCATTACAGATGATTATGCCTTTAGATTTAATGTCACTAAGAACAGTACAAATGTAATAGGCAGAAATGCAAAAAAGGTTCCATAAGTTCAAAGGTCCATAGGTTGATACTAGGCAAATGAACACAGGGGTCTATTTAAGTCTAACCATGCATCACAAATGTATGTAACAGGTTGAAGGACCCTTAAGATTATTCAAAGGGGTATATGTATGCTTAGGATTGGGTGTTGAAGCATTTACTGTCTACCTGTGTACATTAGGGACACAAGGTATCAGACCTTGGTGAATTTCTGATTCAGCATCTATTGGTCCAAGATACATTTGAATTGAGTTAGGAAAGAACCCTACTTAACATAGATGGTAAGTCTGTTTCAGATAAAGAGTACATACATACATATATACAAATACTTCAAGCACGGGCATTAATGCCCTTCTAGCTTGCCAATATACCAAAACACTTGTTTCCATAATAAGAATCCAGGCTGTTCTTAAAACTAATTAAACTAGTACTTGCTTTAATGTAATTTGGTAGTCAGTTCCATGCATCTGCTACTCTGTCAGAGAACCAATTAGTGCACTTCTCATTCCTATAGAATCTCCTACACAGGTTGTCTGATGATTCTCTAGTAATTTTTATTAACTCCAAACATTCCCAGAAGTAGTGGTCACTAAATGCCCTATATACCTGAATAAGATCTCATCTTAGATATCTGTAAGAGATACTGTACAAGTTCAGATATTTTAGTCTTTCATAATAACTTAAATTTTCATATCCATGGATACTCTTGGTATATTTCCATTACACTCTTTCCAATTTATGCTTGTTTTCTTACAGGGTTTCCATGTTGTTATTTCATACTCAAGTTGGGTCTAATGTAACCAACAAACAATGACTTCATTATTTTTTATTTCCTATACTTTATAAATCTTTCTTTACAACCTATATGTATAACTATCATTAACCAATTGGATGATATGATTAGAAAAACTTATCGCTGAATCCCCCCATATACCCAGGTCCTTAAATGAGTCTACAGTTTCAATCACTGTGTGTTGTATTAAATGTTCACTTTTCAATTTATGCCTACCAAATCTCACATGCTTAGTTTTTTTATATATTTATAAGCATATTATTCTCCTGTGCCCAAATGGTCAATTTAGTCAAGTTATTTTGCAGGCATGCCTTATTTGTAACATATGTGCTCAGTTTACCCAATTTCAAGTTGTCTGCATATATACTGTAGAACACCTCAGATGAACAATTTAGGTCTAGTAGTCTCTGAACACATACCTGCCCCTCCAACATGTCCTATGTATGTTGCAAGCAAAGTATAAATACCTCACCTAGGTAATTCTGATGTTTTTTGTTTTGAACAGAGGAGGACTATAAATCAAAAAGATAGTCACAGAAGTTATATATAAGTGGTAAGGATGTCCATGGAGATAAGACAATGTATAGTGGTAAGAATAAGAAATACTTTCTGAGAAATTAATTATTGACATTTGAGGACTCCACAATTAAGGCTCTGGGGACTTTCTTAGAGAAGACATTAGGAAAACAGTTAACAGTCTGTCAGGTGTTAGGATAATGGATATTAAGATAGCACTTCAAAAGGATCTAGCCAAGAAACAAGCATATACTAAGCTGAATTGGTACTAATAGTGTGAGCACACATGTGTATATTAATATAATAAAAAGCTTGACCACTCTTACAGTCATTTTGAAACAAATGATATTGTAATTCTTGGCTTAGTAACTAGACGTGATGAAATTGCATAACAGCAAAACAGAATGGGACAAATACTTTTTTGATGTTTTGGCTTTTTTGAGGCAGGGTAAATTTAATAAGCATACCATAAAATTATTATATTTAAGATATGAGAGCAAAAGAACTGCAGCCTATGCATTTAAATCAATCGACCATTTTATAAGCAAAGATAGGAAAACAGAAATGTATGGCTAAATTAAGTTATTTTTGAGGTTTTGTATACTAAAGCTAGGAGTCTACATTTACATTTTTTGAAGAATTGAGTATGATTCTGATTGCTGTTGCAACTTGACATACCTAAAGATAGAAGGCAATAGATGCAGAATAACAGCTACTGTCATCACTGGCAAAGTTCAAATGCTGTGGAGAGGTTTATTGTATGTTAGAGAAATATACTCTATGCTACATCCAAGGATGAAATTACTTTAGATTTTGTCACAAATTGCTATTAAGTTTTGTTAACATACAATGCTTCTGAGTCATATCATCTGTTAATGGTGTAGTATGCCTTATGTAGTGACAATTCCAATGAAGTCTTTTGCATTAATTATGCATAGTTCACTCCCAAAATAAACATCATTCTACAAAAAAGTATAGTGGATTTGAGCTAGTGCTGCATAGTGGTGGAGGACCTGTGCATTGCTACCACAAACCAATTGGAATCTAGATGTATATGTCATTATACTTTCATAATTAAATCAATTTTTTAAAAGTCATTAAATGACAAACATAAAAATCCATGTTTTGTGAGTAAACAACAGATTATTTCTCCTAGATGCTGAATGGGACATAAGGAGTGGCCATCTTAACTTGTTATTTTATTTATTTTTTTTTTTTTTTGTGCGGTTTCTGTACCTTCACCCCATATTTACATCTACAACACTATTAACTTCAGTTCTCACTCCTGCTATCTCCTGGTACCTCAAGAATCCTAACAATCGAGGGGCGGAGCTAAGATGGCCAACTGATAGCAGCAGTTTTTCAGAGCTCCATGAAACTAATATAAAAAACAGGAAATAGCTTATTTTATTTTAGCAAAAATACTTAGAATTGATAGAGGAAAGCATAAACTACATTATTAGTAACTTTGGTGAACTTAGGAAGTCTTTTTCCTGTCAAATTATAAAGGAGAATATATAATTTGTGGAGATGAGCACTTCGAAGACTTCTCATTCTGACATGGCTTTAAAAAAAGACATGCAGCTTGTGACATCTGCTCTACAAGAACTCTCACTAAAAATGGATGATTTTAAGGACAATTTACAAAACCTCAAGGAAAATTGTCAGAAACAAACAGATTCTCTCTAGGAACTTATACAGCAGCATCAATCCAGAATACCACACTTAGAAGCATCCCTGAATGATCTTGATGCAAGAGTGAAGGAAGAAGAAAGTCAGAAATATTTTATCATCAAACAAAACATTTGGTTTCTTAATAAAGTGGATGACCTGGAAAACAAGGACAGAAGGTCAAATATAAAGATTGTTGGCATCCTTGAGAGAGCTGAAGGACAACATATAATTTCTTTCCTGAATACCAGGATTCCAGAGATTTTAGATTTAAAGGAAGGTCTGTCCTTTGGCATTGAAAGGGCTCATAGAACTTTAGGAAAGCCAGTGTCAACATTCTACTCTTCTGCTCTCAGATCAATAGTCATAAAGTTTCTATCCTGGAGGAAAAGTCCATTAAAATTTAATTAAATCCCAATTAGGTTTGATAATGACTATTCTACCAGGGTTTTGTAACAGAGGAAAAAAGCTTGGCCATTAATAAAACTGTTAAAACAGAATAACATCAAAACTCAGCTTTTCTTTCCTGCCAGAATAAAACTTCTATATCAGAATGAAATGAGATGGGGGCATGACTTAGCATGAGCCTTTAGTACCAGCACTTTCTCTCTGCTCTGCTTTATCATATCTTTTATGACAGGAATTTTTGAGTATAACTAACTAAATAGTAATTTTGTAATATATTTAGTGTCTCTTCATAGTTTAGTTAGTTAATATAAAAAAAAATATTTTAATTATTTACAACCTTTCCTGTCAAAATTACAAAAGACAAGTTTCAGGCATCTGACTACAGCATAAGCTTTACTAAATCCTCTCACCAGGACTCTGTATTAAAAAAAGAGTTTCAAACTCTTTTAACTACCATATAGGAATTATCAACAAAATTTGACAAAATGGACATGAAAATAGATAACATTAAAGAAACGACTTCGCAAAAAAATGGAGACAATACATCTGGATCTGAAACAGCAGAAGAAACAAATTACAGGTACTGAAACTTCCTTAAATGACATGGATAGTAGAATACAACAAAATGAACATAACCTGAAATTTCTTCTAAAAAAAAATACCTTGCTGTTAACAAAAATAGATTATCTTGAAAATAGATCTCAAAGAAATAACATCAGGATCTTTGGTTTACCAAATAACTTGGAAGAAAACAACTTGAAAAAGTTTTTATCTTCATGGCTACTACCAGAAATCTTACAACTCCTTGAAGCGCTTTCTTTTGGTATAGAAAGAGCTCACAGGTCCTTGTCTTCCTTTAAAAATACCAAAAACACTTCTACAAACTGAGTTATAGTTAAAATTGTATCCTCCCATGATAAAGAAATAGTTTTGAAGACAGCTTGGCCTAGGTCACCTATTATTTACAAGGACAACATAATTTGTTTTGATAATGACTATTCTTCATCTGTTATTTCAAAATGGAAACAGTTCCTTCCATTGCTCAAAGAACTAAAAAAAATAAAGTCACACTTGCTTTTCCCTGCAAGGCTGAAAATCTTCCTTCAAGATGGTCCAAAGATATTTGAAGAACTTGATGCTGCCATCAACTACATTAAATCTAATAAAATATTGGATAAAATGGATGAAATGGACTGGGTTAGTTCAAGTCGCAAAATAATTACTGAAAATGGTAATTGGAAAACAGTTGAACACAAGAAGAAACTTAAAAAATAACTTCATTTTTGTTTTTCCCACATAATGGACTTTTTATTTCCTTTTGCATAACTTTTTTCTTTTTATTATGATCCAGAAGTCATGGGATTTGAAAACAGTTCAAAAGGTGAGTGCCCTTCTATACTTTAATATATAATGTTTTTAATTTATGTTTATATATTACCTAATTAACTAGTTACATTTAATAGCTATTAGTAGTTTATATATATTATTTTCCCTTTACTAATATTAGTTTTCTTTATTTTAAATATTTTGGGTTATAATTTTAGTATTATATTTGGGTCTACTTCACCCTGTCAGAGGCTGACAATATTGAAGCTGATATTGTCAGCACCAAAATGTCAAAAGCGAAAGTCATCGCATGTGTAAACAGAAATCTCCGTAAGGGGAGATTTCTGTATACAGCAATGTAGTGTGATCTCGGAGTTGGTATATTTAAGTAGCGGGGGTGTGGGGGGTGTAGGGAGGCTTGCCCTTCCTGCATAGAGCAATTTGTGTTCTGTTTGGGTGTTTGTTTTTTGTGTGTGTTCGATGTTCTGGGGTTTTGACATTTTCATGTTGATTATTATGCTATCGACAGTTTGAGTTTTCAACAGCGTAATATAAACACTTATTTTTTATATAAGTAACTTTTAATAACATTCTACTGTGTTTAGCTTAAATAAAGAAAATAATGGGGAAGGGAGAGGTAAAGGAAACAAAGTATACAATAATATTTTCTAAGCATTAGTTAATTGCCCCGCAATAGCTTAAACTTTTGAATATATAACCTGCTCAGGATTATAATTATATTATTTATAGAAGTTTAAAAGCCAATTGTTGTCTAAAAACTCTTGTTTAGTATTCTGGTTCTTGTTTGTTTCTTTAAATATTACTATATAATTATATATATATATATATATATATATATATATATATATATATATATATATAAGATATAATATAATTACTATATATATTCTATTAAATAGAAGGCTTATTAAACTAGTTTAAGCTTCCTTTACCATATTTATTTTCTTTTTTTATAATTATTCCTTTATAGTTATAACTAATCTATATTAAATATATTTTTAGAGTACTTTTATAGAAAAGGGATACCCTGAGATGTCTTTAATTCCTTTGAATTGCTATTTAATGTAGTTAACTATGTATCTTTGTTATATAGATATAATTTCCTTGATCTCTGTTTCCTTTTTATATGCCCTTGTGGTTTTCATTGAGTGTCGTGGCATGATGGCTTTGTTTCATATGTTTTTGGTTAGTATAACCTGCATTTTATTGGCATTGTTCGTTGGTGGCTTTAGGTATGTAGTGGACCCGAAGATTCAAGGATCCGAGGTTGCTTATTTTTTCTTCTTCTTTTCACTTGTCTTCTCTGATACTTGATGAGAGCTTTGACTGTTGCTGGAGTGTCTCGTGTAGTTGTTGAGCCATTGTAAACCTTCATCTGAAGACAGGAAAGCTTACAATTTCCAGCGGAAAAAAATTGGAGCCTTTTTTTTCCTTTTTTCACCTGGCACTGTAACCGTATGCCTCTTCAAACAGCTGACTCAGCATTTTTCAGAAAAAGGAAGTGAACATTTCTTAAAGCCTTTTGGACATGAATAAAAGGTTTGTCTTTTATTTATTTTTGCTGGAGTGATATTCATATACTGTACAGTTAAACAAAAAAGTAAACAGTAGCAGATTTTGTTATGATCAATACTATCTTCTATTTTGTACATAATGCCACAGAAGAGATTGAATGTGACTGGTAAAAGTTCTTTTACAGTATATTTGAGTTTATTTTGCTATTTTAAAAGGATACATGCTTTTCAATAACTCCTTGTCTTTTAGATTTAAGTATATTGAAACACTATTCTCACTAATAATTTCATTATATTCCAGTAAGTACAATAATATAGATATCTATGTTGCTATCTGTACGTTACAGTGTATACTACCCTTTTACTTCTGCTTAGCAGAGTAACATACTAAATGTTAACATTAAAGAATCTTATTAACTAATATTTACAAATACAATCATTTTAGACTTGTCTCACAGAATATACATGGGGATGTAATGAATGAACAGCTCAGAGACATTTCTAAGAAGAGTTGGCAGTTTTTGCTTGCCCATACTTGAACTATATTTAATATACTGGTTTTGGGTCCTGTTTTATTACTATATCCTGATACAAGTTTGAAACATTAGTTTTTTTTAGCTGCTTAGTTGTCAAAATGAATATCATTTGATTTGTCTGTGATGTTACAACCATACTAAACCTTATTATGTTTAGTTAATTGTGAGGTCTTTTTCAAATTTTTGGTCCAATATTATATACCACATATCTTTTTAATTTTAACCTAAAGCAGTAATGTTGAAATAATGTGTCTTTTCACTAAGAGTCTTAATTTTGTTTGCAAATGCATTGATGGGGGGAATGGGTATTTTTAGTTAGGTTAAATATAATTTTATGCAATCACTTCATTCTGTCTAGTCAGAAATATTTGTGTTAGTGCGAGACATTTAAGAAATGGTTGTAGTAATAAACAGATTACAAACAAATTAATAAGTAAATACACTTACCAGTGATTTAGTAATTATAGCATTTTTGAATAGCTGATTTACATGTATATTAAAAATCCATGCTTAAAATGATGAAGCAGTACATATTTCAAGCAGTACATGATAGAAACTTGCTGCTAGTAATAATGTTAATTTGAATGATTAATGTCACTCAGATTAGGAGTTTATAACTCCAGATGGATTTTAAAAGGTTTTCTTGTCAGATGTTTTTGTTATAATTTCTTGATAACAATTTTTCAGATGTTTACTAAAATAAGAATTGATGAATGTTTCTTAAATATCTGAAACCGTAAATCATTTTTCTGTATAGTATACTATATAATGTGCTGTGTTCCATTCTTTTTATTCATTTCAATTTATAAACTAAAAATTAATAGGAATTTTAGCCAACATACATTGCAATTATTACTTATTTCCTTGTTTCACTTGAAAGAAAGTTACTGTTTGTCGTTTTTGCATTTAAGTTACCTGTAACACATTGCACTTAAGTTACCTGGCACTTGCTCACTAAAGCAATTATATGTCAGCACTAAAAATTAAAAGCACTACACCCTCACTCCCATTGGCCCTTGTTTTCAGTTATAAAGGAATTCCCAATATTATTCTAGCATGTCCAAAGGTCAGTTGTCAATCTCCTCTCCGGTCCAGCTGGTGAATCTGGGAATCTTGAGGCAATGTTACAACTGCCTCATGTACACAGACAACCCTCTCCTCCTCCCAACAAATTCCAACACATGTGAGAGATGCAGCCATATAGCCAAACTGGAGGCTAAGCTCTCTCAACTCAGTACTGGCATAACCAGTCAGGAGGAGAAGGAAACTACACTCACTACAATTCCAGTCTCACATAGACCTACCACAACAGCAAACCAAACACATAATCACACAAAAACATACTCGGAGGCTCTAAATAAATATCTGCCTAAGCAGCACAGACCTCCAAAGCAGACACCCAAGCAACCGCTACCCCAAAACAAAACACGTGCAACACATATCTCACAAAGCCAGTGTGCCGAACAGTCACAGCCCTTAAGGCTAAACATCTCACCTGATACACTTGTAATAGGTGACTCTATCGTCAAGCACACTGACGTCCCGCTCACCAGGCTGAACAAGGAGAAGGTCACAGTGAGCAGCCTGTTGGGCGCTAGGATCCGCCACATAACACAAGCAATCAGGTCACTCCAAGGCAAGTACAAATATGACTCAGTCATTGTCCATGCTGGTGTGAATGACCTGAGATGTACCTCCCTGGACTACATGAAAAGAGACATAGAGGAGCTCTCTGAGCATGTAGCCCAGGCTGGTATGACCCTGACCTTGAGTAGCATCTTACCCTCACCAAGAATGATGCCACAATATGAAGAAAAGATGATCAATTTCAACAATTGGCTTAAGTACTGGTGTCATTCAAAGGGGATCCAATGCCTGTCAGCCTGGGATGATATGCTCGACAAGCCACGATGCTTCGCTAGGGACGGCTTGCACCTGTCACCCCTGGGCTTTCGGATATTGGCAAAGGCTCTTGCTACCCCCATAGTGACTTTTTTAGGCAAGGCTCAAAAGACAAACCCACCTCCATAGGAATCACAAGGGATAAGAAACTAAGAGTAATGCTACTCAACACCAGAAGTCTAAACCTCAAGATGCACGCACTCAAAACTCTCCTTAGCATGGAGAACATCGATATCTGTGTAGTAACAGAAACCTGGTTCAGGGCTCCCGAGAGCACCCCAGCAGTACCAGGTTATACCTCATACCATGCTTTTCGGCCCCAAAACTTGGACCGAACCACAAAAGGAGGGGGAGTATCGATATTTATCAAAGATACCCACACCTCCAGGTTGGTGGCAAAGCACGAAGCATCAGAGACTATCCATGTGCAACTAACAGTGGGTAAAACTGTCTTCCAGTTTATAGCTTGCTATAGACCACCCTCCCAAACCCAGGAACCCCACTCATACTTCCTGAGAACACTGAAAAATACGAAGGTCTCTCCAAACACCATTATATTGGGTGACTTCAACTACCCAAACATAGACTGGGAGCATTACTCTAGCTCCAACACCCTAGCCCAAAGGTTCCTAGAATTCATAAACTCAAATGCTATGGAACAACTTGTTACCACTCCCACAAGAGGGGAAAACACACTGGACCTGATCATCACTAACATGGGGACTCTATGCTCCAGACCAGAAGTGTATCCCTCACTGGTAAGATCAGACCATAAACTAATCTCACTGGATATTCACATCCCGACCCCACCCCCTGCCCAGAAAACCACAGTGAAAAACTTCTCTAAAGCAAATTTCACACGCCTCAAAACTGAGGTGGAATCCTTCAAAGTCCCCGGGCCTGTGGAAAATTCGGCCCAGACCGCAGAATCCTTTATTAATGCATTCTATGAATACCTTCAGGAATGCATGGATCATGTAATCCCAAATAAAACCAAGACCCAATCCTCCAAAGGCAGACGTCCTGTCTGATGGACCCCAGCCATAAACAAACTATACAATAGAAGGAGGAAGCTACTACATGATAGAGCAAAATCTCAAAAAGGGAAGGCATCTCTGATCAGTATTAGCAAAAAACTAAGGGCACTCATAAAATCGTCTAAGGCCAGCTTCGAGAGAAAAATTGCACAGGACACTAAGGATAATCAAAAGGCTTTCTTTAGTTATGTTAGGAACCTGGGTGGGAATTCCCAGATATGCTCAGAATTAGTCCAAAATGACAAAAAATACACCAAACCGACAGACATTGCCAACATCCTAGCTGACAGGTTCAGCACAAACTCCTCCCCCCTCCCCACCAAAAGGGCAAATATCTATCCCAGCAGAGTGCTGCCCCCCTGACATCTCAGATGCTCAGGTAAGAGCCGCCCTCTCCAAAGCAAAAAACACAGCATCAATGGGACCAGACGGTGTCCCAGGCTGCATCCTACATGAACTCTAAGAAGAGTTAAACCCAAACATAAAACTACTGTTCAAGCTCAGCCTTACTACAGGATATGTACCCAAAGAGTGGCATACAGCAACAGTGGTCCCTTTCCACAAAGGTGGTGCCTCAACAGACCCTGGAAACTAACACCCCATAAGCCTGTCTAGCTTGGTCTGCAAAACTATGGAAAGGATCATCATGGACCTCATAAATAAAGATATTGGGGACCAACAGACACTGGATCCTACCCAGTTCGGCTTTGTTAAGGGCAGATCCTGCCTCTTAAATCTGGTCGACTTCTTTGAAACAGTAACCAAGGCCACTGACAAAGGGAAGGTGGTCAACACAGTCTACCTGGACCTCGCAAAAGCCTTCGATACAATACCCCACTCGGGCATTATAGATAAGCTCACCAGCTTAAATATAAACCCCTATGTCACTAGATGGGTTGCAAACTGGCTCAAGGACAGAACCCACATGGTTAGAATTGCTGGAGCCATGTCAGACTCCAAACCAGTTACAAGTGGCATCTCACAAGGCTCAGTCCTGGGACCTCTCTTGTTCGGTATATATTTCTCAGAGGTACAGACCAACACAGAAGGACTGTGGCTGACCAAGTTCGCAGATGACTGCAAACTGGGCACCATAATCAACTCTCCAGCCGACACAAGCATCTTCCAAAAGGGCCTCATAGAAACAGACAACTGGTGCCAGAGCCATGGCTTCAAGCTAAATGCCAAAAAGTGTATAGTCATCCCCTTTGGCAAAATCAAAGTGCCCACAAATTACCACATAGGTGGTAATCCATTAAGTACAGAAGAAGTAATTTGGGACCTGGGGACTCAAGTTGATAGCAATCTCTCATTTGACAACCACGTGGCCAAAGTGGTTATAAAAACATTTTATATAGCCCACCTAATCATAAAGGGATTCACATCTAGATTAGTGGAGGTCATCGTGCCTCTTTACTCATCCCTCATCAGGCCCATAATCGAGTACAATGCCCCTTTGGGATGTACCATACCAAACACCTGCAGCAACTGGAAAGACCCCAAAAGTACCTCACCAAGAGGATCAAAGGGCTCAAACAGATGTCATATGCTGCCCAGTTAAAGAAACTCCAGCTCTACTCAGTGGCATACCGCCTGCTCAGAGGCGACCTGTACCTGACGTATACAGCCATGTCCAACCCGGAATTAAGGGACATGCTGCACCTCAAAAAATCCAAATCCCATCGAGCTACACGCTCGGGAGACTTGCACCTCAGCACTGAAATAAATAGGTCATGCTGGAGGGACAGATTCATAACCCAGAGGCTCCCTTCACTCTGGAATAAAATCCCATTCCAGGTTAGGCAGAGTCCCTCATTGACTCTCTTCAAGAGGAATCTTGATGAGTGGATGGAAGATCGTAGGTTTACCCCAGGTATCACTTCTGTGTCACTGTTAGACAGAGGCACAGTATACTAACCTCAAAAAAGGGCATAGCAAAATTAATTTAAAATGGGTGGCGAAAGCCAAACATACTCTGGCTAGGCTTATAAATGCCCTAGGGCAGATAGCCTAGTATGAAGCTATGAACCTATGAACCTAATTCAACAAACTAATAACATGACATCACCTCATTGTATTTCTCTTAATGTAAATGGTCTTAATAATCCCAACAAGAGAAGATCTTTGAATAAATATCTACAATTGCATAATTCACAATTAATTTTTCTCCAAGAAACTCATTTAATAGAAGATGGCATTTCCAAACTAGAATCTAAATCTTTCTCAATTCTTGTTAGCTCTGAACATTCACAAAAACGAAGAGGTGTAGGTGTAGCAATATTGTGGAAAAAGAAGTTATGTACCTACCATAACGTTCCATGTTAGTTGTCTTCATCTCGCCTTCTTTCTTGCTGGTTGGGGTCGGAGCTGATCCTCGGCTCCGACTCAGCCATCTTCAACAGCTCGAGAGTTGGCTACTGACTCAAGGCTACCCCTCATCCCATGATGCCTAGCGATAGCTACCCAGATCTCATTTGAAATAGCTAACTCCAGATATAGCAAGAGAAAAACCAGTCCAAAACAAATAGGTTGACTATACCTGCCATATTCTCTAAGTCAGTAGAGGAAACAAACTAGAGAACACCTAGCCAGTGAAATAATAACTCCTCTCAGTCCAACAGGACAGGGGTATGGAGGGTGGGATGCAAGAAAGAAGGTGAGATGAAGACAACTAACATGGAACATTATGGTAGGTACATAACTTCTTTATGTTAAGTTGTCCATCTTGCCTTCATTCTTGCTGGTTGGGACAGCGTCCCTAGCACCTAATATCCTGGGTGGCTCATTGGAACAGACTCTTCAGAACAGTGGAACCAAAGTCAGCTCTGCTCCTGGAGACCATATCCAGCTTGTAATGAGAAATAAAGGTATGAGGATTTACCCACATAGCAGCTGCACAGATAGACTCCATGGGCAACCTAGACTGGAAGGCTACAGAGGTGGCCAAGGCCCTAGTAGAATGACCTTTTGGTTTGATAGATAACTCTCTGTTCCTTAACTGATAAATGAAGGTAATAGTGTGAGACAACCATCTAGATAAGGTCACCTTGGAAACTGGGAGACCTTGTTTGCCTAAGGCATAGGAAAGGAATAGTTGGTCCGACTTCCTTATTTCCTTAGTTCTGTGCAGGTAAAAACGCAATTGTCTACGAACGTCCAATTGGTGTAATTTGTACTCTGCCTTGTTGGTGAGATTAGGGAAAAACACAGGAAGGTCTATAGATTGATTTAAATTATTTTCTGAGCAGACTTTAGGAAGAAAAGAAGGATTAGTCCTCAGAGCAACGCTGTGCTTATGAAAAACCAAGTATGGAGGATGAACACATAGTGCCTGAAGTTCAGAGACGTGTCTGGCTGAAGTAAGAGCTACCAGAAAGAGTGTCTTCCAAGATAAAAACTTAATGGAGCAGGATGCTGCTGGTTCAAAAGGGGGCAGAATTAAGGAAGTTAGGACCAAATTAAGGTCCCAGGGAGGAGGGGGATCTCTCACTGGAGGCCTAAGGAGAGTCGTCCCTCTCAAAAAAGCTTTACAGAGCTTATGAGACATAATGATAGAATTTGACAACCCAACATGAAAGTTAGAAATGGCCGCTAATTGAACTCTGATCGTAGCAGAAGCGGACCCGGAATGAAAAAGTTGTGCTAGGAATTCCAGAATTTTGTGGGCTAGGGCTGAAAAGGGATCTACATTCCTAGCCTCTGACCAATAAGAAAAACGTTTCCATTTACTAGCATAAGTTTTCCTGGTTGTGGACTTGTGAGAGGAGACAATAATCTCACGTACAGCCGGGGAAATACTGGAAAGCCTGGCTAAGGCTGGAAGTGGAGCAACCAAGCTATGAGCTGGAGAGTTTGGAGGGATGGATGCAACCCACCTGATTGATGAATCAGTAGATCTGGAAATGAGTCCAGAGTCCAGGGCTGATCAAGAAGGTAATGGTGCAGGAATAGGCCTGTAGGAGGCAATGAGGATCATTTTGCAACCCAATGATATTCCTTTCTGTATGCATATCGGTATCAGGGGAAATGGAGGAAAAGTATAAAGAAGTCTCTGAGGCCAATCGTGGACTAGAGTGTCTCTGGGTGTGTGACCTGGAAGCAGAAGAAGGGAGAACTAGTTGCTGCATTTGCTGTTGAAGGGGGTGGCAAAAAGATCACAGCAAGGCTGTCCCCATTTGCGGAAGATAAAATCCGCAACTTCCTGATTCAGAGACCACTCGTGAGGCATGAGAACACATCTGCTGAGTCTGTCCGCTATGACATTGGACCTCCCAGGGATGTGCGTTGCAATCAGAAAATGTTGGGAGGAAATCGCCCACTGCCACAGTATGAGTGCTTTTCAACACAGGGGGTAGGATCTGGTTCCACCCTGCTTGTTGATGTACCACACGACTGACATATTGTCTGTTTGAATTGCAATGGTCCCAGAAGGAATAGAGTCCTGAATTGTTTGCAATGCTAGAAGCATGGCTCTCATTTCTAGGACGTTTATGTGCAGATGGTACTCGTGAGGTTGCCAAGTGCCTTGGACTGTCCGGCCCAGATAATGCCCCCCCACCCTTTCAGGGAGGAGTCTATGGTCACTGTGGCTACCAGAGGGGGTTGAATGAAGGATCTGCCCTGAGTCACTAGTGGGGAGACCATCCACCATGAAAGGTGCCTTTTGCATGCTTCTGTAATCAGGATCATATGAGACATGGGCAGCTCTTGGAAAGACCACTGTGTGAACAGAAGCCACTGAAAGATCCTCATATGAAAACGGGCCAGTGGGATTAGAACAATGGCTGCTGCCATGGAACCCAGAGTTTGAAGGACGAATCTGACTTAGATCCTTTTGCTCTGCATTAGAATCTGTACTTGCTGATGAATTGTAGACACCCTTTCTAGCGGTAGCCTTGCAAACATGTTCCTTGTGTCTAAGTCTGCTCCTATGTAAGTGATAGATTGACAGGGCAACAAGGCAGATTTTTTGAAGTTTATTGTAATGCCTAGCTGGGAGCAGATTGTGATTGTGTAGTCCCTGGCTTGTAGGAGTTGATGCCTGGTAGTAGCGGTGAGGAGCCAGTCGTCTAGTTATGGAAACACCTGGAATCTTCAATGTCTCAGGTGAGCTGAGAGCACTGCCATACATTTGGTGAACACCCTAGGGGCTGTGGTGAGACCAAAGGGCAGAGCTCTGAACTGATAATGACTGGCTGCCGACCAGAAGCGAAGAAATCTCCTGGAGCACTGTCCATCTTGATATGGTAGTACATGTCCTGAAGATCTATCGAGCACATCCAATTGTCCTGACCCAGAAAGGGTAGAATGACCATCCAAAACTTTGTTCTTTGTACAGACCTGTTTAGTCTGCTGAGATCCAGAATCGGTCTCCAGTCCCCTGTCTTTTTTGGTACCAAAAAGAACATTGAGTAAGTTCTGGATCCATACTGGTCTGCCGGGACTTCCTGGATGACTCTTTTTTTCTAGCAGTTTTGAAACTTCTATTACTACTTGGTCCTTCAGATTGGGTGGAACATCTGGAAGAGATTTCTTTGACGGTAAGGGAGGGGGGGGTTGATGGAAGGGAATTCTGTAACCTCCGGATATAATGGACTGTACCCATCTGTCTTGCATTAAATTTTGTCAGGCTTTTGGGTACAGTGAAAGTCTTCCCCCGAATGCCTCCAGAGGCAGCCGGGCAACTCTTAAGGGATGCTGGATGGGCTTATCAGAGAAAGATTCTGTGTTGCCCTGGTTCTGTGGACCCCCACTGCCATGAGGGTGGTGTCTGTTATTATTGTTTCCCCCTCTACCTCTGGAGGACAAATTGCTACGTGTGTCAGGCAAGGCTCCCTAGGATTTTTGGAACCACATCTTGCCACTCTTCTGACCTTTGGGGTAAGGTCTAGAGGGAGTGGAAAAATGGAGTCCCATGGCAGAGAGAGTCTTGCCTTCTTGCTCACACCTAGTCAAAGTGTCTTTCACCTGTGGTTCAAAAAGAAAGGAACCATCAAAGGGGGTGTTGTTGAAGGACGCTCGAAAGGGTTCCACAAAGTTACACAGCTGCATCCATGCATGCCTCCTAAGGGCCACACCCATACCTGAGGCTCTACTCGCACCATCAGCTGCATAGGAAATGAGCCTCATGGAGGAGTTAACTACAGAATTAAGAGTAGCTAGCTGGGAAGCTACTTTAGCTTGAGTTCCCTCAGATATGGGATCTTGAAGGGTATCTCCGAGCTCTTTAAGGAGATCCCTCTGAAGCTGGGTAAAATGACATAAGTAGTTCAGTGACCTCATAGAGAAGGTCGCTGAAGCGAACATTCACTTCCTATATCTGTCCATCATCCTAGACCCCTTGTTAGGAGGATGGACAGATGAAGAGGTCTCCGCTAACTCTTTTTTGGTGGTTGCTGCTACCACCACGGCATCAACAGGAACACCTTTAGTAAGGAATTGCTTATCCTGGGGTGCTGTGATTAATTTACCAGGTCTCCTCAGAGGTGGTTCCACTGTGTCCAGAGCTGACCAAGCCTTTCAAGACACCACAGTCATAAGTGGATCGAAAGGCGGAGAAACCCAGGAGGTGGAAGGTCGGAAACCGAAAGCATCCAGAAATACAGACTCATCCTCGGCAGGGGCTAGGGGATTCCAGTTCCCCCTCTGTTTAAGCATTTCTAGGATGTCCAAGAAAGAAACATCTTTAGAGGGAGATCTTGGGGATATTTCCGAATCATCTAAGTCTGCATCAGAAGTGACAGACTTGGGGGAGTCAATGTGCTTCCTCTTGCACTTCTTCTTATGAGGGGGCTCCTCTGAATGATCAGTGGAGACCTCAGAAGAAGAGGAAACACCCAATGGGGTGTCATGGAGCATTGGTTTCCTAAGCTTGGGGCCTGGAGGAGGAGCAGAGGTTGGCACAGGCACTACAGGGGACGGAGCTGGTGGGGTTGATAGTGGAGCTGATTCAGTGGCCAGCATGCTCGTCATGACATCAAAGGCATCCCTGCCATGATGCAGAGAAAGCTCCAGTTCTGAGGAAATAGGAATCTTTCTCCGCACCGAGGGAGATGGCTCCGAGGCCGATGTAGGAGCCGAGCTCACCTGCGCTGAAGCTCCGAGAGGGAGAACAGGGTTGGACAAGGGTCTAATGCCACTCACCCCCTCAGAGCAGACGAGGGAGCCTCAGCGCCCAGATCCCTCGATGGATGGTACCACCAAGGGGATCGGAACTGACGTTGGAACTGAAGGAGATAGTTATCGGAGCCAACGGATCCACTACTCGAACTCCAACGAACTCCAGCTCTGAACTCATTAGAGTCGGAGGAGGAACATCGAGAGAAGTGGATGGAGCAGACACCTGTTGAGGAGGGCTGGACAACATCTTGGCAAGTGCCTGTGACTTTAGCAACCTACTGACCACTCTCTCCACATCGTGATCCGACAGCCTAGAGGATCGAGAGGACTGAGAGGATCGGTTACTATGCTCGCTCTGAAGTAAAGGAGACCGAGAAGCCGAATGCACCGATTCTAGTGAAGGGGACCTCAGCCTCTTGTGGCTCCACGATGGCTCCAAAGTCTCTGATGGAGCTGATGGGGAGACTGTCTTGTCAGTGCCAGCCGGTAACGGAGGGGAAGGTAAAATCTGAAGCGAAGACGGTTTTGAACTTGGAGCCGATGGCTTGGTGGGTTTAGGGGATTTCACAGGCTGAGAGTTCTTGGCCAGTGAATCCTGGGGTTTTAAAAGACCCCTAAGAATAAGCTTATTCTTACACTCCTGCAGGACTCTTGGACTAAAGGCATGGCAGATAGAACACGAGTCCTGCAGGTGCACAGCGCCTAAACAATAGATGCAAGAAGTGTGCACATCTGTCAAGAGACATTTTCTGACAGCATGAGTCACACTTCTGAACCCAGAAACCTTGGATTCCTTTGACATCCTTAAAGAACAAAAACAACAATTATAACAACAACTACCAGAAGCAATATACAGTCTGGGATGCAATGAAGGCATATTTATATGGCAGAGTAATTGACTGGTATAAGAAAAAAGACTATCATGGGTTAAAGAACAAAAAGAGATACAAACACAACAAGACACCTTAAATCTTGAATTATCAAAAAACCCACAAGTAAAATTTAAATTGGATGAACTAAAAATCTTAAATAAGAAATACCTTGATATTCTTAATCATAAAACTAAGATACGTTTAGAGAAATATAAATTTATTAATTTTTCAATTAATCCAAGAACTTTGAATACTTTATCTAATAAAGTAAAAAGATTGAATAAATTCAATCACATTAAAGAAATATATTCACCCCAGCAAAAAATAGTTTCTGATTTGAATAATACATTAATTGAATTAAGACAATTGTTTTCTTATTTTAAACCAGTCCTCTTCATCAATAAATTCAAGGAAAGAAATTCAAGCTTTTATTAAAAAAAACTCTAAAAATAGATTAAGAAGTGAGCAAACTAAATTTTTTGATAGGTAAATTACTTTAAAAGACATTCAAGAACAAATTGACATCATCAAACAAAATAAAGCACTTGGTAATGATGGCACTATTCTAGAAATTTACAAATTGCTTCCAGATAAAGCACTAACCTTATTACTTTTAGTTTTTAACACTATACAAGATAAAAATATTACCCCTTCCTCATGGAAGTATATGGTCATCTCTCCTATCTTAAAACCTGAAAAAGATCCAACAAAATATAATTCATACAGACTTATCTCTTTACTTAATATGGGCTACAAAATATTTATGTCTATATATGCAAAAAGATTCAAGGTATTTCTTCCTAACTTAGTAGATGAAGACCAAACAGGTTTCATAATAAACAGAACAACGTACAATAATATAAAAAGAGTAATAACTTTAATTGAATCAACTAAAAGCCTAAAAAATAATTTAACTATAGTTAGTTTAGACATAAATTGTGTTTTTGACTCTGTCAACTGGAATTACTTATTACTTTACAGGAACTCAATTCTTCAAGCAATTTTATAAATCTTCTTACACAGTTATATATAGCCTCACAAGCTTATATCAAAATTGGCTCTAATATATCTTAATCCATAACTATTACTAAAGACACTAAACAAGGTTGTCCTTTTTCTCCTCTATTATTTACTTTAGTTATGGAGCCCTGGGTCAATCTGATTAGAGATAATAGTAATATTAAGGGATTTGATCTAAGTCTTAACAAAACTTTAAAGATACAAATGTTTGCAGATGATATTTTGATTACCTTGGGTGGCAAAAATCCAACAATTCAAGAATTATTTAACAACATAGATTATTTCCAAAAAAATTCAGGTCTTACATTTAATAAAAAAACACAAATCTTATTATCTGGTACAAAAAATATAATATTTAAAATGAATTTGAAAAATATATACCACAATCCCAGCAAATAAAATATCTAGGAATAATTATTGTTAATAGTTTAAAAGAAATTAAAAAAACTTAACTTTGATAAAGGTTTAACAGATATAGATAACCTAATACATACATTTTATTTATTTATTTATTTATTTCATTTTACATTTGTTAACCAGGAAATTCTGACTGGACCAGGTCCATTTTCAGCGGAGGCCTGGGGAGAAAAGCTACGGCATCAAGTTATACAAATACAGTACATCCAGCAAAATATACAAAACAGGTTACATCATGTATGCTGAGCATAGCAATATAACAAGAAATTAATAAATCACCCTAGGTAAAAGAAGATATAGAACATAGGTAAAAGACAATGTCAGTTACAGTACATCCAGCATAATACACAAAACAGGTTTTATCATGTATGCTGTGCATAGTAATATAGCAACAAGAAATTAATAAAACACTCCAGGTGGTCTAAAATAAAATTTTCAATGGAAGTGAAGTTATCAATTATAATGATGATTCTTCTACCAAAAATTATACACAGAATCCAGTCTATTTCTATACCTTCATCTTATGCAGTTATTAAAAAATATAATACTATCATTAAAAAATGTCTATGGTATCCAATTAAACCCAGAATTTCTTTAACATACAATATATGTATAGTTGGGATAACGGAGGCATTGCATTACCAAACTTAGAAATGTACTCAATTTCCTCAGTCATTAAGACAATTTTGTATTTTATAGATGGTAAATATTCAGCTAAATGGAAAGACTTTACTTTATCCTCATCAATAAATCTGCATAATAGTAATGACCATTCTAAGTTAAAATTATTATGTAATACATTCATATGGAAATTAAAGGAACAATTTTCTTTATGCCCTACTCAAACTTTTACATCAAATTATATTAATATGATTCTAAAATCATTTAAACACTTTATACATAAAATTCAACCCTATAAAAATTGGATACTCCTTATTTTCCATATAACATATATGCAGCGGGTTATCTTCTCCACAAAATTAAAAAAAAGTCAATATTTGAATGAAAACAACTGATTTATTGGCATCAGCTGGTAACAAAATAATGAATTACAACCCATTAATACTTTATTGGAAGAAAATAACATTGATTCTTCATTATGGCTTGATATACAAGAAGCTAGAAATTATGTTAAGAATAAACTTGACTTAATACCTTCTTCTGTTAAAATTTAACTCCCAAATTCATTCAATACCTAATTGTTTTTTCTCAGCAGGACAATTTAATACAAATTAATTTGTCATATAAATGTGTATATATATATATATATATATATATATATATATATATATATATATATACAAATTTATATATATATATATATATATATATATATATATATATATATATATATATATATATATAAAACTATCAAATCAGACTTAGACAAATTCCCTGATAATTATTGGAAATATTTTTTGGAAATTAATAAAAATAATCCATCAGATAAAGAAAAATTACATTTTCTTCAGTCTGCGGGTAAAACAACTACTTCACTTAAATGGAGAATATTTACCTGGAGATTTTTAAATATTTCATTCATCACTCCTCATAAAATAAATAAGATGTTTAAAGAAGATATATTGTGTTGGAGATGTTTAGAGATTCAGAATGCTGATTGGGCACATATTTTCGATGAATGTTTACATATGAAAAAGTTTGGGATATATCAATACTT
Organism: Protopterus annectens; assembly: GCF_019279795.1. Classification (NCBI taxonomy): domain Eukaryota; kingdom Metazoa; phylum Chordata; order Ceratodontiformes; family Protopteridae; genus Protopterus; species Protopterus annectens. The sequence continues at coordinate 656,004,270 of NC_056728.1, forward strand.
TCTTACAGGCAATATTTACTGATAATTTCCAACATACAAAGTCATTAGTTTTACTTAATTTACCAATTCCAATCTGTGTAAAATCAAACAAATATTCACTTCTTTGGTTTGTATTGTCCATAGCTAAGAAAGAAATAACTAGAAATTGGAAATCTGCACACTCTCCTTCTTTTCAAAACTTTAAAGATCTTCTCTTGGAAGTATCCAGATTAGAAGCATTAACAATTAAATCTAGATCCTCTAGGAACACAGCAAAATACAACCAATGTTTGAATATAATTGATTTATTAGAAAATCAATAACAGGTTTTTATTAGTTAACTCTTATACATTTACTCTAAATTTTTTTACTTATTAATAGTATAGTGAACATCTTTGTATATAGTTCATTGTTTTTTTTAATCTGTTATATTTGAAACTTGATTTTTATTTAATGCATTAGAAAAATACTCAGTTTTGTGTTAACAATTGTATGCTTCAGTAATAATGTTGATAAAACTTTAAAAAAATAAAATAAAATGAGATCATTTAATGCCCTAGAGGAAGCCACTGCCTTTATTAAAAACAATAACGTTATTTCCTTACCTGAAGATATGGAATGGGCATCTGCATCTCTGAAGAGTGTTACTGATAAATATTCTTTGACTGATGTTAAAAAGAAAAAACAAAAAACTTGAGTCAAAGATTGCTGTTCCCACTAAATCTCTCAAAGCATCTACTGCAACTGGATTTCAATTTGTTATATACTTGCTAAATCTTCAAGTAAGGTATGTCATGACAATAGTTTTCTTATTGCTTTTCTTTCTCTTTTTGCTTTTTCATTTCTATACTTTTTTTTGTTCATATACAAATAAATAACTTTATGCTTTTAATATATTAATATAGTATTACTGGTTTATTGAGTGATATAATTGAACAGTAAGCTATCTTTGCTTTTATGACCTTAAGATGACATGCTTTATTTCAAATAATATATATATATATATATATATATATATATATATATATATATATATATATAGAGCCATTTGCCCTACTAAATGTTCTTCTGAGTTATTACACAGGCATAGTCACTGCTTAGATTATTTTTCAAAACTGTTTTGGATACATAGGATAACAGCATATCTATGATTTAGTATATAATAACTAGTTATTTTTTAATATGTATAACTTCTGATTGTTTCAGAATATATATTGGTACCTGTGTAAACAAAAATCTGTTTGCCGGCTCTTGACATAAATTGGGTCTCTCTGACAGTTACATGCTTGTATGTTTTATGGCACAAGGGTTTTAAATGGTTACAAGTTATGTTTCCTGTAGAGTTTAATGTTATATTGTTTTCTCTATCATTGGCATTGAATGTTATTTTACTGTTTGGAAGTATCTGACAGTTAAACTTTGCATTTGTTACTGTAAATAAGCAGACTTTATGATACAGTTAAAGTGAGGTCAGGAAACTGTACTGTGTAGTGTGCTGGGCGGGAAAATATCAGTTTGAAATCTAAGAAGTGAAGCTTTCTTACTTAGCTCATGACATCATGCTTTCTATGCATGAAGATCAGATTACATTACATATAATGTGTATATGCAAGACTAATTGTGAATGTCAAGTCTCTGACTGGTTAATAAAGCATAGTAGGCTTCTTTTACAAGAATCATGAGCTACACTGTCTGCTAACATATTCATGGTTACCTTTTATAATAGTGACACTATATTTTGTGATCAAATATATACAGAAATGTTATTATTTTTTTCTAAACAATTAAGTATAGCCACTATTTCTAGTGAATATACTGGAGTTTTTTTATAAATAGATCTTTATAAATAACTTTCCTATGCAGTAAAGAAGTGTTTAGTATAGGCTTATAAATTTACAGGAAATGCTTATGACTAATGATAATAACTGTAAGGATACTCAAACACCATACTAATTCCTAGCAGATATATGTATGAATAATTTTGATTGAACTATAATTACCTTGCATTTAATATGTTGATTTCCTTATTGTAGCCTAGATATTATTTATATTTCAGATGTCATGTTTTCAGTTATTATAAAGTAATTTATTTTAGTATATTAGCACTTTATGACAGGGAAAGAGCTAAGTAATATCTATGACTTGTGATAACACAACAAACAAGTTATGAGTTTCAGTATTACCCTATTACTGTGATATATATTTACAGCTATCTCTATCTTAATTTTGTCTTTGAGTCATTCACTTTTAAGACCTGTTATCCATAGTATGTTTTATATAAATACTGTTTTTTACTAATTTTTGTCATTCTAACTGATGCCAGTTGATTATTATTGATTTTAGTCAGTCATTTAAACATTGGCTATTCCAAAACTTTAGGAGTCAATTAAGGACAGATATGTCTTATGGAATATTTCTAAAAATTTATGTTAACATCTTTTGGGAATGACACACACTCACTATGTGCTAACACCCAATTCTCGTAAAGTTTTTTTTTTTTTTTTTTATTTAGTAGGAGTTTGTCATGATAAGATTTATTCAGAGGGCAAGTAAATGCAAATGCTAAAATATTCTTTATTTGTTCTGCCATTTTGAAGTTTTTATTAGAACTAATACAGATAGCATGCTTAGGTATTTTGGGCAATCCTTTAAATTGTTAATAAAGCTAATGTTTCCTTAGTCTATTAAACACTAAATTCATATTATATATATCCTAATATTTCTCTTGCATCCTTAGTGAATAATTACTGTATAAATGTTTAAGGTTCTAATAATAGTGTATGCAACTCATCTCTAAAACCTAACTGGAATTAATATCTGATTAGTTGTTTATTACTACTATTTTTCTCTTAATTTATAATATACTCTCCATTTTTTACTTTGTTTTCATGGGCTCGAACCAACAAAAGTTGATGATTTGGATAGGAAGTCTAGCAGATTTAGTTTTGTTTGCTAGACTAGGAATGTATCTCATTCCATGTACAGGGTGTATTAAAGTTTATATCAGAGTGAAATATGCTATTTTTTTGTTATTTAACTGTTTTTCTGGTTTTGAAATGCCTGACACAATTGCTTTACTTTTATCTTTCATGGGGAAAGTTATTTGGATTCCGATAAATAGAAATACAACAATTGATATTCTATTGTCTATTCAGGAAGAGTATTATGTATACAGGATTTTAGTAATACAAGTTCCTTTATTATTTGTTATCTTTAAAAAATTCTAATATGGATTTAACTTTTATATCCTTAAATACTAATGGCTTAAACAACCCATATAACAGAGCCAACCTATTAAGGTATCTTAAACTAAACAAGACTCAAGTAACTAAGAAACACTTAGGACAGGATTCACAAAGGCTTGCACGGAGCGTAAGAGATGTGTAACACTCCATGCAAGCCTCGCGATCCAGGAACAGCCCGAAACTCGATGTAAGAGACCAGCTAAAATGTCTCTTACACGGACTGGGCATGGATATGTTAAATACCTCACTTGCAGCCGAAAGGCATGCAAATGAGGTAGAGTAGCGATTCACGAAACAGAAAGCAGCCCGTGTAAGAGCCGTTTTAGCTGCAGAAATTTACTCAGTTGACAACTGAGTACGTTTCTGCAAAAATCACAATGCAGCCATGTCAGCTCCAAATAAAGGGTGCATATGTGTCAGACAGCATGCCAATGGCGAAATATGTGGCCATTGGCAAGGTACCCCGATGCAAATATTAAAAAAATATATATATTTTTTTTCGGCGATCGTCGATGTTTAAACGCAGCGCAGCCCGCCGCAAATGGGCTTCGCTATATAAAACCTAAAAATGAAGGTTATAAACCCACAAATGTGGGTTTTATGCAACACATGGAATGACAATGGAGGGACCAGCAGACCAAAAACAACATGGCCACTGTGTAGTGGTTGCTAAGGGGGGAAGCTGAGTCTAAGACATGTAACTAAGCATTAGTAGGCAATCTGATGTAAATGAGGGTTAGGATACTGAATCCCACAGTCACATAGCAAATGAGCACAGTCTGAGTAGTGTCAGAGATACATAAGGGGGAGGAATAGAGTAGGAGATAGGTGACATCACAGGGGGGAATGGTAGAAAGAAATGCAGTTCATTGGAGGTCAGTGTTACATGACAGATGACAGACACAGATCATGGAAGGAGGAGTGCCACAAGATAAGCATGGGAAAGTCAAGAAATGGAAGGTGTACACTGTTACTTACACCAAAGTTTCTTGCTGGGCGTGCATGCGCACATGTGCGTGCCATGAAGCGCAAGTAGGGCAGTGTGCGCGCGTGTAAGGCAGACTGAGTATGTGGGAGCATATTGGTAGATTTGTAACACTGTTTGCACTGGTGTGCACACGTTTTAACCCAAATAGGCAGATCCTGAACCGTGTAAGCATGTGTGCGCGCGTGTAAGCCACTGTGAGCATGTTTCTGCTGGTATGCACGCTGCTCCCCCCTGAGGAAACAGAAAGGAAAAAGGAAGCAACAGAATTAGTAGGAAGCTAGCAGGGAATACTGCTGGAGCTAGCAGGTGAAAACAATTAGAAGCAGGCAATTACACAGGCAGAATAGTAGCCCAGCCCAGCACTTAAAACTCTGCAAGCAGCAGTGCAGGATGTTTCTCTAAAGAGACACTGCAAGACAGGAGTAAGCTATTATAAGTGAAAACTGAAAAAGCTGAACTCAGAGCAGAAATGCTAGGGGCTGCCATAGCTGTCATAATGAGACATAGGCAACTTGCTTGCTGCACACACACCTCAACAGGAACGCAATAATGAGGCACACGCACAAACACGTAATGTAATAGAGCGTGTGTTTGGGCTGTTCAAGTCATGGTTCCAGTGTCTTGACACATCTGGTGGAGCCTTGCAGTACTCACCGACTACATGTACCCAAATTGTCATGGTATGTGCTATGCTACATAATATGATCTTGTGAAAACAGCTGGAGCAGGACCAGCATAGGGCTGGGCCAAACAGCCCCCCACCATTGCCAAGGCCATCACAGGCAGATCATGACTCGGAGGAGGAACAATCTGAGCCTGCCCCAGTAGGCAGAAGGAGGCATGTCCAGTATGCCCTGGCCTTGGCAAAGAGGCAACGCATAGCACATACACTGGCTCAGTAGGAACCCTGGGAATGATAACCCTCTCTGACTCACTCAAATAATAACAGGGATGCCTAAAATGACATGACCTGCTCACAAACATGTACAGGGAGTGTAATATGTGCATCCGACAGAGGCAGCCCTGCAGCACCACCTAAGGCATGAATGCCATGTGTTAAGTAATGTAACACCATGTACTATATGCACACTTGAGGACCCTGACTAACATCCACCGTCACCAAGCATGAAGCCACAAAATGACGATGGGATGATCAATTGCAATAATTGGCTGAAGTAATGCAGTTAGTCAAAGGGGAGCCAATGTGTTTCAGCCTGGGAAGACATGCTGAGCATGACATGATGCACCACCTGCTAGGGGTGGCGTGCACCTATCAGTCCAGGCCCCATGGATACTGGCAAAGGCTGTCAGTACCCAGAGCGTGCCCTGAATAGGTAAGTCTCAAAACACAAACCCACCTTCATAGGTACCACAAGGGATAGGAACCTAGATGTAATGCTACCCAATGCCAGAAGTCTAAACAGCAAGATGCGTACAGTGTAAACGCACACAGTATGGAGAATGTTGATATCTGTCCTGTAATAGAAAACTTGGTCAAGGCTCACATCAGCACCATAACACTACCAGATTACACCTCATACTGTGCTGTACAGCCTCAAAACATGGAACAAGCTACAAAAGGAGGGTGACTAGCAATAATTGTCAAGGATAACCACACCCCCATGTTGGTACCACAACAAGAAGCAGCATGGATTAGCCATGGTCAAGTGCCAGTGGCTAAAACTGTCAACCAGTATATAGCCTGCTGCAGACTACTGTCCTAACACCAGGAACTGCACCTGGCCTATGTTGGAATACATGAATATATCAAGCCCCCCAAACCACATTATATTGGTTGACTGAAAATACCCAGACATACACTGGGAGCATTATACTAGCACCAACACAGTAGGAGAAAATTTCCCAGAATCCATAAACCAAAATGCACAGGAACAACATACCACTCCCACAAGAGGGGTAAGCATACTGGATGTGATAATCAGCAGCATGCGTACTGGATGGCAAGATGAGAAGTGTATCCCTCACTGGTAAGACCAGACCATAGAGTAATCACACCGGATATACACATCCTGACCACAGTCCCTGGCCAGAAAACCACAGTGAAAAACTTGTGTAAAGCATAAGTTGCACCCCTCCAAACTGATGTGGAATCCACTAAAGGCCCTGTGCAGGTGCAGAATATGGGACACACCGCAGAACCTGTTATACAGGCATTCCATGAACACAGCCAGGAATGCTTGGATTATGCAGTCACAAATAACAACAAGACACAATCCCATACATGCAGGCATCTGGCATGCTGGACTCCAGCCATTACCAAACCATGCAAGAGAATAAGGAAGCTACTACATGATAGAGCAAGCTTAAAAATGGAAGTAATCACTGATCAGTAGCATGGCAATAAAATATGTCCACACATACAATCCACTAAGGCCAGCCACAACAAGTAGAATCTGTGAATCCTGAGGCAATGTTACACCTGCCCCAAGTACACAGACAACCTTCAACTCCCCCCAATAAATCCAAATATATGTGAGAGATGCAACCATTTATCCAAACCGGAGGCTGAGCTCCCCCAACTCAGTACTGTCAAAACTAGTCAGGAGGAGAAGGTAACCACATACACCACAAACCCAGTCCCACATAGACCTATCACAATTGCAAACCAAACACATAAACACAGAAAAACATTCCTGGAGGCCCTAATTACAAACTCACCACACCAACAGAGGCCTCCAAAGCAGACCCCAAGCAACCACAACCTCCAAACATAGCACATCCAACACATAGTACACAAAGCTGATGTGCCAAACAGTCACAGGCCAGAAGGAGAAACAACATGCCTGATACAGTTGTAATAGGTGTCTGTATAGGCAGACACACTGCTGTCCCACTCACCAGACTGAACAAGGGAAAGGGTACAGTAAGCTGCCTGTAGGCTGCCACAGTACGCCACATAACACAAGTACGCAGGTCACCTCAAAGCAAGCAGAAATATGATGCACTCATTGTCCATGCTGGTGTGAATGACCCGAGATGTACCTCCGTGGACTACATGAAAAGAGACATGGATGAGCTCTCTGAGTATGTACTCCAGGCCGGTATGACACTGGCCGTTTGCAGCATCCAACCCTCACTAAGAATTATGCCACAGTAAAAACACAGAATGATCAGCTTTAACAGGTGGCACAATTACAGCTGTCAGTCCAAGAGGATCTAATGTCTGTCTGCTTGAGATGTCATGCATGACAAGCCATGCTGCTGTTCCAGGGATGGCTTGCACCTGTTACCCCTGGGCGTCTGGACACTGGATAAGACCTTTGCCACCTCCATAGAGCCGTACGTAGGCAAAGCCGAAAAGACTAACCCACCACCCTAGAAAACATAAGTGGTAAGAAACATAAGGGTAATGCTGACTAATGCCAGATGTGTAAACTGCAATATGCATGCTCCTGAGGCACTTCCCAGTATGGAGAACATCGATGTCTGTGCAGTGACAGACGCCTGCTGCAAGCCTACTGACAGCACACCAGCACTACCAGGTTATACCTCATATCATGCGTTATGGCCCCAACACCTGGACCAAAACATCAAAGGAGAGGGAGTATCCATATGCAGCACAGACACCCACACGGCCAGGTAACTGACAATGCACGAAGCAGCGGAGACCACCCATGAGAACCTAACTGTAGTCAAAACTGCTGTACAGTCTGTAGCATGTGACAGACCACACTCTCACACACAGGAACCCCACCCAGACATCCTGAAGACACTGGACAGTATGAATGTCCCACCAAATACCAAACAAGGTACTCACAAATTACCACATAGGTGGTAAACCATTATGTATGCAAGGAGTAATCAGGGACCTAGGGACACAAGTCGACAGTAACCTGTCATGTGACACTCACAATGCCAATGTGGCTAGGAAGACTGTCTATATTGGACACCGTATCATGAAAGGATTCACATCTACATCAACAGAGGTCACTGTACCCCTGTACTGTTCTCATATCAGACCCATAATCTAGTACAATGACTCATATGGGATGTACCGTACCTGACACCTGCAGCGGTTAGGAAGACCTCAAAGGTACCTCACCAAGAGGATAAAGGGTTTCAAATATATGTCATATGCTGCCTGGCTGTAGACACCCCAGCTGAATGCAGTCACAGACTGCCTACACAGAGGCATTGAATGTCTGTTGTACAAGGCCATGTCCAACACAGGAGTAATGGACATGCTCCACCCCAGGAAATCAAAGCCATTGGAGCTGTGAGAGTGACAGATGTCAACCTCAACACATAATGAAATAGGATGTGCTGGAGGGACAGATACATAACCCAGAGGCTCCCCACACCCTGGAACAGGATCCCACTCCATGTTAGGCAGAGCCCCTCACTGACACCCCTCAACAGGAATATTGCCAAGTGGATGGATGATCGTAGATGTACACTGGGAGTCTTCACTGTGTCACGTCCAGACAGAGACACAGTAAAGAAAATCATAAATGGCCATAACATTCACATAGCAAGGGGCGGCGAAAGACACACACACTCTGGCTAGGCTTACTAATGCCCTAGGGTGGATAGCCTAGTATGAACCTATGAACTTATGAAGATACAAATTGTACAGGACACTAAGGATAATCACAAGGCTTACTCAACTGATGGTAGGAACCATGTTGGGAATTCACAGATATGCTCCGAATCACACAGATATTACAAACAACATACCAAACACACACACATATTGCCAACATACAACCTGACAGGTGCAGTGCAACCCCCCCAGAATGCAAAATATCTATCCCAGCAGACTGCTGGCCCCCTGACATTGCTGATGCTGAGGTAACAGCCATCATCTACAAAGCAAAACACACAGCATCAAAGGTATGAGATGGTGTCCTGGGCTGAGGCCAACATGGACTCCAAGAAGAATGGAATGCCAAATCACACTACTGCTCAATGCCAGCCTTACCGCAGGATATGTACCCAAAGAGCAGTGTACAACAACAGTGGTCCTTCACAACAAAGGTGTTGCCTGAATGGATACTGCAAACTACCACCCCAGGATCCTGACAAGCTTGGTCTGCACAGCTATGGAAAGGATCAGCATGTACCGCAGACATAAAGCTATCGGGGACCTACTGACACCGGACCCTACCCAGTGTGGCTGTCATAAGTGCAGATCCTGCCCCTAAACATGTTTGACCCATTTGAAACAGTCATTAAGGTCATCGATGAGGGCAATGTGGTCCACCCAGCGTAGCTGGACCATGCAAATGCTTCCAGACAATACCCTATGTGTTCAGTATGGATATGTTCACCAGCATAAATATAAAGCCCTATGTCAGTAGAGGGGTTGCAAACCAGACCAAGGGCAGAACTGACATGGTCAGACATGCTGCATCCATGTCAGACTACAAACCAGATATAAGTGGCATCCCACAAGGCTTGGTCCTGGGACCTCCCCATTTCCTTATATATAGGTTCATAGGTTCATACTAGGCTATCTGCCCTAGGGCATTTATAAGCCTAGCCAGAGTATGTTTGGCTTTCGCCACCCATTTTAAATTAATTTTGCTATGCCCTTTTTCGAGGTTAGTATACTGTGCCTCTGTCTAACAGTGACACAGAAGTGATACCCGGGGTAAACCTATGATCTCCCATCCACTCATCAAGACTCCTCTTGAAGAGAATCAATGAGGGACTCTGCCTAATCTGGACTGGGATTTTATTCCATAGTGAAGGGAGCCTCTGGGTTATGAATCTGTCCCTCCAGCATGTCCTATTTATTTCAGTGCTGAGGTTCAAGTCTCTCGAGCGTGTAGCTCGATGGGATTTGGATTTTTTGCAGCATGTCCCTTAATTCCGGGTTGGACATGGCCTTATACGTCAGGCACAGGTCACCTCTGAGCAGGTGGTATGCCACTGAGTAGAGCTGGAGTTTCTTTAACCGGGCAGCATATGGCATCTGTTTGAGCCCTTTGATCCTCTTGGTGAGGTACTTTTGGGGTCTTTCCAGTTGCTGCAGGTGTTTGGTAAGGTACATCCCAAAAGGGGCATTGTACTCGATTATGGGCCTGATGAGGGATGAGTAAAGAGGCACGATGACCTCCCCTAATCTAGATGTGAATCCTTTCATGATTAGGTGGGCTATATAAAATGTTTTTCTAACCACTTTGGCCACGTGGTTGTCAAATGAGAGATTGCTATCAACTTGGGTCCCCAGGTCCCTAATTACTTCTTCTGTACTTAATGGATTACCACCTATGTGGTAATTTGTGGCACTTTGTTTTTGCCAAAGGGATGACTATACACTTTTGGCATTTAGCTTGAGGCCATGGCTCTGGCACCAGTTGTCTGTTTCTATGAGGCCCTTTTGGAGGATGCTTGTGTCAGCTGGAGAGTCAATTATGGCACCCAGTTTGCAGTCATCTGCGAACTTGGTCAGCAACAGTCCTTCCGCGTTGGCCTGTACCTCCGAGAAATATATACCAAACAAGAGAGGTCCCAGGACTGAGCCTTGTGGGATGCCACTTGTAACTGGTTTGGAGTCTGACATGGCTCCAGCAATTCTAACCATGTGGGTTCTGTCCTTGAGCCAGTTTGCAACCCATCTAGTGACATAGGGGTTTATATTTAAGCTGGTGAGCTTATCTATAATGCCAGAGTGGGGTATTGTATCAAAGGCTTTTGCGAGGTCCAGATAGGCTGTGTGGACCACCTTCCCTTCGTCAATGGCCTTGGTGACTGTTTCAAAGAAGTCAACCAGGTTTAAGAGGCAGGATCTGCCCTTAACAAAGCCGAACTGGGTAGGATCCAGTGTCTGTAGGTTCCCAATATCTTTATTTATGAGGTCCATGATGATCCTTTCCATAGCTTTGCAGACCAAGCTAGTCAGGCTTATGGGGCGATAGTTTCCAGGGTCCGTTGAGGCACCACCTTTGTGGAGAGGGACCACTGTTGCTGTACACCACTCTTTGGGTACATATCCTGTAGTAAGGCTGAGATTGAACAGTAGTTTTATGTTTGGGTTTAGCTCTTCTTGGAGTTCATGTAGGATGCAGCCTGGGGCACTGTCTGGTCCCATTGATGCTGTGTTTTTTGCTTTGGAGAGGGCAGCTCTCACCTGAGCATCTGAGATGTCAGGGGGGCAGCACTCTGCTGGGATAGATATTTGCCCTTTTGTTGGGGAGGGGGGGGAGAAGTTTGTGCTGAACCTGTCAGCTAGGATGTTAGCAATGTCTGTGGGATCAGTGTATTTTTTGTCATTTTGGACTAATTCTGAGCATATCTGGGAATTCCCACCCAGGTTCCTAACATAACTAAAGAAAGCCTTGTGATTATCCTTAGTGTCCTGTGCAATTTTTCTCTAAAAGATGGCCTTTGACGATTTTATGAGTGCCCTTAGTTTTTTGCTAATACTGATCAGAGATGCCTTCCCTTTTTGGGATTTTGCTCTATCATGTAGTAGCTTCCTCCTTCTATTGTATAGTTTGTTTATGGCTGGGGTCCACCAGACAGGTCGTCTGCCTTTGGAGGATTGGGTCTTGGTTTTATTTGGGATTGCATGATCCATGCATTCCTGAATGTGTTCATAGAATGCATTTATAAAGGATTCTGCGGTCTGGGCCGTATTTTCCACAGGCCCGGGGGCTTTGAAGGATTCTACCTTGGATTTGAGGAGTGTGAAATTTGCTTTAGAGAAGATTTTCACTGTGGTTTTCTGGGCAGGGGGTGGGGTCGGGATGTGAATATCCAGTGAGATCAGTTTATGGTCTGATCTTACCAGTGAGGGATACACTTCTGGTCTGGAGCATAGAGTCCCCATGTTGGTGATGATCAGGTCCAGTATTTTTCCCCTCTTGTGGGAGTGGTAACAAGTTGTCCCATAGCATTTGAGTTTATGAATTCTAGGAACCTTTGGGCAAGGGTGTTGGAGCTAGAGTAATGCTCCCAATCTATGTTTGGGTAGTTGAAGTCACCCAATATAATGGTGTTCGGAGTGACCTTCATAATTTCCAGTGTTCTCAGGAAGGCCGAGTGGGGTTCCTGGGTTTGGGAGGGTGGTCTCTAGCAGGCTATAAACTGGAAGGCAGTTTTACCCACTGTTAGTTGCACATGGATAGTCTCTGATGCTTTGTGCTTTGCCACCAACCTGGAGGTGTGGGCATCTTTGATGAATATCGATACTCCCCCTCCTTTTGTGGTTCGGTCCAAGTTTTGGGGGCCGAAAAGCATGGTCTGAGGTATAACCTGGTAGTGCTGGGGTGCTCTCAGGAGTCCTGAACCAGGTTTCTGTTACTGCACAGATATCGATGTTCTCCATGCTAAGGAGAGTTTAGAGTGCGTGCATCTTGAGGTTTAGACTTCTGGCATTGAGTAGCATTACTTTTAGTTTCTTATCCCTTGTGATACCTATGAAGGTGGGTTTGTCTTTTGAGCCTTGCCTAAAAAAGGCACTATGGGGGTAGCAAGAGCCTTTGCCAATATCCAAAAGCCCAGGGGTGACAGGTACAAGCCGTCCCTAGCAAATCATTGTGGCTTGTCGTGCATATCATCCCAAGCTGACAGGCATTGGATCCCCTTTGAATGACACCAATACTTAAGCCAATTGTTGAAATTGATCATTTTGTCTTCATATTGTGGCATCATTCTTGGTGAGGGTAAGATGCTACTCAAGGTCAGGGTCATACCAGCCTGGGCTACATGCTCAGAGAGCTCCTCTATGTCTCTTTTCATGTAGTCCAGGGAGGTACGTCTCAGGTCATTCACACCAGCATGGACAATGACTGAGTCATATTTGTACTTGCCTTGGAGTGACCTGAGTGCTTGTGTTATGTGGCGGATCCTAGCGCCAGACAGGCTGCTCACCGTGAACTTCTCCTTGTTCAGCCTGGTGAGCGGGACGTGCCATAAGTACAGGCCAACATGGAAAGACTGTGACTTAACATGTATGCAGAGGAGTACAAACTGCCCACCATATCTGACACCCAGCTGACACAAGCAACCCACAAAAGGGCCACATAGAAACAGACAACTGGTGCCATAGCCATGTCAGCAAGCTAATTGCAGAAATGTGTATAGACAACCACCGTGGATATACACTAAGTGCCCACCAATTACCACACATGTGTTAACCCATTACGTACCTAACATGTAATGTGAGACCTGGGGACACAAGGTGATAGATATCCTGCTTTGGACAAACATGTGGCTGTAGTGGTTACAGAAACATACCATATACCCACCCAATCATGAAGGTTGTCAGATCTAGATAAGGGGAGGTCACTGTGGCTCTGCAGTCATCCTTCATCAGCGTCACAATTGACTACAATAGCCCCTGTAGGATGTACCTCAGCAGACACCTCCATCAACTGTAAAGTCCACAACAGTACCTCACCAGGAGTAGCAAAGAGCATGAACAGATGCCATGTGTTGCCTGATTAAACAAACTGCAGCTCCACACACTGCCATACTGCCCACCCAGAGGCAAGCTGTGCCTGATGTATGAAGCCATGTCCAAGCTGGAATCAATGAACATGCTGCACCTTGTACAATCTGAATGGCAGTGAGCTATGCATATGAGAGACCTGAACCCCAGCACTGACATACATAGGACAAGCTGTACTGAATGATTCATAACACAGAAGCCACCCCACTCTTGAGTAAACTCCCAGTACAGGTTAGCCAGAGAGTCACCCATCAACACGCCTCAAGAGGAATCTTGATGAGTGGATGGGAGATGGTAGGTTTACCCTGGGTATCACTATTATGTCACAGGTAGACGGAGGCACAGTATACTAACCATGACATATGTCATGGCAAACTCCAGTTACAATGTGTGTTGAAGGACAAACACACTCTCTGACTAGCATCAGAAATGGCCTAGGACACATCGCTAGTGTTTGCCAATGTCCACCTATGTTGTGGAATACACTACCAATGTTGGACAAGCCTGGTGTAGGTAGTCCATATCTGAACATAATGCAACATGGTCATATGTGCACAACTGGCCCCTACACAGTCTGTTGTGCTCACTATGAAGATATCAAGCAGTGATAGGACTAAAGCCCAGGATGCTGTCCACCACAGTGAAAGTACTGAACCAGTACACTATACGGTACTGCAGTGTTAGGTCATTATGAAAGGATGTTGACAACTGTATGCAAAGTATCCCGTGCAATCCCTGCAGGCACAGTATAATCCCTGTCGTGGTCAGACACAAAGCAGTTGGCCAGTAAGTAAACAACATGACACCCAACACACAACCATAAACGTGAGATATTGTTGAAGTTCACACTCACCCAAATATGTGGTGGACTGCAGAGTTCAACATATGGAAAGCTCACACTGGGCATGCTCGCACACTTTGATAAATGAGGCATATGTCAGACAACATGCCATGGAAAGGCTGAACTGGGCATGCTCACACACTTAGGCCATATCTCCATTTAGCAGTTGGCCACACATTTCTGGTATTTGTACGTGTCATTCCAGGAACCAACCACAACACAGCAATCTGCCCAGTGCACACAGTAAATGACTACAGAGACATAAGTGATATAGTGGATCGGCCTCATATTCAAACATCTTCCACAAATACGCAAGTTGTTCATAGGAACAGGGAATGCTATGGCAATAAAGACCTGCAAACAGTCTAACAGCAACAAATATAGTGCATCTGACAATTAAACATATGGGTGTAGAGGTCAATACTAGGCTGTTTGCCCTATGGAATGACAGCTTAGCCAGAGTGTGCTTGGCATCTGCATCCCCAGTACAGTAGGCTACTGTGCCACTGTAAAGTAGGTCACATAAGGCAATGTGTGAGGCTAGTGTGCTGTGCCTCTGTCAAGCAGGGACATAGTGGAGATCCCAGGGTTTGAATGTGCTAAGCCACATCCACGTTGTTGGTGTGTGCTGGAAGAGGGTTGCTGAGGACCTCTAACAGTAAGTGGGTGTCAATAACAGACTGAGGGGAGCCCTATCTGCATTGTCTGGACAACTCCACTGTCAACACTGTGTTGTGATGATTATGTGGGATTGAAGTGTCATGCCGGTACTGTTCACAGATGTCCTCCCTCTGTGGGCTACAGCTCTGCAATGTATTAGCTCACTCTGTCTGTTGGATGGCTCATATATGGCTGGTGTTCACCTGACAGGTGTCCTGTTGTGGAGCAGTCATGGGTATATGTGGGATAGCATGATCAATGCAAACCTTACACATGCTCATAAAATGCAATTGTCAAGGATTATGCAGAGTGGCCAGTATAGTCCCCCAGCATGGGTCCTTTGAAGTCCTCCACCCCAGTCTTCACAAGTGTAGAGTCTGCTTGTGCTAAATACAGTTTGTTTGCAGTGACAACCTTGCCTGAGGGTGGGGATGGGATATGGATGTCCAGGGAAAGGTGGGTATGGTCAGATATCAACAATGGTGGTCTACCTCTGGTGTGGAACAGTGAGTACCCATGTTGCAGATGGACAGGTGCAATATGTATTCCCCCATGTGGCTGTGGTGAGTGGTTCTGCCATAGCACATGGACCCACAAATTGTAGTGGCTGTAGGGTAATGTTGTAGAGGCCTGAGTAGTTCCCACACACAATATGCCTGTACCTGATGTTAACAACTGGAATGGTGTATGTGAACACCTGCATACCCTGGCACCATTCCCAGGGAAGCAAAGTGTGTGTCCTGGATGTGGGAGTGGTGTTCTGGACTGGTTGTGTTGTGTGTTACAGGTCCTGTGGTCATGAAGCATGGTATAGAACATAACCTGCCAGTGCGATGTGCATATCTGACCCTGAAGTAGGTGGCTGCAAATGCATATATATGCTATCCCCCACGTGACAGGTAGTACTAGATGTACATACCTCTGTAGAAATAAAGATGTCAGCACCCTATAAATACTGCAGGTGCAGAACAGATGCCCAGTAATTCGGATAGCGTGCTCTGCTAATGCGTCTCCCTCGAGTGCCATAATATAGTTAGGTAGGAGTTTGAACCATGCAAATGCTCAGTGTGTGTGTGTGTGTGTGTGTGTGTGTGTGTGTGTGTGTGTGTGTGTGTGTGTGTGTGTGTGTGGGTGGGTGAGCGGGGTTGTTGTGTGTTCAAGTCTGTGTGAGGGAAGTGTCCCTTTTGACAACTGGGAAAACAATCTACAGGATGCACATTCCCCTTTCTAAGCACTGATGATGTCAGCACCCTATAAGTACAGCAGGAGAAGGGAAACATTCCCAGTAATGCAGATAGCGCGCTCTGCTAATGCGTCTGTCATGAGTGTCATAACATAGTTAAGTAGGGGTTTGATTCTTGCAACTTCCCAGTGTGTGTGGAGGGGGGGGTTAGCGTGTGTGCAAGTCTATGTGAGGGAAATGTCCCTTTTGGCAACTGGGAAAACACTCTACAGGATGCACATTACCCTATCTAAGCACTGATTATGTCAGCACCCTATAAGTACAGCAGGAGAAAAGATACCCCCCAGTAATGCAAATAGCATGCTCTACTAATGCATCTGTCATGAGTGTCATAACATGGTTAGGTAGGGGTTTAAATCCTGCAACTGTCCAGTGTGTGTGGAGGGGGTTTAGTGTGTGTGCAAGTCTGGGTGAGAAAAATGTCCCTTTTGGCAACTGGGAAAACACTCTACAGGATGCACATTCCCCTATCTAAGCACTGATGATGTCAGCACCCTATAAGTACAGCTGGAGAAGGGAAACCTTCCCGTAATCCAAATAGCGCACTCTGCTAATGCATCTCTCTCAAGTGTCATAACATAATTAGATAGGGGTTTGAAACCTGCAAATGGCAAGTGTGTGTGTTTGGATGAGGGGAGTTTGTGTGTGTGCATTTCTGTATAACAGACATGTGCTTTTCGGCAATCAGGAGAACACACTACATGATGCACATTATCCTTTCTAAACACTGATGATGTCAGCACCCTATAAGTACAGCTGGAGAAGGGACACCTCCCAATAATCCGAATAGTGCACTCTGCTAATGCGTCTCTCTCAAGTGTCATAACATAGTTAGGTAGGGGTTTGAAACCTGCAAATGGTGTGTTTGGATGAGGGGGATATGTGTGTGTGTGCATTTCTGTATGACCGACATGTGCTTTTTGGCAATCAGGAGAACACACTATATGATGCACATTACCCTTTCCAAACACTGATGATGTCAGCACCCTATAAGTACAGCTGGGGAAGGGACATCTCCCAGTAATCCGAATAGCGCACTCTATTAATGCATCTCTCTCAAGTGTCATAACATAGGTAGGGGTTTGAAACCTGCAAAAGGCAAGTGTGTGTGTTTGGAAGAAGGGAGTTTGTGTGTGTGCATTTCTGTATGACAGACATGTGCTTTTTGGCAATCAGGAGAACACACTACATGATGCACATTACCCTTTCCAAACACTGATGATGTCAGCACCCTATAAGTACAGCTGGAGAAGGGACACCTCCCACTAATCCGAATAACACACTCTGCTAATGTGTCTTTCTCAAGTGTCATAACATAGTTAGGTAGGGGTTTGAAACCTGCAAGTGTGTGTGTTTGGATGAGGGGAGTTTGTGTGCGTGCAATTCTGTATGAAAAACATGTGCTTTTTGGCAATCAGGAGATCACAGTACATGATGCACATTACACTTTCCAAACACTGATGATGTCAGCACCCTATAAGTACAGTCGGAGAAGAACTTCCTAATAATCCTAATAGTGCGCTTTGCTAATGTGTTTCTCTCACGTGTCGTGACATAGTTAGGTAGGAGTATGAATCCTGCAAATGGCAAGTGTGTGTGTGTGTGTGTGGGGGTAGTAGGGTGTGTGTAATTACAAGTGTGAGAGAACAGATCCTTTTGGCAAATACTGCAATACACCAGATGCTGCATATTCCCCCAGTAAACACAGTTGATGTCACCACACTATCAGTACAGCCAAACAGGGCTACTTGCCCAGTAATGCCAATAGTGCGCTCTGCTACTTGGTCTATTACCACTGTCAGAGCACGGATAGGTATATTTTGGAAACCCACAACTGCCACGTGTGGTTGTGTCACACAATATGACCATGTGTGGGTTGTTGTTCATAACAATGCATGCCATTGCCTAAACCAGCAATGGCAATGCACACATGATGTATGTGTGTGACACATACACATATATACCTGTGACCTTCAGTAGTTACCATGTCTGACACGTGCCTCAAGTGGATAAATGATATTCGCAATGCATAACAATATGACTGTGTCTTACTGTGCAGGGGCCGCACGCGGTATGTGTCTATACAGTGTGGGTTGTATATGGTATAATACCTACAGCAGGGGATACACATCTGGTCTGGGCCATATAGTCTACATGTAGTTGATGAACAGGTACTGCATGTTCCCACCTGTTGTGGGAGTGGTAACATGTTGTTCCACTGCAATTCAGTGACTACATGCTGGGAACCTTTCAGCTAGTGTGTTGTAGCTACAGTAATGCTCACGCACAATGTTTGTCTGGATGCAGTCCAGCCATATAAAGACATTTCTAGAGACTGTCATATTGCCAGTGTTGTTAGGGAGGATAGGTGGGTTTCCTGTGTATGGGAGGGTTGTGTGTGCCAGGCTATGAACCAGAAGGCAGTCCAACACACTGTTAGCTGCTCATGGATAGGCCCTGATGCTTTGTGCTGTGCCAACAACCTGGAGGTGTGTTTATCTGTGGTGCCTTGTGATACCACCCCCCTGTCCATGTGTGTTACATGTGTAGGGGAAGACAGGCATGGTATGAGGTATAACCTGGCAGTGATGGGTTGCACCTGTGAGCCGTGAATCAGGAATCTGGTATTGCACAGATATTGCAGTTCACCGTGCTGAGGACAGTGTCCAGTGCATGCATCTTGCGGTGTACACTGCTGATGTTGTGTAGCATCACTGTTAGTGTCCTATCCTGTGTGATACCCACGGAGGTGGCTATGTAATCCGTGTCCTGCATCAAAAGGCACTATGTGTGTATCAAGGGGCTTCGCCAATATACAATGGCCCATGGGTGTCACGTGCAAGCTGCCCCTCGCAAATCATTTTGGCTTCCCTAGCATGTAAGCACACGTTGACAGCCATTGGATACCCTATGAATGACATTGGAGATTGAGCAGAATGTAGACATAGAACACCCTTCCTACATATTGTGGTAGCATACCTGGTGAGGGTATGATGGCAACCAAGATCAGTCTCATACTGGCCTGTGCCACATGCTGACAGATCCCTTCTATGTTCCCTATCATGTAGTCCAGGGAGGTATGTCTCAGGTCATCCATAGTAGCATGGACAATGACTGAGTCATATGTGTGCATGCCTCTGACTGACCTGTATGCATGTGTTTTGTGGTGGACCATAGTTCCCCACAGGCATATCACTGTGACCTTCACCATGTACAGCCTATTGAGCGGGACCCCACTGCAGCGGCCAAGACAGGTGCCTGACACATCTGTAGCAGGTGTGTTGTGTAGCCCTACAGGCTGTGAGTGTGTGGCAAATGGGATGTGTGTGCCATGTGTGGCATGTGCTCTATTCTGACATACCGTATGCCTGTGTGCCAGCTGCTGAGGTGTGTGATGCTCAGGCAGGATGCTATTCTGAGTCTCCAAGTATGCCCCAGTGTGTTCGGATTGCTGTCAGTGTGGGTCTATGTCAGACTGGTGTTGTAGTCACTGTAGTATGTCATGCCACCTGACAGGGTATGGCAGTACTGGGTTCAGAGTGCTCAGTCCCCAGATTGGCTATGTGGTGGCATCCCACACATTTGTTGTACATTCCTGGCCAGGGGAGAGGGTTGCCTGCATACATGTGGCAGCTGTGACATTGCCACATGACTCACATAAACCACAACTGGACCATAGAGGTGATCCTCAGGTTACCTTTCCATATGCTACCATAGTAGTGTGATTGCCATGGTGATTACCAACACATGGGGCCAA
Organism: Protopterus annectens; assembly: GCF_019279795.1. Classification (NCBI taxonomy): domain Eukaryota; kingdom Metazoa; phylum Chordata; order Ceratodontiformes; family Protopteridae; genus Protopterus; species Protopterus annectens. Next base: position 656,024,404 of record NC_056728.1, read on the forward strand.
TGGGGAACAACATGCTGAAGGTGAGTATGTGTGGGTGTACTGCTACTGATTTCATAGCACTAGCATATATGACTGCACACGTGGGTAAATGCCAGGTAAGTCATGTGCAATGTGTCACAGGCAACGTACATGTGAACAGGACAGACAGTGACGTTCTGTCATGTGGAAACTTGACATACATATAGTATGCTATGCATTTGTCACTAGGAGTCCACAGAAGCTCTGTAACTCTGCATTGCAGGTGGAAGCAGTGTTCCAGGGAACCCCAAACAAACATGCATGCAAACAAAGCTACAGTAAGCAGGGCTGGAAGTAGTCCATTGTACAACAAAGAAGGGGTAACACTTAACAGTGCAAATATGTAGGCACTATCAACATGTACCCAGGAATGCACAGCTCAGATGTCCATAGTAGAACTGATATTATGTCATAGTTAATTGTGATTTGTATTACATTGGTACTGCACACATATCAACATGCGCAAACATCCACATTGCATAGTCGTTGTGGGCAACATGCCACCATTACTGTACATGTCCATCATTGCGTATCACTGCTTGCATTAGCTTCTCCCCTGTTCTACCTATGTATGTGGCTATCTGTTGACATCCTTACCACCGGTATGCAATAATGTGCAGCTGTTACACTATGGTACTTACTATGGGAGTAGATAACAATTCAGGACAGTCATACAGTTACTGCATCAGGCATGCTGGGATATACACACAGTCATATCAGCACACTGTACTGTTACCAACATGATACTAGTAATACACTTCTATGTAGTCACCCTGTGCATCAGCAACGTGTTTACCTGTTCCTGCACTGATGTTGGAGATTGCAGGAGGTGGCACAGTCATCATATGCACAGGGTGTGAATTAGGTATGCCTGAGTCTGGCACTGATACCACCAATTGACATGTGTGTGTATGTGTGTTGGTGAGGGACAGCAGTACAGGGTGGGGCACTGTTGGTGCAGTGTATGCATGTATGTGGTAGCCCTAGGTGTTAACATTTCACATGTGTGTATGCATGCACACAGTTCCACCTCATGGCTGCCATATACTGGAGTTTGTGAACAGCCACAGACTGCACCTGGCAGGTCATACAGATCGGTATCTGTGGGCATGGGCACAGTACCTGTGCCTGGCAGGGGTGCTATGGACCGTATCCGGTACTAAGCCAGACTGGGTACTGTCATCAGAAGCGGGAGTGTGTTGACTGGACACAGGTCCCTGTTGGGATTGTCCAGAGCTACGTGCACGTGGTCTCCTTGGGCGTTCCAATGACAGCACAGACCCAGCATTGCTGGGGCTGCTGCTGGCACTATGGGGGCGTCCGCGGGCCTGTTGTCGTCCGCGCCAACTGCCAGCTGCTGCTGTTGCTGGCATACGGCAACATCGATGCCGCAACCATCCAACATTGCCCTGGCTCATGGACATGTGGTTGTGGAACTGCTGTAATATGTCCCCACAATGTCTGTCTATGACATCGGTGAAATTATGGATAGCATCCGCGATGTCACGCATACTGTCAGTCATGGCTGTGTGACATGCTCTCAGCTCACTCAGACCCTGTCTGGTGTACCTTTCCATACGCAACTGTGCCTGCATGACAGCCCAAAACATAGCTGAGGTTGACAGACCTCTTTGGGCATGTCTGCCAGAGGCAGTACGCCCACGGATGCTCCCACGAGAACCCATGGGCAACTGTCTGTGTGGTACCATAGCAGGACCCTGCCCATGGCTGCTGTGTGGGGAAGCATGTACCACAGATACCACATTACCCTGGTCAATGCCCACTGTATCCTGTCCATCACCTAGGGACAATGGTGACATAGGATGTACTGGCAGGATGACTGTGTGCAATGATGGGGTTGACAGCTGTGTACTGTCAATTGGATGACCAATGACGGACCCTGACACACCTTCCTGTGCCATTACACAGATATCATCATTATCCATACCTGTGGCACCAGATTCAGGTTCCCTGCTGCAGGACACCAGAGCAGCACCACTACCTGTGGGAGGAAGACAGGAAGCACAGTTTACAATGTCTACACAATGTTACCAGTGATGCACTAATGCACACATGCATACATGCACACGTGGACACATGCACACATGCACACATGCACACATGGACACAGGCACACATGCACACATGCACACGTGGACACAGGCACACATGCACATGTGGACACAGGCACACATGCACACTTGCACACATACACACGTGGACACAGGCAGACATGCACACATGCACACGTAGACACGTGGACATGTGCACACATGGACACATGCACACATGCACTCATGCACAGATGCACATGTGGACAGAGGCACACATGCACACATGCACACGTGGACACAGGCACACATGCACACATGCACACGTGCACATGTGGACACAGGTACACATGCACACATGCACACATGCACACATGCACACGTGGACACAGGCACACATGCACACATGCACACCCCGCAGTATCCACACAGAGCAGTACTGAGTTACACTAGTATTACTAGCACTATCAGGACTATTATAGGGATTGTTAAAACACTCTCACCAGCATGGATGGGCTGCCTTGCTGTAACACCGGAGGGACCTGCAGAAATGAGGAGATTACTCATGATACTGCGTATGATACAATGCAGTAGTACACCAGTTGCCTTTCACATGTCAGCTGCTGATATTGGCAATATCACACCTGCACAATTACATACTATGTTGACAGCTACATACCACGGACACACCTTACACATGCATAAACTAACAATGTACAGAACAGTCAAGTGTACATATGGCATATTACCTACATGCTCCATGTAGTGTTGCTGTGTGGATCCAGCCTCCATCATAATGCAGGTGTGTTGCTGTTGCTGTTCCTGGGCTGGAGCCACAACACTTAGGAGTAGCCCCTCCAGTCTGGTGAGGGGGGATGTGTGGCCACCCCACCTCCTGTGGCAACCTGTTGCCTGTGGATATCCAATGCATGCTGACAGACATTTCTAATTAAATCACTGCAGTGATGTCGTACCTGCTCATATGTCCTATTATGCGTGCCAGTGTCATTTACCCTACGGACAAGGTCTTGCCACAGTGCAGTTTTCTCCTGCTGATTCTGGCTGGTGTGGGAAACAGTATGTCATAATCCCGCACCAGGCTCTGGTGTATCTCTTCTTCTTCTGCAGCAGAGTAGACAGGATTTTGCTGACGCGCCATGTCCCTGGAAGAGAACACAAACAGGATATCAACAGACTATGTCAGCAATATATGGCACACATACTATATATGATACTAACTGTAGTGATATACTACTACTCCCATATGTAGCACGTGTGTGTCTCTTGGTGGATACACAAGTACATGGTCAGATATCAATGCTCAGCCAACACCTGTGCAACAATACCTGCCACATTCCATACAACATAGTTGCATGCCCCATCGGTCAGCACACTGAGACAGGTCCAATGCACAACCTCACTCTGGGGGTTCATACCAAGGTACTGTATGTGGAACGCCATCCACTAGTGTGATCTGGACACAAATTACTCGGCCTGGATATACATATCCCACCACCACCACCACCAGCACAGTAGACTACTTTGATATATATGTGATTAGACAGATATTCACTTGTTAGGACTGACATGGCATCCATGCAGCCCAATGGGCCAGTGGAAGCCACAACCCACACTGCTGACCCCTTTGCGAATGCTTCCCATGGACATCCCAAAGAATGCATGGAACATGCACACACATTTTTAACCCAGACCCTATGCACAAAGGTTAGGCATCCTGTCTGGTGGACCCCAGCCAAAGGCAGATTGTATAACTATAGAAGGAGGCTACTGCAGGACAGAGCAGATTCACATAAAGGGAAGGCATCTGTGGTAAGCACTGGTAATAAGCTATGGTCTCTCATAACAACATCCACGGCCTACTCTGGGAGGGGAAATGGCCATGAACACTATAGATAACCACAAGGCCTTCTTCAGTTATGTTAGACATATGGATCAAATGCCTCAGATATGCTCTGAGTTACTACACACCTACTTAACATTCACTAAACACACAGATATTGGCAACATTCTGGCAGACAGGTTCAGTGCACGTATCCCCCCTCCTTCTCCCCCACACTTAGAAATACTTATCACAGCTGAATGTAACCTCCCTATCATTTCCAATGTCCAGGTGAGGGCTGTCCTCAGCAAGGCAGAACACACAGCATCAATGTGACCTGATGGTATCCCTGGATGTGTGCTACGTGAACTCCAAGAGGACATACAACCGCATATAAGATTGATATTTAACCTTGGCCGTACTACGGGATATGTACCTGAACACTGGCATACTGCAACAGTGGTCTCACTCCACTAAGGAGGCACCTCTACTGACCCTGGGAACTACCGCCCCATAAGCTTAACCAGCCTGGTCTGCAAACCTATGGAATGCTTCAGTATGGGACGCATATACAGCGATATTGGGTACCTGCAGGCACTTGATCCCACCCAGTTTGCCTTTGTGATGGGCTGATCCTGCCTTTTGAACCTGGTTGACCTTTCAAAACAGTCACTACAGCCATTGATGAGGGCAACGTAGTCCATACAGCCTACCTGGACTTGCCTAAGGCCTTCAACACAGTATTCCACTCAGGCATCATAGACAAGCTCATTAGCTTACATGTTACTATATATGTCACATGATGGGTTGCACACTGGTTGACATACAGAATCCATAATATCGATATTGCGGGAGCCATGTCAGACTCAATGCCAGTCACATGTGGTATCCCACAGGGCTCTGTCCAAGGACCCCTCTTGTTTGGCATTTACATCTCAGATGTGAAAGCAAACATGTGCAGGTTGTGGATGACAAAGTTCCCAGATGACTGCGAACTAAGCGCCATAGTCATTACACCAGCTGACACAAACATCCTACAGACAGGCCTCACTGAAACGGACAACTGGTGCCAGGATCATGGCCTAATATTGAATGACATGTAATGTATAGTCATCCCCTTTGGGTGAAACTACGTGCACACAACTTATCACATGGACATACCTATAGATACTGACCTATGACACATATGGAGGGTTCACAGTATGTAGACTATTAACTTGTTACTTTACATTACCTGTGTTTGTCGCAGCTGGTTGCGTTACCGTTACTACAGCTTCCTGCTGCTGCTAGCCCAGCTTGGTACTGACACTGCTGACAGCTTCAACTTAGTTTGTGTAACGTGTGTTTTTGTTTGTGTTCTTATTTTCTTTTTTTCTTTTTTTTTTTTCTCTCTCTCTCTCTCTCTCTCTGTCTGCCTTCAGACGGTGCAATGAAAGTATTGCATGTGTGGAGTGTGAGTACATGATGCTATCGTAGGTATCTGCATAAGTCCATGTGATGGCCTCTGCACCAATTGTAAGCCAGCATTTGCTAATTGCATGCAGCCAGTTGTGTACTTATTGCAGTTCTCACTGTGATTTCAGGACAGTGCTATAAAAGGGTATGTGAGATAGGCGTTGCCCTTTCAGATTGTAAGGGCCAGGGACCATGCTGGTATGCTGTGGATACTGTTCTGTGAGTGTAAAGGTTAGTATCGCTCTCATGATTCAGGCTGTGTTGTAGATTCACATTTCTCCATTCCTCTCTCCTGTTTCCTGTACTAAGTGCGTATGCACACTGACACCTACAACTATATATATATATATATATATATATATATATATATATATATATATGTAAATATACATGCATTTATATATGTACATTAACTGACATTATTACCTACTAGCTACCAACTAGCATGGCTGTTTCTGTTCACACACTGCTATTATAGAAATCAACTAGATTTGACAATAAGTATACATGACATGCTTTGTGTACTACACATCCTATATTCCCTTTACATTCATTCCTACTATTACATAATATATTTATTTTAGCACAATGCTTTTGTATAACAGTCATGGCTTAGTGGTAGGTCATGCAGACTACTGTTTCCTGGGTTCGGGACTAACAGTGGGATTTTATTTTGCTTTTGAACTGACTACAGGACCTGTCAATCAGAGTGACTAAGGCACTTTTAAGCAGTTGTAACCGGGTTAGCGCTGGTTTGCGCGGAGCTCCCGCATGCGCACTGGTGTTCAGCTCCGTGCACACCCGCTTACAACCGCTTAACAGTGCTTACTCTGGTGCATACCCGCGCTATTTTCTTTGAAAGAAATGAAAATGGGGAGACAGGAAAGTGGTGAAAAAAGGGTCACAAAGAGGGTAAGACAGTAGGGAAACAAGCTTGGGTTTTGCAGGAGGGATGTAGGTAAAGCCCATAGCTGCCCATTTCTTCATCAGCAACAGCTGTGCATATGTTTGTAATTTGGTGTGACATTTGAAACCTTCCACCCCTGAGAGAGGTGTCAGGACAACAATAATACTTGTTGTACAGCCAATTGTAATTGATAGTTTCCATGTCCAGCAGACGTGTGCGGAATGGGCAGCTATGGCTGGGGCGTAAATTTTGTGGGTACAGAGTGCCCTTTTTTTTTTTTTTCAGGTGAGAGTGGTATGTCAGGTAAAGGAAGTCAGTATAGCTGGGGAGGTAGGTTGGGTAGGTCAACAGACAAGACAAACAAGATGCATACAGGGGCGGTGTATGACACGTGTGGGGGGGTTACACAATTGATGGGGATGGATGTTTGGATATCCAGAGCCCATGAGCCCACAGATGGCAACAGTGGAACTGATATCCCCACCCATGGGCAGTTGCCACTGTTCCTTCACTGCCCAGGACTGGGCTGTGCTGCGGGCTGTGTAGGCCGGGCAACAGGCATGCCCGTAAGTTGTGCCACCTGTGCCTCAAGCTGGTGTAGGGGCCTAAGAACAGAGTCCCGGATCTCCCTACGCACCACAGTCCGGACGCTACGGAGGGTGAGTGGTGGTTCTCCTCCAGCCACACTTGCAGAGGGGAGACGGGCCCCATCCCCTGTAGCGCTTCCACCCGCAGGTGGCACAGGGCCACCGGAGGAGGGTCCAGACTGGGCACTAGTGCCAGGTGCACTCGCCAGCTGAGGGGGGAGAGTGGGTCCGCTGGAACCCACCTTCCCTGTCGTCCTATGTTTTGCATTATGTCATGACAGTTTGGGTTAGTAACATACAATACCATTCGCAATTAGTTGTAACAGCATGCATTAGTATTCCCATTAACCAAACACCCAGATATTCACACCATTGAACAGCGAGCATAAATCATGCATAATTTGAACAGCAATACACAGTCCAGCAACATGCAGGGTTGATTGATGGCAACAGGCCATCAGGTTTGGATGTATGAACAGGGCAGATGCATCAACGTACATGCAAATATTTATGACCCAACAGGACAAATGTCCAGGGGTGTTAATTGTGATTGCACATACCAATTTCACGTGGAATGGATTATATGTGGTTATAGGGTGGGGTGAATAAAATATTATTAACACCTTCAAATACCAATACATATGCTGCACATTTCTAATAGCTGCAGATATATACACACTACTGTTCTAACTACAGTTTCCTATATGATAACTACTTCAATTTGGTGATAGGACTGTTACTGCTACATCAATATACATTTTATTGTTATTCATACACGTTCATATCTGGCTTTGTTCAGCTACATCATCCTGCTACATTTGCTTTATATAACTATAGACAACTGTGGATGTTTGGTATTTCAGACAATCATACTATCTGCATATTGCAGACTGAGAGCAACATATCCAGATTTTGGGATACACATTCCAGCTGCAGCAACACTTTGAACACATTTCGCAGTTTGGTTCTGCTTGTCACATTCATTTCATTCTGTACTGACTGCAGTATACTTTATTCACAGGTTATTACTACTTTATTGGTGGATTCATAACTCTTTCTCACACTCTCTCACTTGTTTTCATTTTACTATTCAGGATGGTATTTACTTCTAGGCTTTATTGAAATGTTTTACCTGTAGTTATTACAATCCTTTCCAGCAGTCTCACTTCTGTCATGTTTCAGTATTTCAACAGGGATATATTTCACACATGTGATTTGCTCATCTTCTGCAGCTGTACTTTTCAGCCTGCTGCAGGTTGTGTACTATTATATTACAGGTGGAGCATCTTTATTTCAGACTTTATTTCAGACATTTTCATTTTTCTGTTTGGATTACAGACTGCAACACACTTTTGTAATCAAGCAATACTTGCAAACACTCTTACACTGTTACTTGCACATTTTATTACTTAGTGACTACACTGCACTCTTTTGCTAACTGTCATACTTTTATATTTCTTTACAGTTACTGGGAGAGGATTACTGACCTGCCTGGTGGCGCAACCGCACCAGCCTATCGCCATAGGCTCTGCGGTTCGCAGAACAGACACCTGCAGCTGTAATATAAATGAAGTAATATTGGAATACACATCTCCATAATATCAGCTAGTTTAATTTCTTACATACATAATTAAATGTAACTTACTCAGTAGTGGGACGTTGGGCATTTGCCGGGCCTCCTGGATCCAAAGGTTCAATTGGTCTTGCTTATGTCTCTTCAGGTCTGCATGGTGGTGATGGACCTGCTCACCAGTCCTTGGAATCCCTGTGGCACTGGTGAGATCATGAGCCAACCGGTCCCACGCCTCAGCCCTATATGCTCCCCACAGGACCTGGCCCTGCATGAGTTGGGGCTCATGATTGTGGACTAGGAGCCAGACCATATATCTGGACTCCTCAACGCCCCACCTCTGTGCTTGAAAGCAACTACCCTCACCTACTCCTGACATTCTGGCTGCAAGTTAGTTCTACAATCGTTTATGCTGTGTATTCCTGCCTATGGGGCTTATATATGCCATTTTCCCGCACTTATCTGTGATTGGCCATTTTGGAATTGTATCAGCTTCACAAAACCTGCTTTGTCATGCTCCACTTTCTATTCATTCCTATATATTTGCTATTACTGCTTTTCTAAGTACAGCTGTCATGACTTAGTGGTTCAGTACCTTGACTATGGTGCATGGTATCCTGGGTTTGAACCTGGCCACTGCTTTTTATATTTTATGACTGTCTAGACAGGCTAGGGGGTGTGTCTGTGTAAAGGCAGTTTTGTTACAGCTTGATCAACGTTGCCCGTCGGTTAGCTTGTTGGCACGGCGCGCAGCTCCGCGCAAATGGGTTACACTAGTTTACGATTCATTTGGCTGTCAGCACACATATTACGCTCAGCTCAGCTAGGGGCACACAGTTTCAGTGTGTTAAACCACTGCTCACCTAAGGGCACTAATTTTACACCTGTTAAACCACTGCTCACCTACGGGCAGATGCTCTCACCTTGTTAAACTGTAGCTCAGCTATAGGCACATCTGGCATTTTTTTCTTATTTTGTTATCTCACATTTCTTAAAAATAAATGGCCTATTTCTTTACATTTTACATAACATATAATTTTATATGTGTACATATATGCCAGGGACTTGTTTTGTGCTTATTTTACTAAAAATAAAAATTGATGTTGTGGGGGCTCGAACCATGACTGCCTGCTCTTCAGCCGACGTCTCTACCACTATGCTATTGCTTTTTTGCTTACCTTGCATAGTTAGTTCTTATATGCTTTTCCACTTACTGCTAACTGTGGCTGAGCTACGGGCACGCCCGTGCAAACGAGCGCACTCACGGGCAAACATCTTTACAATTTAGAAAAAAAAATGCAACATGTTCATTTATATATTTTATGTTCATAGTCTGTGGGGGCATGTGTTGTGTTGTGTTTATTCACATTTCCATGGACTCTGTCGTGGGTGTTTACTTTGGGCACTTTTACTCTTCTGGGGGCATGTCCGCTTGCAGGGCTCGGCCTACGGACATGGCCCCTACTGTCTTCCATGGACCGTGTTAGCCTTAGGTGTGATTCAGCATGCCCTCATGCATATGCATGACATGCTGACGTCACACCATTTAACTGCAGCCTCCATGTAAGCCTTGTATCTCTTACACGGAGGCTTCATGAATCCTGCCCTTAGACTTTATTACAATTACTTCAAAAGGTAATATTATACTAGGAGGTTATTTCATTTGTAATATTACAGAAACTACCATCAGGAAATCTTCTAGATTATTGTTCTCAGCCAAACAGTTAAAAGAATGGACAGAAATGTTTAAATTAAAAGATTCCTTTAATGCTTTGGGACCAAATGCTTTACTATTCTCACACCAGGACTATAGACATGGTACCCAAACTGGAATAGATAAAATTTATATCTCATAATATCTTTATTCTAAAATCTTGAATTTTTCAATACAACCTTGTCACTTTTCAGATCATAATTCCCTGTTGTTAACAATACACTTGGAATTCAATCAATTAGTTATTACTTCAAAGATTCCTTCTAATATCACAACAATTAAATAATTTAAATATTGGATAACCTCTGAACTTCAGCTTTTCTTGGAGATTAACTGTAAAGCTGAAGCAAACACAATTATGGTTTGGGATTCACTTATGGCCTATCTATATGGTAAAATGATTCGCTGGTACAAAAATAAAATTAAAGAATGGGACTCAGAGTTACAGCAACTCCAAAATCAAATATTATCTCTTAAATCTAATGAAAATGTAATTGCTACAGATAATAAGAGAAAAATAGAAGAAGCAAATAAGAAATACAACAAAATAGTATGCCGTAAAACTAATTTAGCTATAGAAAAACTAAAATTAAATTCTTATGCTACCTCATCTAAGCATCTTCATAACCTATCTATGAAAGGTAACATACAATCAAAAATTAATAACATTGATAATATCTTTCATGAAGGGAAAAGGAAAAAAGTTTTGGATATAGGGGACATTCTGGAGGCTTTTAATTATCATTATGCAGAGCAACAAAAAGATTAAATAAGTACAAATGAATGTAAGAAGTTAGAGAGTATAGTTCCTAACATAATAAGAATTCCTGAGGAACGTAAGTTAGATCTACAAAAAACTATTTCTCAAAAGGAAATTATAGATGGGATTAAAGGAAGTAAATCTAATAAAGCACATGGAATGGATGGTTTAATTATCAAAATGTATAGATTGTTCCCTTCTTCTATAATCTCTCTCCTACATAAAACCTTTCTTGAAGTTCAAACATTAGCAAATATTCCTCCTTTTTGGAGATATTCTCTAATTTCCACTATATTAAAAAAGAATAAGGGCCTTAATCATTGCAACTCATATAGACCAATTTCTTTGTTGAATAATGATTATAAACTATTTATGTCAATTATGGTCAATAGATTGAAAATACCCATATCTAAAATAATTAATGAAGACCAAACTGGTTTCATACATAACAGGCATACAGAGGATTATATTAAAAGAGTATTAACTCTGATAGATTACGTCAATAGAGGAAACCATGAAGCACTGATAATAGGTCTAGATATTCAAACGGCCTTTGACTCCTTAAACTGGGTTTATTTATTTAAAGTCTTACAGTTATTTGATTTTCCACATTTTTTTATAACAATGGTAAAGAAAATTTATGAAAATAATCTATCATATGTCAAATTATGTCCTTTTACTTCCAAAGTAATACAAATCACTAGAGGTACTAGACAAGGATGTCCCATGTCCCCTATCCTATTTGCTCTGGTCATAGAAATACTTGCCATTTTAATATGTAATAACCCAAAGATAACAGGTATAAATATATATGACCAATATATTTCTAAAATAATGATGTTTGCGGATGATGTCTTACTTACCTTACCCAACTCTAAGGAAGTGTTAGGTGAAGTGGATATAGTAACAACACATTTCCAAAAAATCTCAGGACTCTCCTTCAACAAATCTAAATCAAAATATTTATTATTAAATAAAAAAGAACATACAGGTTCCAGTTAATCATATTATTGGAAACCAAGTTTCAACTGTAGACTATTTAGGAATAGTCCTAGACCAGAATATAGAGGAAACCTTACAGCCTAACTATGCTAAAGCCATAGACTTAATCAAAACATTAATAAGCAAAAGTAATAATTTCTTTATAACATTTGATGATAGGTTACAGCTGATAAAAATTGTTTTGTTACCTAAAATATTATATATAGCAGAAGCCCTTGTACTTCCACCAGGAAAGAAAATCCTTAAAAAAATCACTTAGACTCTGATGAAATTCCTGTGGTATTCCAAAAGAAATAGAGTGGCATATTCTCATCATATCAGAAGATGGGAACAAGAGGGGTTAAAATTCCCAGAGATTGAAACTTATATAATGGCATCTATAATTAAAATAGTGATGAACTGGATAAATCCTAGATACTTTTCCAATTGGAAACAGTTACACTCCATTATACTAATGAATGAAAATTGTTTATCAAAGAATGCTTTGGTAACTGACAAAGATAACAATATATGGCACTATTTAAGTTTAAATTTACAGTATAGTACAACAAAATTAACTAAACTAATACTAATAAACAATATTTTTGATGTGTTTAGAAAATTCATTAACATAAATTTAGATATAAAACTGTGGCATAGATTTTTAATATCATTTACTATCACAAGGGATTTCCTTGTCAACCCTAACTCACATCAGCTAAATCCCCTATACCACAGACCATCCTCATCTCTCTGCTTCCTAAACATTAATGCTAGAAGCATACTTAAGAAAATCCAGGACCTACATGCCCTATTGGCACTAATCAAACCAGATATTGTTGTGTTAACTGAAACATGGCTGAAACCAAAACATCATGACAATGAGATTACCACCCCTGGCCACAATATTATCTGCAAAGACAGAGTAGAAAAAAAGGAGGTGGTGTTGCAATAATATTCCAAAACCACCTCACCATAGAACAACTAGATTACAACACCCAAGATGTCAAAGATGTGGAACTAATCCTTGCCAAATTAAAAATAAACTCCAATAAACACATGGTTATTGCAGGTGGCTACATCCCACCAGGCAATAATATCACTGAAATGGAAAAGCTGCTTAATTGGATGTCCAACTCCATTCCACATTAAACCATATTATTAGGTGACTTTAATATTGACTGGCTCAACTGCTCCAGCCATAATCCCACTGCCTTTATAAACTTCCACAGGTTTACCCAAACTATAACCACCCCCATTAAAATTGACAAAACATCCAATCACCAGTCCATCTTGGACTGGATCCTGGTGTCTGACCCCGATCTTACACAGCAATCTGGCTGTCTTCCAGATACCCTAAGTGACCATCATCCTACCTACCTAATTAGGAACAAATCCCAAACCATCAGCCAACCTATCTTCAGAGTAGTTCATACCTACTAACTTCATAAATGCACTATAACACTGCAACTGGACACCCCTAAAGCAATTATCTCTAGACAAAGCAGTTGAGTACTTCAACACAACCCTCCTAAAAATCCTGGACCAATATGCACCCTCCCGAACCATTAGAATAAAAACTAGTTATGCCTCATGGCTAACAAATCACACTAAAACTATAATGAAAGAAAGGGACAACACCTGGTCTCAGTCTTAAAAAAATAAAACCACTATCTTAAGACAAAATTACCTACAGCTCCGTAACAAAGCCAAAAAACACATCAAACTAGACAAATCTAACTACTATCAAAACCTGCAAGAAAAATATGCGCATAACCCAAAAAAATTCTGGAACACAATAAATTGTTTACTGCACCCAGGAAAGTCCACTACACCAACCCCTGCACTATCAAATAATCATGAAAACATACCCACACAATTTAATAGATTCTTACAGTCCAGACCCTTGCCAATGCCCGAAATAATAGTACTACCCACCCCACACCAATAACTACCACAACCCACCCCAATACACAAAACAATACCTCCAGTTTCCAACTTCACCCAGTGTTCACCAAGGCAATTTCTAAACTCCTTAAGAAACTTAAACCAACCACTCTAGCAGCTGATAAGCTACCAACAGACTTCCTTCAAATATCAGCTGAAGCTATAGCTTATCCAGTCTCCATTCTCATTAATAGATCTCTGTCAGAATGCAAAGTACCAGCCTCTTGGAAAACCTCTCATATAATCCCACTGCACAAAGGAGGTAACTCCTTGGAACTTACCTGCTATCACCCTATAGCTATCTTATCACCATTATCAAAAATATTAGAAAGAGTAGTTCATACTCAACTTATGCAATACCTCCAGAATAACAACCTACTCTCCATATCCCATCATGGCTTTAGAGACCTTCCCACAGCACTACAACAGCATTATTATCATTTACCAACATAGTTAACCACCACAGAAACAAGGGTCTATTTATTTCTTCCATATTCTTAGACTTATAAAAAGCCTTTGACATGGTTAACCACAGCATGCTTCTTGCAACTCTATCTACCCTAAATATAAGTCCCTCCTCTGTATCATGGTTTAACAGGTATTTGTCAGATTAACAGCAAGCTGTCCTATGGCAAGACCAATTGTCCCTCCTGCTACCAGTAAATATAGGAGTCCCTCAAGGGTCTATCCTCGGCCCTCTGTTGTTTTCCTTATTTACTAACCAGATATCTTCATCCTTGTCAACTGCCTCAGTAGTACAATATGCTGATGACACAATCCTTATATGTGCCGCCCCCACCCTAAGTGAACTACAAACCCTAACCCAAAACACCTTCACTCTAGCCAAAACCTGGTTCACTAACATCAAACTTCTTCTTAACCTCCAAAAAAACAAACTAATTCTCTTTGGCCCAAGTAGATCTCCTCCCCTGAGCAACAACTTCATCATAAACTCCAAAGAAAACATTCAAATCAGTCCAACCACACATGCCAAACTGCTAGGCATAGAGATAGACAATAACCTGAAATTCAACATCCACATAGCACAAACCATCAAGAAAGTTAATAAAAAAACTAAGCCTCCTCCACAGGAACAAACAGTTTATGACTAAACATACGAAAGTCACCATCGCTAGGAATCATCTCCTATCCACCCTCCTGTATGCCTCTCCCATCTTGATTAATCTATGCCAAACCAAACTGAATGGAATCTTGCTATAATAAGATTGTCAAGTTTGCATCTGATGCTTCTTACAGGTCCCGCCACTGTCTACCCTAAAACAGCTTAACTGGCTTGAGTTGCCTCATATACTCATGATCAATCAGCTCTGTATAGCTCACAAGCTATATTACCTCCCAGAGTTAACCCCAGCACTTCAGCATTTAATACAGCCCCAGATTCCAACTAAAGCCCTATGATCTAACAAAATGAAAAAAGATAATAGCAGTGCCCACCATTGATTACTTATTTTAGTTTGTGGTACTTTACTTTGTGCTAACTGTTGCACAACTGAAAATGTAATACCTGCATTATTATACTGGGCATGCTCCTATGGAAGAACAGTAATTACTGGATGAGCATCACCCATCCATACAAAACTAATAGCAATATATTAGAAAACATGTTATTTGACACTTTGTGACCACTAAATAGCATGCCACACATCAAGATCTGTTGAATAAGCCATTATTGCTAGTTACTACTAACTATGAACAAAATTCTAAAAAGTGCAAGACAATTGATTCAAACGTTTGCAGCATACATCAAGATCCTCATGACCTGTGTGCTAACTGATGAAATTACAAAATAATTTATGTCTCACGTGTCAGAAGAAACATCATCGAGTGTAATAAAACATTGGCCTTTCCCACTTTCCAAATTCCAACTGTCAATGTTTCTAATAAGTGAATTTGTAAAATTCCCTTGCAGGAGTCAAGCTTGCCTGCTAACATTTTCTTGCACACTCATAATTTTCATCTTAGCAGGCTCAAATACCTGTCAATCTTAGTGCATACTCCATAGAACTGGATTTTAACCACTGACACCTTAGAATGAATCACATCTGATATGTCATAAGGAATACACTTTAAGGGAGTATATCTGCTGTTGTTAGAATGATTATGGTTTCCATAAAATGTAGTTTAAGGACTCAAAATACTGTAGCCATGTCAGTAATCACACACTTGTGAGTCAGTCATATAACCATTTATTGTATATGGCAGTCTTGTCTGTCAGCATTGTCTTATATATAAATATTACATATATGCTGCCAGATTTCAACTCCTGCCCAAGTCTTCACTGTACAGAATTGCATGAACTGCTGATGCCATGGTAGAAATCATAATCAGAGGTGTCAGAAGTATATACTTGAATGGATGACTTTAGTCGTGTGTTAGAACCATATTGCTCAATTAAAATGTGTTTAAAGTGTTATCTCTTTGTTGAACTAGACACATCAGATCTGTTGATGAAGCTATTGCTGCCTATTTTCAAGTACCTGTTACAAAACCACAGTAGTTACATGTTGCTGAATTTGAACCACTGCTTGTTTAATACCACACTCTAGAGAGCTGTATATTGACTGCTTATGCCACAGGAGACTTCAGAATCCAAAAGCACAAACTTGAAGAGATTACTGTTTTTGAATGCCTACAGTTACACTAAAATGTATTTTGAGTGTTCAGAATCTTTTAGCCATGCTGGTGTTCACACAAGTATGAGCCAGCCATACCCCAGCTGTTGATTAAGGTAGCCCAGTCTGTTACTATTGTCTTACATGCATACAATAACTACACATAAGTAGATGTGAACCCCTGTCTTATTTGATCCATATTCTACAGAGCTGTACATTAGCCAGACCAGGCACAGGAGACATCTTACTGCAAGTGCCACAAATCATACATTTGAATGATAGCCTCATTATGTTTTGCAAGGCAGATGTTAGGCCTAAATGTAATATATCAACTCCGAGATCACACTTCAGTGCAAAAAAGGAAAAATTCCCATTCTGTGCCATACGGAGCCATTGCTTTTCACCCTCGAACTTTTTAATGCTTGATCATATGGTGTCAGCCATGTGACATTCAAACTTTAAAAAGTTTGAGTAATTAATAGGGACCCTGTGTTTCACATTAAGTTGCTTTGAGTAGCTATGTGAAATGTGATAGTCAAAGATGTCAGCCACTGGAGTGTCATTAATACATTTGTAACTGTTTATCTCAAGATAATCATATGAAAGTTTTGCATTTTTGTGGATCATTGACACGTCGTTGCAGTGTTTGTACGGTGAGCAAGGTAATTACAAGCTGTACATACAGAACCTATTGCACTCATTAATATTACTCTAAGTATGTTTGTGATTGTGTCAGTTCTTTGGAACTCACTTGGAGAAGTAGTGTGTGTCAGTGCCACAATCATTGACATTATGATTTTGGTAGGTTGCATTACAATGAACTCCTCATATCTTATCTACAATGAGCCAACAAACAATTCTTAAGTCATATCAGCTATTGCCATCACTTCTGATCTCCCACAATTGCTTATGGAGGCAAACTATTGTCAAGCTCATTTGCCTGGCTGATGGCAAAGCAGTAACACACGCATAATTATTTTTTGAGTTTTTTAACTTAGAATGGGAAGTGGCAGTGTATTTCCTGCTCAGTGCCAAGCATCGAGCAAAGGAAGAATAGATGCTTAGACGTTTCTGTTTTTCAGGCATTCCTGCCCAAATGTGTATTACGTTAATCTTTTGTTTGTCATAATAAGAACTTCTGTAACGCTGTTTACAGTAAAGTGCTGAAAATAACGATCAAGCAGGGGTAGGACACTGGTAGACGAATTAAAGAGTAAGAAAGATAGTTGTGAGGGAGTGACATATTTAGCAAATACTTATCCAGTTAAAATGTTATAGGAAAGAAAATGTTAACTAATGCTGTGCATAACACTGGACTCAAACACCTGCCAATGTTAATCAACATTCTGCAGATCTGAAAATTATCTGAGCAAACCACTGAGGAAGTCAATTTCACCTAGCAAAGATCACAGTTGATGGGACGTTAAGAAAGGTATGATGCAAGGGACTATGTGTGCATCAGATTTCATAACAGTAATGAGAAATTAAACATCCCATATGTTGTAAATTAAAGCCTGGAGCCTGTTATTCATACAGCAATGACTATCTCCTCATCTTGCTATCAGTGTTGCTTTAAGTCATGCTATGAGGCTAAACATAAAAGAACAAGGAGCAAGTTTGCACACAGCCAAGAACAAATTAATGAGGTTTTACCACAGCATGAGTAGCAGTTGTTACTCTTACTGAATTAAGGTCAGAAGCCACTTAATGTCAAGCAATTCTCATAAATGCCATTACTGAAAAAGTGGTTTCTTGTTACTGGCCATTTCTGACCATGTTTGTGGCGTGGTATGTTAACCTATTTTTTGACCAGATTCTTCTTCTTCTTACGGCTATTCCCTGTTAAGGTTCACCACAGCAGATCACCTCTCTGCTCATGACTGGCAGTGGAGATTTACGGTGTTGAGTTGCCAGCCCAGTGCCCAACCTTGCATAGAAGCCACACACACGCACACCCTCAGACCTAGTGCTAAATTAGAGTGACCAATCCACCTACACCATGTCTTTGGGATGTGGGAGGAAACCAGAGCACCTGGAGGAAACCCATGTGACCACAGGGAGGACATGCAGACTCCACACAGAAGGCACCCCAGCTGAGAATCAAACCGGAGAACCTCTTGCTGGGAGGCAGCAACACAAACTGCTGCACCACCATGGCCGCTCATATTTGTTTGAAAAGATTAAAAGTATGAAATAAGGATGAGATGGCAGTGGAGAAAAAGGGAAACAAACAGAAAGAAAATACACTTGCAAATATGGTGAAAAGAGATGGGAGGGCAAAAAGCTATCCCCTGCTTCACAACTTAATATTGTACTTCTATGAATAATCTGACAAAAATGGATAGTCACATCATAAAGGATGTGTGACAGCAGCTTAATAATGTGTGACCAGCTTTACCAAATCAAGCATGCCATATACACACACATATGTATGAGGCTTATATTTATTTTGTGGTATATATATATATATATATATATATATATATATATATATATATATATATATATATATATATATATATATATATATCCGGGTGCTCCGGTTTCTTCCCACATCCCAAAGACATGCTGTAGGTGGATCGGCCACTCTAAATTGGCCCTAGGTGCGAGTGTGTGTGTGTGTGTGTGTGTGTGTGTGTGTGTGTGTGTGTGTGTGTGTGTGTGTGTGTGTGTGTGTGTGTGTGTGTGTGTGTGTGTGTGTGTGTGCACCTTCTGTGGAAGGTTGGGCACTGGGCTGCAACTCGACACTGTAAAACTCCACTGCCAATCATGAGCGGACAGATGATCCGCTGTGGCGACCCCTAACCCGGAAAAGCCAAAAGAAGAAAATATATATATATATATATATATATGGGAACACTTCACATAATCGAATTATTAAAATCTCGATTTGCATATGGTCGAGACCATATGATCGAGATTTTAATAAATCGAATGTGTGTAGTGTTCCGAAATAACACTTTACTTACCTGAATACATTACGTGCACACAGAGGCAAGTATTGTTGCATGCCTTGTGTGTACGTAATGTATTTTTTGTTTCGTGGTGTTGGCAGGAAGTAAAGAAATCTCCCATTTTGCACTTCCGCATACAGCGCAAGACGGGAGATTTCCCATCTCCCCACTGTAGCGCGATCTTGGAGTTGGTATATTTAAGTAGGGGGGGTGCGAAGCTTGTGTTTTTTTTTTGTTTTAATGGTTTCCCTTCAGAAGTTCGAGTTTCCGAAACTCGAGCTTTTGGTTTCGGTTATTTGTAGTTCGAGATTTCGGAAATTCGATCTTCTGAAGTGAATCCGTATAGATATATATATATATATATATATATATATATATATATATATATATATGTATATGTATATAGGCTTAGACACATCTCCAGCCAGTGTGAATACAGTGGGAATCTAGTCCTCACCACTGGAACTGTCAACACTGTCTGTTATCACTGACATCTGGGGCAGTACTTTGGCAACTTGTTATGGGATTATTTTCTTTGAGCAAATGTAGACACTGAGGTTCATCCCTATAATATCCTCCATGGGCCCTGTCAGCTTCTGTTGGGTGACATTATTGTCACCTGGAACTACTCTCAGTGGGGACCACTGCACCAGTCCCAAGAGCTACCTGATGCAGGTGAGGCAGGTAGTTCAGCGGTTGTGGAGACAATGCTGACAAGTTGTGATGCAGAAGTGCTGGGTGCCTGTGCTGTCTGTGGTGGTGCCCCAGCAGCTGCCTGTTGAGGTATGCTGGTCTGAGCCCCTGTGATAGGTATAGCCCCATTTGCTGAGGGCCATATAGCAAATAAAAAAAAAATGAGAGATGTTATGTGATTGTCCTATATCCTAATCAATGCATATTGCCTCATAATTATTTCCACTTGTCACACCTACTGTTACTGTAAAGCTTCAGCTGCTTAATATTATACACATTATGCAAACAGTGCGACTATATCTAAGCTTATGCACTACAAGTCATGAAATGTCTATGTGAACACTGGAATAAAACCAGTGGCAAAAAGGAAAATGCAATTCAGAATTCTGTGTACTGATTGTTAATGCCTCATGGGAAATGACCTTCCAAGGATATAAACTGGAGAAACGGTTTTGGGCATGGCCAGATATAGACTTACTTCTGACAAACCTGTAGCTGCTGAATTTTTAAGTGTTCCTTTATTAGAATAAAAATGTAGGCACATTTGTAATCCTATGGAAAATTCCCATTGCACTGCTGTTTTTTTTAATATCTTCAATGCCAACATACATGTGCCAAGGTCAAGCACATTTGTACAGAGAATGGTGAGGTCTTAACACATTAATAAGTATCTTGTGAGATTTGTTTTTAGGCAATGAAGTGCCTAACCTCTACAGTCATTCCTGTATGCTGTTAGTGCTCAAAGCCAACTGCTATGCAAAGATTTTGAAATAATTTTAGATTTGCTGACTTTGTGTGTGGTGACCTGCTGTTTTCAAAGGCAGTATGGTGCATTTATGGTATAACCCATACTGATGAAGGGGCCATACAGAGATTACAGAACATGATGTACTCCACATCATATCTCAGTAAAATATGCTCTTGTGATAATTAAACATTTATTCCACTGAAGCCATGTTCATATATATTTTGAAAGCTGTATTCTTTATATTTAATAAGCCATTATCTTGCTAATTTTACTACCTCATACATTTGCACATGTACTATTTTTAACATCATGTACATAGACGTGTGTTTTTACTACAATCAGGGATATGAGTACTGCAGGTCACACAAATCACATTTGTATTTTTTAACAGCCATAACAGACAATTATATTGTAATGTCCATATTTTAAACTGCGTATGTTGTTCATCTTAAAGTGTGAAAAAAGTACCCCGTATGTATTATGCTACACAAAGGTAAACTATCCCTCATGTGGATTCAAACTCTGTACTGCCTGTATTGTTACTCAGAACATACTTCACTGCCATGTTGGGCATTAAGAAAGGTGCAATACAAATGTATTTTCTGCATTCAGTACTATTCAGTCTGATGAGTAAGGCACACTGTTGCCAGTCTCATTTAAGCAATTGATGACTAAGTCTTTGTTCATGTGACTTCAGTTTTGGGGTTTGCCATAGTAATTCACTGAAGGGTATTGCTGATGGACCCTGGTGTGCAATGCCAACTGTCGTGCAAAGAATGAAGCCAGGAAAAAAGGTTGCATTCATAAGTCACTGTGAGAATTTCTCAACATTGTGGGCTTATACAAGTAAAATGTTTACAGTAAGGATCCCAGCCTTCACAGGGACAACACTACACAACATTTGAACACCGCACCTATGGCATTAGAATGAAACACTGACATGATAAACATGTTTTGTAATCTGAACATTAGCATGCAAAAGTCGAGAAAGTCTAGCATTTATGCTTAGCATTATACTTCTGAAATGCACAGTTCCTCTGCACTATACCCATGTTAGCACACAGCTGACATTTGTCCTGTCACAGTACAATTATGTGACTGTTATCTTTACAGAAGTGAGGATAGTAAAGCATGAGAGGTTACAAACACCCAACTGTAAGAGAAGGGCTTCTCATTTCAGTTTGTGTGTATTACTTAATTGTAATATATTTGTACTATAAATGCATTGTATTGTATATTGTAATGACTATGACTCTTTCTTTCTAAGCTGTGCAAATGCTATGACTTATAGCCACTTTGTCATCAGAGGTGCCTAATCTTCTTACAAAATGTTAACTGAACTGTGTATCAAGGTTTTCTACTAACTCAGGGAATATAACAAGTCTTCAACATATTTTTCTCTCTGATAACACCCACTGTAAATGTGCTTCTCATTAGCAAGGATGCTAAATAAGTAAATGAATGAGCACAACTTCTATTGAGTCATGCATGTGAACTTTATGTAGCCAAAGCTCTTCATACTGACTCTTTTACTGTTCAGGCATGTGCATATTATCATGTAGGAACTAACACCATGTTTAGCTGCTCAGCACATTGAACAGATTGAATAATGCAAGCATAGGTTCATAGGTTCATAGGTTGGTACTAGGCTATCAGCCCTAGGGCCTATACAAGCCTAGCCATAACAATTCCCTGGCTATTTCTTCCAACACTATTTACTTCCCTGGACCCCTGTCTAGCAGGGTGACTAACGTGATCCCCGGGGTGAATTTCCTTTCTCCCATCCAATCGTCAAGGTTCCTTTTGAAGAGGACCAAAGAGGCACTCTGCTTGACATGTATGGGCAATCTATTCCAGAGTCTGGGGAGTCTATGGGTCAGAAACCTATACCTCCAGCATGTTTTGTTTATTGTGATGACAAGGTTTCGATCCCTGGAGCGTGTGGCTCTGAGGGATTGGGATTTCTTTAAGTGTAGCGTGTCCAACAGCTTGATAATAAGTCGAGACCTAATTAACATATACAGCATGTGGGAGGAGTTTACACTGTATAAGTAGGAGGTGGAGTTATAGAACTTTCATCATGCTAGGGAAGACTGGCGTATTTCCCAAGTCCTGCCAAAACAAATGCTGAGAGCAATTTTTATTATGACTATAGAGGCTACTGTTAAATGTACGCATTGTTCTGTATAAATACTTGATTATTTTATTATGCTGATAAATAATTACAATGAGGACTGTAAATCTGCAGTGTTTCAATGATTCTGTTGAGGTCATCTGACATGCATTTCATGTTAGTTGGGAAACAAAAACATCCATGTGCATAGAGTTCTGTAGTATTATTTCAAGAAATGTTTAAAAGTTAAACTGCCACTGACTTTAATGATGGGTGCATGTTTTTGTCACTTTGCTGACTACTTGTCTGCTTCCAACTTTTTCTGTTTAGTAGGTGTATATTCTTGCATGTGCTATTGCTTGTTTCCTTCTGTGATTTATATATTTTTTGTGGAAGGGGATGCATAAAGGACATTACAGTATTTGCATCATTATCTGCACTGTTTTGCTTCTCTAATCTGCTCGTGTTGCTCCATAAATATGCCTGCCTGGACTATCCCTTCTCCAAAGTTTCTGTTTATTAATATATCAGCTATTATTATGATATTCATTTATAGGTATTAGTGATGCTTATTTGCTGATTACTTATGTTTATGTATTTCACTATTTCTTCATGACAGGTTGATAACACACATTTGCTGCTGTTACCGAGAACATCCTAACCTGTTCCAGATATAGGTTTATCATGCTTGCAGCAACACCTAACATTTTTTTAAATTCTCCTGTGGCTGTATTCTAGCATGTGTTGGAATTCAGAGCTAAAGTGAGCAAAACATGTTCAGCCTAATTTTATGCAATTGTGAATCACTCAGTCATGAATATTTGCTTCATTAGCATGAGCCTCAGATGATTATATGGTCATTCACATATTTGGCAGCTAACCTTTGTTTTTCAGCCAGCCTTGAAGTGTACTTCTGTTTCCTGAATTGCAAACTGCTTGGTTGTCACACATGAGCTTAGCATAATGAGA
Source organism: Protopterus annectens (assembly GCF_019279795.1). Taxonomy (NCBI): domain Eukaryota; kingdom Metazoa; phylum Chordata; order Ceratodontiformes; family Protopteridae; genus Protopterus; species Protopterus annectens. Next base: position 656,048,344 of record NC_056728.1, read on the forward strand.
AAGCATTCACATATCCTAGCCTTTGTCTTGTTTCATTGAGGCACAGACTAGCCCTAACAAGCAAGATTAATGACTGTTAAAATGTAACTGCAGAAGTCAGTTACTTTTATCTGCACTCTGCCTCAATAACTACCATTTAAATCAACTTTATTGACTGTATATACTTCATTTGTTTGCTTATCAGCAAATATCTATAAAAGTAACTAAATAATGACCATAGTAAAGTATTTCAGCTCAACAGACAGACAGACACACACACACACACACACACACACACACACACACATACACATACACACATTCAGTTTTCCCATTGTGCACCACCAGAATGCCTGGGTTCTTTCAATTTAATTCAAACTGTATTAGGCACCATTTATCTGAGGCAGCTAGACCAATGAGAAACTGCTGTTTATGGCTTTTTCTAGGATTTTGACTAGCCCAATGAAATGTTATTTCTGTACCCTCACCACAACGTCCTTAAAGACATGTAATAAGGTGTATATGTTTTATTTTCTATCACTACTTATGTGGAAAATCTGTGTTGTTTACAAATCAACCCAATCAAGGATTCCCAACCTTTTTTTTGTTTTTAATACCATTATTAAAACTCCATACAAGTGCATCTATGTGAAGTTCTGAGTCCTAAGGGCAAAATGTTTGCTACTTTTAAGCAAACACACACACACACACACATATATATATATATATATATATATATATATATATATATATATACACACACACACATACATTTGTCAGAGATACAGGTCATATCATTGTTCGCTGTCATTTCGCTCCTACTGAATGAATTCCCTCCTACCCACCCTCACACTTTTACTCCTCTCTCTCTCTCTCTTTCCTTACTACTACTACTCCTGTGACTCCATCTTTTCATTATTACATACACTATGTGATTGGGGCTTTAAAAATTTCTGTCTTTTCCTTATTGTCTCCATCCCATTGAGAAACAAATTCCATTCCTCTCTTCCTTACATGTGTTATTTTATTATCTGTCTTTTCTGACTTCTACTTATTTTCCTCACCTTCTCTGTACTTGTCATAGACTGTTTCAGGAGCAAAGGATCCCCCTCTCTCTCTCCCCATTTCTCTCCCACATTTCTCATAACTCTTTCAAACCCACTCTCATACCTTTGGTTACAAAAGCTCACAATTCCTCAATCATATGCTCTCATTCAACCCTATCATAAGTTTAGCCTTTATTCCTTTGAAAAACTCTCCTTCTCTTCCACTTACCGCTCTGCTCCCCCAAATTCTCTGTAACATAGCCCCTAAAGAATAGAAAATGCCATAACAATCGCTGTCACAAAATATCTCATTTACTTACTCAGAATACTGCCAACCCATATAAACTCCCACTCCAAAATTGAATATATTGGAGCAATTACTATGGAAACAAATTATTAATCTACTTCAGGAGTGGTAGCTACAACACATTTACAACCCATCTCTTTGCCACTAACTACATCTTCTCAACCTTCAACAAAGGATTTCTTGTTGCTGTTATTTTCATCAACTTAAAATGGACTTTGACTCAGTGGAACATTCTTTTCAGGTAGCTGAACCAAGTCCATAGCTTGAACTGTTTTTACTAGCTACCTACAAAATCTTTTAAAGTGAAGTTGTTCAAAATTTCTTCTCTCTGTTTATCAGTTCCAGTATACCACACCTATGTACCATCAAAGTAAATGTACATTCTGATGACTTAGCAATCCTTCAACAGTCTATCAAAGAAAATGTCACCTAAGTTTAAAACTGTTTTTTAGAGCACAACTTCATGGTGAATCCATTCAAAATTAAAACTTTATTATTTGATGACTCCAAAAGCTGTCCAATTAAAATACCTCTACTCATTAATGTCTCATTTAGTAACCCTCGTGAACAAGTTGAAAGCTAGAAACATGTGTGCTACTAGATCTTTCTCTTTAATTTAACTAACACACACTAACTTTTAGCCAGCCAATGTCTTTCAACAGATAAACTCTCCTATAGAATCATACACATATTTTCTCCAGAAAGCAGATAATCCAGAGGCAATAAAGTCCTGGTACTTAAGTTTGAGCATTGTCTTCAGCATGTCACCCTGGTCACCTCATCTAGCACTAATCTTCTTCAACAAACTTTAAATTAAATTAGTACACATTAGAAGTCATTGCTATATATGTCAGTTCACCACAAAGTCTTGGGGTAATACAGCTTTAAACAACTTTTATTTACAAGCTTCTGTATCTTGTCTTTCGCTCTCATATTATACACCTCTTTATTCACCATGGAACTCCCTACTCATTAATAAACCCTGAATTCAATTATGTTTCCCTCCATCAATCTATTTCAGATTGTACTGCATGAAATCTCTTTCTATAAGCTTGCAGAATGCATTTAGAAGCCATTCTTTTCTATTACATGAAACCATCTTTATATTATGACTTTCAGAATTAAGCTAAAAGCTCACTTCTTCTTTTCCACTGCACTTAAAAATTTACTTGAATGTAGAAGCCATATTATTCACTAAAACTAAATAAAATATAAAAATATGTGAAATTAGAAATAATAAAATAAATAAATATGTTTTATTATGCAATTAGCTCTTTAATCTGTCCTGTAAAGACATTTCTTTAGAAGAAAAAGGTATACTCGGTAAAAAAGAAAATTAAATATATTAAAGTAACCATTTGTATGCAAAGCACCAAATTAAATTGATTTTACTAAAGCATAAATATAGTCATTAACTTTTGATGAAAGCTTAATTTAAAGAAGTTGTACATATACAAACATTAATATGAACCTAAAAAAAATGGTTCACAGCAAATTCAGTAACTTCAGTGTGGGTAGGCTAAATAAATTAAAATAAAATTTAACTTTTCTAACATTATAACAGACATTATAAAAAGTTGACATTAAGCAAAACTTTAGTGAAGTAGGCACAGAGAAAGTCTGTTTGAAATGGTACACGTTTAAGTGGCTCATCACTGAACCTAGCAGAAGCACTTAATTATAATGCAATAAAGTTCCTCTGCTTCCAAAACAGTGTCAACATCATCTCCACTAGGATTCATCTGTAACGGACCAAGTAAATAAAACAAAAAAACACACGCGCACACACACACACACACACACACACACACACACACACACACACACACACACACACACACACACACACACACATTGTTATAGTTACTGCTATGTTTATATAGAGTGTTAGCTGAGTTTTTGCAGTGAATAATATAAACATTTTTACATACTGTCTGTGAAAGCTTCTTACTGGTCTTCACAATATAGAAACTGCCATATGTTAAATATTCCCCTATACGCACACACCATTTTGTAATTACAGTTAATGTTCATATTTGCACTTTGTCCAAATACTGTAGTGGACAGTTATTTCATTGCTTAGTGTATCTGCAGTACCCAACAACGTCCTTCAACAACTAAAGACTTGTATAAAATCACATACTTACTTTCTCCAGAAGGTAGATACTTCAGAGCCAAAAAAGTGCTGATACCTATGCCAGAGTATTCTTTTCAATGTGTCACCTTGGGTACTTCAAGTAGCAATAATCTTATTCAGCAAACTTTAAATGAACTTAGCACGTATCAGAACTCTTTGCCATTTGGATATATTTATCACATACTCCTTAGAGCTCATTTGTTTTAATATTATTACTATTCACATACTGTCAACTTCTTTTATTCCTTCACTAGCCATACATTTCCAATGGATTTATACCCCATAAGTATGTTAGTGACAATGGAAAGACTCTCCAAACATTTATTAAATACTGTTGCCATTTGCATTCACATATCTATGTGCATTGATAAAAACCTTGACTAAGTCACTGTTACTTTAAGTTGTCTTACAGTTTTCATAAATAAATAAATAATAACTAACTAACTAAATAAATAAATACATAATAAATAATAATCTTTCTGCTATAAAAGGGATAAAAAAGGGTTAGTTATTCTAGGGCAGCATTCATAGCAGTGGTCCATGAAGGGTGACTCTATGTGGCCATGCAAATCCCAGACTTTCCATGGAAACGCAGAGGACTTTTTATGAAAACACCCCCCAGTTGCAAAAGCATAACATGCTTAATGCATAAGCAACACAGTGACAGCTACTTTGCTGTTAAGGGACTTTATACGTACGTATATGTGTTTGTTTCATAGACATGAATCTATATTGAGCTCATTTGCTTACAGCATGTGTAAATAGCCTTGAATTAATGCCTGTAAGCAGCAGTTTTCGGGGAAAATATGGATATCCAAGGGGTGATCAAGTGGTGCTTCTTCACACCTGGAAATTTTTACTGAACGGGTTGTTTAGTTAAATGGTTCATTTTGATGCTTGTTCAAACCTTGGCATTTTACTTAAGTGGTCACACTTGAGGAAATGCTTCATTTTAGTGCTTGTGCATACTCGGACATATTAATGAAGGGATCACTTGGGTGAATGCTTTATTCCAGTACTATTTGTGAATACCTGGACATATTACTGAAAGGGTAACTTCAGAGAATGTTTCATTTTGGTGCTTATGTATACTAGGGCATGTTACTGAAGGGACGGCTTGGGTGAATGTTCCATGTTGGTGCTTGTGCACACTAGGGCATGTTACTGAAGGAGTCACTTGAGTGAATCTTTCATTTTGGTGCTTACGTATACTAGGGCCTGTTACTGAAGGGATCACTTAGTGAAATGTTTTATTTTGGTGCTTGTGCACACTAGGGCTTGGTGCTGAAGGAGGTCGCTTGAGTGAATGTTTCATTTTGGCGTGTGTGTATACTAGGGCATTTTACTGGAAGGGTGGCTTGGGGAAATGTTTCATTTTAGTGTTTATGCATACCTCAACATGTTACTGAAGGGGGTCACATGGTGAAATAATTCAATTTTATGTCAGAGAAGTGCTTGTACATACATGGTCAGTCTGCTGAAGTGATTGCTGGGAAAATAATTTTTGTGTCATTTTAGTGCCTGTGCATACTTAATACAAACTAATGAAGAGGTGGCTGAGGGAAACAGTTCATTTTTGTGTCAGGAAAGTGCTTGTTCATAATTGGACAAACTACTAAAGGGATGGCTGGGGGCAATTTCATAGACTGCAATTCCAGTATCAAAGGTAAAGCACCACATTTAACAACAGATGTCAGACTATGAATTGCAAAACCACCTCATTAGCATACTAAGCTTTACAACATTTCTCATTAGCATCTCATTATTTTTAAGGCCTGCTGCATTAGCTTAAATGGCCTCTATGAATCTCACGTTTGCTACACTCATTTGTAAGCCTCAAGAATACCACCATTGCAATTACACAAACAACTATGAATACAGATCATAGTGTTTTCTCACATTGAAGTATTTTAGAACTGAGCCATAGTAAAGGTCGCAGATTGACATGATCCAACAGTAAATATAACATAATCAAGATACACATTTTCTGACTAGTATTGTATGCTGGCTTTTTGCACATATATTGTTGCATTTTCAGCCTCTTCATCCATGTTGTTTAAATATAGACACTGTAGTATTTTGTGGTCGATTTTAATTATGTTGACTATAACACAGTCCATGGTTATGCTCCAGAATGCTGAAATCTCTTGTAGGACTATAGTCACTTTGAAATGATTTCTTACCAGTACTGTTATCATTTTATATATGTTGCTTTACTGAGGATATCCTTCTTTTTTCATTTGGTTATTTAGTGCATGACAATAAACAATGCCTACACAGTTATGCTCAGATGTCATGGAATTTAATGACAATTAACTTAATGTTGTAGAGAACCTTTGTCATTTTGTAACAATATCCCAAGTCTAAATTCCTGCTCTGCCCCCCCCCCCCGAGTATGACACTATAACAGGTAGCAACAGAATTACACCTATGATACCCAATGCTACATTAACGCTGCAGCTGTGCCAGGAGAAGATAATGGAATTCACTTATAATCTGCATTAATGAGCCTCATTATCTCTTCTGGTATCATCAGTCAATTGCCAGTCCCCTAGATAACATATAATAACACCTGAAACTGGCTGTTCCCACAACTCCACTTCCATCTGAGAATTGGTACTATAAGCTTTCAGGCTGGCTGCAATACCAATTTCAACATACAGGTGGAGACAAAAATCCCTGATACTAGCTAGCATTACATCATCTACCACCAGTAAGTTGGACAACTAAAATCTCTGTCCTGCATGCATTGTGAACTCCACTACTTCATGGCGGGTATACTATGTACTAAACTAAAACATCACAGTCTGAACTTTTAAAAAAATATGTAGCTCAGAACTGTCATCTGTTTATGAAACAGATTACCCTTACACTATATTTCTATGCATGTGTTCATTCCTCATCCACCACACCCCCTCTGTCAGGCACCTACAGTCGCTCCACTTGTATGTTGGACATGGTCCTGCTAAAGTCTATAATATGAAATCTTTCATGAACACTACTCCCCAATAAAGGCAACAACGTGATAGACAAAAAGCAGTCTGGTACAGGAAAAACAACTAACACCTTGGCTTGAACAATAAACAGAATAAATGTAATACGAAACTCCACAAAATGCAGGTACAACTCCACAAAAGACAGGTTAAGCGCTTTCATCTGACACGCAGACTTCATCAGAACAAAGATACTCAGTACTACATTCTTTATATACAAAAATTGGCGCCAAAAAGCCATATCAAATAGCACACTTAAAGAAACACACATATTTCATACATAAATCATATACATTCTAATATAGTTGAATAAAAACATATGTATTTTAAAAACATCTGTATTACACTATACTAATCTCATCTATTATGATTGATACTAAATAAATAATTAATTAAATGCTATGAATAAAGCCTTATGTATTACTTATCTATAAAACTATTAAGACATAATTAAATATGGTTTTATACTTATTGAATCATTGATACCTGGATATCTAGTGGCATCAGAAAGAATATGCCACCTGCTTTCCTTCATGCCCAACAAAGCTTTAATATTTCTACCATATGGTGAAATCCCCACTTTGTCAATGATTACAAATTTGAAATGATGTGTGTCCCCTCTATGAAGTATATGCTGATATAAGGCATTCTTTTTGTCCTTGGTCCTAATGCAATATATATGATCATAAATACGTCATTTGAACTGTCTCTCGGTCTTACCTATGTAGAATGCATTGCATTCTACACAGTTAGCCAAGTAGATCACGACCTTTGTATTGCAATTACCACCTCTACTATATAAATATGTTCTGTTTAAATTGTCCAACTTGCATCCTTCCACCTCATTAATAAATTGACATTGATTGCAAGCTCCACATTTTTTAGTCCGTGAAATTCCCCTTTTCTTGTCAATGCTATTGGATTCTAATAACTTATTGATGTTAAATCCGGTCTTATATACTATCTTGGGATGTATACCTAATATCTGTATAATTTCGTCGTCCCTAATAACCTGATTCCATTGTTCTCTAATGATAGCTTCTATATTGTATACTACCTGTGAGTACATCAATACACAAACCATATGACCCGGTTCATCTTTAGAATTCATTTTTTGAGATGTATTCATACTGCCAAAATTCCCTAATAGGGGCACATACTTTTTGCCCCACTCACTAGTGACGTACTCAACTACATCATTCAAAAGAGTTTCAGGGTACCCCCTGACCACAAACAATGATTTAATAAATTCCATTTCTTTTAACATAATTCCTCTGGTAGATGACATGCTGGCAGCCCTAATGCACTGCCCTTTAAAAATATTTTTAAACACATGTGGGGGATGCTTGCTGCTATACTGCAGATAATCATTAGAAAAAGTCTCTTTCCTATATATACAGGATATAAATCCTTCGTCCCCATGACAGATGTAAGTATCCAAAAATGCAATCCCTCTAGTATTTATGGAATGAGTAAATTTGAGAAAATCAGTTGTACTATTGATGTAACTAATAAATTCAGAAATCTTATCAGCAGGCCCTTTCCACAATACAAAAAGATCATCTAAAAATCTAGTATAGTATTGAATATACTGAAAAAAATAAGATTTAAACAAGTATTCTGATTCCCATTCGAGCATCACCAAATTGGCAAAAATGGGAGCACATGAGGCTCCCATTGCCACACCCTTGATTTGCCTAAAAAACTCATTTTCAAAATGAATATAATTGTGGTCTAATACCAGCCCCATCATGTCGGTAATAAGGCATATTTTGTCCCAATCAAGACTGGAGAATTTTCGTAAACTGCTGCTGAAATACTCAAGCCCCAAATCCCTTGGAATGCATGAGAAAAGATCAGCTACGTCAATTGTAATGTAAATAAGGTTACTATTCCATAATTTGGATGTTAATTGCCCTAAAAACATCCACGAGTCTTTGATAAGGTGTGGGATTTTGTTGTACACAGGCTTGACCCATTTGTCAATGGCAATGCCCAACGGGAAGGTTTTCGATTTACTCCCTGATATTATAGGTCTAAAAGGAGGTTGTGTTAAGTTTTTGTGGACTTTAGGAATTCCAACAATTGTAGCTAAAAAAGGAAAGTCCACCTTCAAAAATTGATAGATCTCAGTCGTAATCCCGTTGTCTAACAAATATTCTTCCAATGCTAGATCAATGCGCTTATAACCAGTATTGATCTCATTGAGTGAGATTGTATCATAATTTCCTGATTGATAAAGGATTTTATATATTTCATTAATATAATACATTTTATTGAATAACACAATCCCACCGCCTTTGTCAGGCTTCATTAATCTAACCTCTTTATTATTCACAACATTTTTTAAACAATTGTATTCGTCCACAGTTAAATTAGCATACAACCCTGTTTTAATACTATGGTCAGTCCTATACATTTTGTTGAACCTATAGATATCATTACATACCATTTTCTCAAAATTTGCCACTTTCAAATTGCTTTGGGGTATATATGTACTCTTCTTTTTAAGCTCTTTAGGTACCAAATAGGTACTGTCAGCATTATTTTGTCTAAACTGAATGGCTAAATTTAACCTCCTACAGTACAATTTCACTTTTAAAATGGTATCCACTAAATTAAATCCTACTGTAGGAATAAATTTCATACCTTTTGAAAACACCCTAAAGAATTCATCAGATATGTCTAAATTAGTATAATTAAACACATTGAATCCATTTTTGGTGTAAATAATGTTAACTCGGCTACTCCCCTGTGTTTCGTTTATACCAGCTTCTTGTTCTAAAACATGGTCAGCACCCCCCTGTACACTACTATGACCATCTCCCAACAGGATGGAATTTTCAGTACCTAAATCAATTGGTTCATTCACAAACATTCTAGTGGTGGTGTCCAATTCACAATTGTCATTTTTTGACCTATCTGTCTCAATCTCCTGTTCCTTGATGCAAATGTACTTTTTGGTGGGGGATAAAACCGGCCCCCCTAAAAATTCATATCCCTGTCCACATTTCTATATTCATATCTACAATCCCTGTCATCGTCCTCATTCAAATGTTGTTTAGGCCAAATATATGCCCTATTATTAGCATATTGTTCAACATCACGGACTATCTTTCTATTTTTCCTTTCATATATCAATGCCACTTTATGATCAGCTCCAGAAAACTGCTTATCATACAAATCATTCCATTGACTAAACATTTCATTGTTAACAATATCAACATTTAACTTGTCCACTTCTTGTATTAATCGGGACAATTTTTCGTCATTTTTCTTTACCAACAATCTAATGTAACTAAATCCAAAACTGTCAAACAGTTTATTAAACTCTACTACAGTGTCATGATTCAAATCCAACCCCATCGGTACTTTAAAAAATCTAATACCTTTGGGTACAACTTGTAATGCTATACATTTACTAAAATAAGCATTTTCAATCTTAATATTTTTAATGGCTATTAATTTTTTACCCAAAGTATAAATCATGTCCTTGATTGTTGTTTTTTTACCACTTAAATATTGTCCATTATTGTAACCCACATCATTATTATCATGTTTATCAAAGTCATAATCGTCGTTTAAAAAACGGTCCAAAAAGCCAGTCATAACTTCACCATTTGATTTGTCCATACCAATAATTTTATGTTTATTGGATGCATTGTTATGCCTTCCTTTATTGATATTAGGACTAGAATATAAATCAGTACCTTTAATATTGTCCCCTTGCATCCTAACTGTAGCAGAATAAGTTTTGACGGGCTGCGAACGTTTAGGATGCGCCCCAAGCCGCTCTGCCTCATCTTGCACATGAAAAAGGCTAAAGTCAAATGTAAAATCATCCGTGGATGGATTACTTATAATCAGTTCCTTATTGCGACTCAAACAGCGTTCATGCGGCGTTGAAATACCAACATCTACACGATTACCTTGTCTTTCTTGAAGTCATATCAGCCACCATGCTAACTAGCCCTATTGACTTTAATGGCCTACACCATTGCTTAGAGTTTTTACACTAGTGCTCAAAGACAATTTTAAAATTCTAAGTTTTGTTGTATAATGAGACCAGATCCTGTTTTGGAATTGGACATACTACTCTTGAAGTGTTTATTAATATACATTTCTTGAAGTTTCCTGGAACATGTTACAGAACTGGAGGTACTGTAAGCACTTGAGCAGGCATGCTGGCCAAAGCATACATTCCTTTTGAATCCAGTCTTCAGTGCATAGCACTTGTTGGAATAAGCATGAGTGAGTTTTGTTTTGCCACTCCATGAATACAGTCTAGCTGTTGTAAGTGTCAGTTATGAATTCTGTCTGGTTTGCTTAATTGCATTGCTTACAATTAGCCATATTGTGGATATTCTGTTTATGTTTTCATTGATAGCCAAATAGTGAATATATTGGTGTATGCCTTTAACATGTTTCACAGCTTTATCAGGTATTTGTAATTTTTTTAGGATATTTTATGATTTAATCACAGAAAAAGCAGTCATATTCAACTAGAATTCTAGGAAATTAAGTTGGCATTGTACTGCAGTTTTATACTGAAGACTGATATTACTGAAAAAATGTTCAAATTATTATATTGCAAAAAGATGACTCAGGAAAACAATCTAAAATTTTGAAGTAAATCAATGCTTATGTAATGTTTTCAGTATTTTGCTACTAAAGCTCCATTGACATGCTGCACATGGTTTTAATATGTGGCGTGCTGAAGATGCCATGAAAATTGTTCAGCTGACCTTTATGAATTACAGGACTTTTGAAGGTAGGAATTATAATGAATTCAAAGCATGAATTAGCCCTAATGTGTAAAGCTCAAGTCCTTTTTTCTAAGAATGTACTTCTGTAATCTTCACCATTTATTTTTGTTTGAATGTCATGATCAATTATTTTCAAGTCTAACTTGTGAAACAAAACTGTTGCATGTTTAATGGGATCATGGAAGTCAAACATATTTTAAGGCTGGGATGAATCTGGATATATTCAATTGGGATTAGTAATTTCATTTAATTAGTATCACTTATGAATGCAAAGAAATTTTATATTTCTAATTTTTGAGTTGAACAATTTTGACTGCAGTTGCTTGAAATTGGAATTCTGAAGGTCATTTAAGAAGTAGATGGATGATTTTTTTTTATTTCTTCTTAATTACTAATGCAAGACAGAATGGTATGAAAGTGAATCACTCTGAAATTTTAAGGCAGTAAAAATTATGTTAGATTATTAAATAATTTATTCAAATCTTCAGCTGATAAAGGACTCGGTAAATATAACCATAAATATACAGCAGTTAAACAATAAAGTCAAAAGCATTGGTTGTCACAAAAAATGTATACTCTGGCAGTCATTTTAAATAAGAGCCAGAATTGACAATGTTTAAATCGCTTGCTGCATCTTCATTTATATTTTTATTTCTAATGCACTTAATCAATTTTGAGAAGCTAATACAATAACTTGATATAAATATATGTTTGATTCAAACAGAAAACAAAGACATTTTTCTGATATATATATATATATATATATATATATATATATATATATATATATATATATATATATAATGTAGATCCTCTTCTTTACCTTGCAAATAAGAAATTAAAAAACGTTTAAAAGTATAAGAATACTGTACTCTCTGCTACTTTCCCTATGAATGTTTGCACCAAATCAGTCTTTATTACAAAAAACAACTTAATGAGAAGATGCGGTAAATGGCACTAGGGTCTATATTAGAACACCAAACATTTAGAATGACAAGTGCTCTAATATTGACCTGTTTTCAGGGAATGCTGTAAATATCGAAGAAACAGAAAACATTTTTTTTTTCCTAGGGAAAGTATTCGGTTGTCCTTTTCTGTTGCTTCGGTATTTTCAGCGCTCTGGCGGAAAGTTACGGGTCGGGTTCAGGTAAGTGTGCGATTGTGTGTACATTCGGGTTAGGACAGGTTAGGTGAGTTAGGGCGCAGGTCAGGTAAGTGTGCAATTGTATGGATGTGAGGGTTAGGGCAGGGTAGGTGAGTTAGGGTTAGGGCATGTGTGAGGTGACTGTGCGATAGTGATGGACCTTAGGGTTAGGGTTTGGGTTAAGGTAAGTGGATAGTTAGTGGTGTATGTATAGTTTAGTGTAGGGTTAGGTGTAAGACTTTAGGTGTATGTGTGTGGATTGCTGTTTGTTTGGTGTGCTTGTGTTGTGTGTATGCATTTTGGAACAGCAAATTTTTCCTTAGGAAAAAAATTGCTGTTCTGAATGTTTGATGTTTAGTATTTTTGATTGGTAGGATTCGATATTAGAACACTCGACATTCTGAATGTTCGGTGTTATAATATAGACCCATGGCACTATATACATATACTTATAACACAATGTGATATTTTTTAAATATTTTTCACAACTTATACTATACTGAGAGCATCGTTTTCTATGATATCTAAATACATATAGCTAAATGTAGCTAAATGGCTCATAATTCAATTTTATTGTAACATAGAAAATAATTGTAGTTATTGTATATCATTTACAAAAATCTGTGCAAGCTGGATCAAAGGAAACTTCATCAGATTTTTTATGATGGTTATATAATAAAATTTTGTGATTTTCATTTCTGCATCATTGTATTTCATTTTGTAGTTTATTTCCAAACTTACCAGCCTTCTGTGTGGAATTTGCATGCCCTAATTGCATTTCTGGGGTCTCTGGTTTCCTTTGATATTTTGAAGGCTTGCAGGTTGGTAAAATGGTGATCATCGAAGTTGCGAGTGAGTGAGTGAGTGAGTGAGTGAGTGAGTGAGTGAGTGAGTGAGTGAGTGAGTGATTGAGTGACTTCCCTGCAGTGGATTGACACACCATCCAGCAGTGGTTCAATGTCTTATTCCTGTTGCTTGCTAAGATAGGCTGTGGTTCATTTGTTATCTTCAACAGGATAATGGGGATAATACTTGTATCAGAAAAAAACAATGAAAAATAAATGGCTAATTTCATTCCAGTGTGATGGAATAAATATTCATTTTTAGCCAAGTTAAAATGATGTGCATTTCAAAAATGAGTTCAGGTCACCTAGGTCTGACTCATTCAACCTGGCATTTATAAATGAGATTGGGATATTTATAGATACAAATAAATGCATAGACCTTTTCATACCTTGTACAGTATCACAAGGCACAATGTATTATTTGTTTAGCTACTTTTGTTAACCGGGATAGCCTGACTGGGTGTTAATCCATTTTCAGTGGATTAGTAGGGGGAAAGTCCCATAAACAAAGAACAAAAAACAATACAAAAAGTTAGCACAATATATACACCTAAGGTAAATTTTAGAGAGGAAAAAATATACAGTATACATACTAATAAATGAAAAAAGTATGAGTACACTTGCAAAAATATTAATCAAGTGAATCAAAGTTTAAGACAGAAGACAGACAGCAAGGGAAGAAAGCAAATTTGACAAAATTAGATGCATTACAGAAGAAAAATAAATATGTAATCAGCAGCTAAGTATAGAGCATAGAGGAGTGGGGAGGAGTCATTAAAGAAGGAGAGAAGGAGAACTTGTTTAATCTTTATACAACTATCTCTTTTGCTAGTTTGATTGATATTTGATATCATAATTATTGTTATTTCACAAAGGTCACCACACCAGTCAAATTAATTTGATTTTACTGAAAAATTTCTCCAAAGCCAACTTCATGCTTCTTAAGACAGAAGTGGTGAACTTTATGACACCCATGCAGATGGACAATACAGTTACAACTGCTGAATCCTACACAAATGCACTCTATAAGCACTTACACGAGTGCATGGATCGTGCTATCCCAAACAGAACCAAGATGCTATCCTCCAAAAAAAGGAAGCCAATCTGGTGGTCCCCTGCCATAAACAAACTGTACAACAGAAGGAAGAAACTGTTGCAAAACAGAGTAAAATCCCATGAGTGGAGGAGCTCCCTGGTCAGCCTCAGTAAGAAGCTGAGATCCCTTATAAGATCCTCCAAAGCTAGCTACAAAAACAAAATCGCCACTAAACCCAAGGACAACCACAAAGCATTCTATAGCTATGTCAAGAATCTAGATGGCAACACCCAGATCTGCTCTGAGTTACAGCACAAAGGCATGAAAATTACAGAACAAACTGATATTGCCAACATCCTGGCAGATAGGTTCAGTGCTAACTTTACCTCCCTCTCACCCCCTAAAAGGCCCATATCTATACAGGAAGAATGCAGAGTCCCTGTAATCACAACTATGCAGGTAAAAGCTGCACTCTCTAAAGCCAAAAACACAACATCCATGGGACCGGACAACATCCCAGGCTGCGTTTTACACGAACTTCAGAACGAACTGGCTCCCCACTTAAGCACCATGTTTAATAATAGCTTCACATCAGGCTTTGTGCCCACTGAATGGCGCACAGCAACAGTTATCCCACTCCACAAAGGGGGAGACACCACTGATCCCGGTAACTATCGACCTATTAGCATGACAAGCCTGGTCTGCAAGGCCATGAAATGTATCATCATGGAACTCATAAACAAAGACATTGGTAACCTCCAAACTCTGGATCCCACCCAGTTCGGGTTTGTGAAAGGCAGATCATGCCTCCTGAACCTGATCGACTTCTTTGAGGCAGTCACCAAAGCCGTTGATGAGGGTAAGGTGGTTCACATAGCCTATCTTGACCTCGTCAAGGTTTTTGACACCATCTCCTATTCTGGAATTATAGCTAAACTCACTAAACTAGGTATAAATCATTACGTCACAAGATGAGTTGCCAACTGGCTCACTGACAGAACCCACACTGTAAAAGTTGCAGGCTCCAAATCTGACCTCAAAGCAGTGACAAGTGGAGTACCACAGGGTTCCATCCTGGGACCTCTCCTGTTTGGTATCTACTTCTCTGAAGTACAGGCTAACACAGAAGGCCTCTGGCTAACGAAGTTCGCAGATGACTGCAAACTAGGAGCCACAGTCAAGTTCTCAAATGAAGTGGACATCCTACAGAAGAGCCTCACTGAGACAGATGCCTGGTGTCAGAGCCATGGCCTCAAGCTCAATGCCAAAAAGTGCAGTGTCATCCCCCTTGGTAAAAACTCTGTACCCATGAACTACCACATAGGCAGCACTTAACACCAAATGCATGATAAGAGACCTTGGGACCCAGGTGAACAGTAGCCTCTGCTTTGATAGTCACATTGCCACAGTAGTCAGGAAGTTCTTCTACATGGCACACCTCATCATAAAATGGGTCTCATCTAGGAAAAAAGAGGTCATTGTTCCCCTCTACTCGTCACTCATTAGACCCATTATAGAGTAAAATGCCCCTTTTGGAATGTACCTCACAAGACATCTGCAGCAGCTGGAAAGTCCCCAGAAGTACCTCACAATGAGGATTACTGTCCTCAAACAAATGCCCTACACTGACCGCCTCAAAAAACTCCAGCTTAACTCCGTAGCATATTGCCTACTCTGAGGTGATCTCTGCCTAACATATAAAGCTATGTCAAACCCAGAGCTGTTGGACATGCTACACCTAAAGAAATCCCAATCCCTCCGAGCTATGTGCTCTAGGCACCTAAACCTTGTCACCACAATAAACAGGACATGCTGGAGGGGTAGATTCCTGTCTCAGAGACTTCCTATACTCTGAAACAAGCTAGCCATCTATATCAAGCAAAGTTCTTCATTAGCACTCTTCAAGAAAAATCTTGATGAATGGATGGGAAATAGGAAATACACCCCGGGAATCACTTCTGTCTCTCTGCTGGACAGTGGCACAGGAAAATAACTTTCTTGGGTGGCGTAAGCTATGGAACCTTGCTGGCTAGGCTTACGTAAGCCCTTGGGCCAATAGCCTAGTACCTACCTATGAACCTATAAATTAAATGCTTGCAGATTTACAGCATAAATTTAGTTAAGTTAATGGAATTGACTGCTAGTACAATACTTTGC
This sequence comes from Protopterus annectens, assembly GCF_019279795.1. Lineage (NCBI taxonomy): Eukaryota > Metazoa > Chordata > Ceratodontiformes > Protopteridae > Protopterus > Protopterus annectens. The sequence continues at coordinate 656,064,754 of NC_056728.1, forward strand.
AGAATGGATGGCAAGTCCAGATGCCATGAACAGACTTGCTGGAAGTAGCAGTGAGGAAAAATTAAATGTTTAGTGATTTAGGGTTAATATTGCTAATTTACAACTAAGAACATGTTTTGTTTAGTTTTTTGCATTACCCCCAAAATCAGTGGAAAGGAGAAAGTAACTGCAAACAAACAAAAAAAAAGTTACTGGAAAAGCACAGTGAAATTTTGACTCATTGCAAAGTAATTCAAAGATAATCTCATGGCAATATTTACAAAATGTGTAATCTGTAGTCTTCTATAAAACTTTCATTGCCCTTGGTCCCAAAAAGCAAAGTTACAAACTATGTAGCTGTTGATTTGTGACAGAAGTAGTGATGGTAGAAATCACCAAACTGGAGGAAATGTAAGTACTGTTAGGCTAACCTGACCTAATCCAAGAAGGACACAAAGCTGCCTTACTGTGATATGACCACTGTAAACAATGACTCATCCAGCCTCTAAATGGCCATCAGTCTGGCAGCAATGAGCTTGTTCTGTTCTTTTGCTGACATCCAGACAATGAGAGCATTACATGAGCTGACCACACCTCCTCTGTCCAAACATGAGTGATCCACTACATGTACAGGCCGTGGCCACATATTCCTGACCCAGCTCTCCAGCGGGGCTGTGTCAGTGGACCTGTGATGCAAGGAAGGTGAAAATTCTAGCACCCCATGATGAAAACATTCATCTTTCCTGCCTGTGCCATCAAGCACCCAAACCTTTAGTCAAAATCAGGACATCTGAACTTTTATCAGGGCTTTGTCATTCTTAGATCCTACATATTCTTCTTTGGAGTATAGCTAACTGCCTACTAAACTGAACCAACCTGCAGTAGGCCTAATTTAGCACAGTTTTGTGTGCAGTATTGAACTCTTTTTCCGAATTCACACAAGTCCAGTCCCCTCAAACCTTTTGGTGTTACTGGATTTGCCTATGTAAAATACCAACTGAAATTAATAGAATTGGTGAGAAAACTATATCATTTCTTTTTTTCCCTGTGATGATAAAAAACTTTTTTTCTATATCACAGGGAGCATGTACACATCAATTCACATTACAGAGTGAAAGTTAATTTTCTCTAAAACTTATTGAATAATTATTTTTATGTATTTTAATTACTCATGCGGTTATGTCTTAAGTATACAGAATAGTATTTTAGTGAATCTTAGAGTGAGGCCATTCATGTTGTAAAGTGTAAATGATCAAAAATGTTCTTGCATTTTCTAACATTAAATAGATTATTTATCACCTGCAATGTCATCACAGAGAAAATGGGTGAACAGCCCAAATAGTTACTAATTCAGCCAAATGTATTTTCATTATATGGAAAGAAGCATCTCAACCTTCATCTAAATCTGGAACCCTCAAGAAACAAATAGAATTAAACAAGTAAAACATTTCTAAGCAGAGTGAAGACTATGGAGGTTGAAACCTTTGGTTATGTCTAGGGCTTCCAGGGTATCATGTACCAGTTTAATAGTAATAAATCTAAAATAAAATGCTAATAATCATTTATGGAATATGATATGGGCAACTGCAGTAGTAAATATTTTACAACATTATATGGTATAAACCATAGACTTGTATATCATCTTTGCTTATGAGTGATACACTGGGCAAATCCCTTCCCCTTGTACCCAGAAACATAACCTAGTTGTCATAATCAATCATCATCTAATATTCACAGAGCAAACATACAGCTTAACAAGTGATACACCAAATCAGACTGGCATATACATAAAAAATATCCTACCCCATAAAATCAGGAGTGCCACTGCCACCCAAATTGTAGTAGCTAAAGCTAAATATTGTTTACCTCTTACAGTACTGGATTTTCCAGCAACACTCACAACATACAAGCCACTGTTAATAGAATATGCCAATGTATCTCCCAATCTCTTTGAAGAGAACATTACTGTACTACACCACAGAGGATCAAATCACTCCCAGTTATCACTGAGATGTCCCTCCATCTTAATACACTGAAATTCAAACTTTTAGACTGCAAAGACCATCCTCTTCTAGACTCAAAACTCCACACACAAATATTAAATATTTCCTACTGATCAACAGACATCAATACAGTTATGCTAGTTAACCTATACACACCCAAAAAAAGCATGTTAGAAGAAAAACAATTTAAAAAATCAGAAAACTCAATAATTCACAATAATGGACAAAAACACGTAACAAAGAATCACACATAAATAGTATAGACAACAGTCACATTTCCAAAGCAGCAAATATACAAAAAAGCAGAATTCTAAACTCAAGAAAATAGCTAAATGTGGCTCTGTGACCAAAGCTATTTATGTCAGTACAATTCTTCTCCATATATAAGGGAGTACTATAATATATAATTCACATGTTTCTAGTGATAATTAAGTTGATGCAATTGCAAAATGGTCATGGTTGATGTGGGAAGTTCATACTTTTATTTTCAATTTACTGATTTTTCACCTTGTTATTGAAATCACATGTTCACTTTGTTTAATATTCTGCTGATGCCATTTGTGGCCTTATCAAGATTTAAAGGGGTCCTTCGACTAGCCCACCATTTCAGTTAACAAACTAAAATAAGTAAATCAATACAAACAAGTACAAAATCACTACTTACTGCACTGCATGCCCTAAGGCTTGGTTACTTTACTGGAATGTCATCCATCAGACTTGTCTGTGGAAATATTTAAAGCTTCTTCTGAAAGCAAAACATCTTCTAAGTCATGTAGAATAAGTACGGTCACAAGTTTATTGACCATGATTTAAGGCGCACTAGTATGTTTCTGATTTTTGGTCATATATTTTCAGATGCTGGTCTACCTCTGTTGTAGAAACATTTATTAAAATATTCACATAATTAGATTTTTACAGGTTCAAGGTTACTTTGGTGCTCCATTTTTGAAGTAGTATGTATCCCTGGTGGTAGCGTTCATACTTGTACCCTTCTTGCCAGTGTAAACCACCCCTGCTACTGTGTCCTTCGGGCTGCCCAAGACCCAGAGAAATACCTGCCTTTTTATTCAAATTCTGCTACCTCATCCCAGCACAGGAAAAGGACCACTGCCTTCCCTCTGCTGTATTGACCTAGGAAGCTGGAATAGTAGTTAAAAAACTTGTACCCTTCCTGCCAGTGTAAACCACCCCTGCTACTGTGTCCTTCGGGCTGCCCAAGACCCAGAGAAATACCTGACTTCTTATTCAAATTCTGCTACCTCATCCCAGCGCAGGAAAAGGACCACTGCCTTCCCTGTGCTGTATTGACCTAGGAAGCTGGAATAGTAGTTAAAAAACTTGTACCCTTCGTGCCAGTGTAAACCACCCCTGCTACTGTGTCCTTCGGGCTGCCCAAGACCCAGAGAAATATCTGACTTCTTATTCAAATTCTGCTACCTCATCCCAGTGCAGGAAAAGGACCACTGCCTTCCCTGTGCTGTATTGACCTAGGAATCTGGAATAGTAGTTAAAAAACTTGTACCCTTCCTGCCAGTGTAAACCACCCCTGCTACTGTGTCCTTCGGGCTGCCCAAGACCCAGAGAAATACCTGCTTTTTTATTCAAGTTCTGCTACCTCATCCCAGCACAGGAAAAGGACCCCTGCCTTCCTTGTACTGTATTGACCTAGGAAGCTGGAACAGTAGTTAAAAAAGTATGTCAAACCTGCTCCTCACCTACTACAACTAATTCCTGTTTTTTATTTCTTTTAGGGAGCGCTCCCTATCAGGAATACCAGCAGTCACAGTCTCCCACTCTCTATCCCCCATACCCTCCATTAGTCTACCCTCTAAACTCCCCCCCCCGCTTTTCATTTTTTCTTCTCCTGCCCCTACAACTCGCTCAATCTCCCCTTGCAATATAACTATCGATGTTACAAGGATTGACCACTAGAGGGCAGTATACGAACACTAACTACCAGTTACTTTATTCTTAGAAAACAAGCCCTTAATCCAAGTTTTTTTTTCTTGCCTCTGATACTACCTTTACCCCCCCTTGTCTCTCTGTAATTACTCTTATTTTGTTTCCCTTCTCACCACTTAAAAGTCCCTGACCTCCTCATATACCTTACTTGGAACTTACCTTCCAATATCTCTGATGGTTTTCCTCACTACCTGCCTTCTTACATTACTACTTGACTCTTTTCCCCTACCCCCCTGACCTCACACTCTGCTATAGTTATATACATTTGAATTATCTGTACTACCTTCCCTCTCCATCTAATCTCTATTACTTACTTCTCCCCAAACATTCTCTCTCACCACCCCATTAAATGATCTGGTATTAGCTCCCTTCTTTCCTGTGTCTTCCTTTCCTCCAGCTCCTACACTCATACACATCTATCTTACCCCTCCCACTTTTCCTCTCTGTACCTACACGCACACATCTACCTAACCCCCTTCTTCCCCTTTTTTAACATCCGCTCTTGTTCCTAAACTTATATATCCATCCTCTCCCTCAGGGCGCCATCTTTATATCCGTAGCCCCTCTCCCAGCTGCTGTGTATCCCTGGTGGTAGCGTTCGTAGTAAGTTTTCTTTTTTGCATTCATTACTTTTATATTGGTGTAAACTCTTAGGAACATATGCCTTTCATTTTTTGCATTTTTATTTTAACTCAAACTGTTGCTTCTGATTCTTTCTGCTTTTGTGAACCTATACTGCTGTATTCGCGTTGCATCTACTATCAACTATAGTAGTAGTTGTGCTGCCTATTGCTTAACTGAGTCAAGGATTATCTGTGTAAAGTGTTAGGTGAGCAAATGTTTGTATTTGTACTTCATATTCAGAGGCTTGTCCATGGTTTCTGACCTTTTTAGCACCTAAAACCCATATTTGGGTTACCAGCTACCTATCTATGTCTTGCTAGCATCAGTCTAGTTGTTCGTGCTTTTCTAGTGTAGCAGGAGCACCTTTAATTTGCCCTTTAATTTAAACTGAGCTAAGGCTCGGTATGCACTACAAAGGCAAACCAGTCACCACAGCTATTGTTTCATTTTGAATTAGCAAAACAAATATCTTGATAACCCTCAGGATACATTGCAGTCTTGTTACCGCTACTGAATGGGCTGCACTAAATAATGCTTCACAACATTTCTGCTTATTTTCTAGCTTGGACACTGCTTACTGGTCCCTGGTTAGCATTCTATGTTTTTTATTGTTTATTAAGCCATGATTAGCATTATATTATCAGTAAAACGTTTATTCTGAGTGTCACTTTTAATTGTAAAGGTCAGCGTCTTCACCTAAGTACATTAGATTGCTCTATTGAACAGAAAATGACAGCAATTAGATATTCCAGTGTTATGCTAGCTATTTTTTATCTCTTAATTTTTTAGCTTGTTTGCTTATATTATGTTTATTAGATTTTTGTAAGACTGCTGGAAGTTTTTGCCTGTCTGTGCATTATGCATCTTTTAACATTTTTTCCCTCTCTACATTTCTCCTTAAGCTTGTACCCTTCTTGCCAGTGTAAACCACCCCTGCTACTGTGTCTTTCGGGCTGCCCAAGACCCAGAGAAATATCTGACTTCTTATTCAAATTCTGCTACCTCATCCCAGTGCAGGAAAAGGACCACTGCCTTCCCTTTGCTGTACTGACCTAGGAAGCTGGAATAGTAGTTAAAAAAAGTATATCAAACCTGCTCCTCACCTACTACAACTAATTCCTGTTTTTATTTGTTTTAGGGAGCACACCCCATCCGGAATACCAGCAGTAACAGTCTCCCACTCTCTGTCCCCTATACCCCCCTGCTTTTCATTTTTTCTTCTCCTTCCTCTACAACTCGCTCAATCTCCCCTTGTGATATAACTATCGATGTTACAAGGAGTGACCACTAGAGGGCAGTATAAGAACACTACCTACCAGTTACTTTGTTCTTTGAAAACAAGCCCTTATACCAAGTTTTTTTTCTTGCCTCTGATACCAGCTTCATCCCCCCTTTTCTCTCTGTAATTACTCTTATCTTGTTTCCCTTCTCACCACTTAAAAGTCCCTGACCTCCTCGTATACCTTACTTTGAACTTACTTTCCAATATCTCTGATGATTTTCCTCACTACCTGCCTTCTTACTTTACTACTTGACTCTACCCGCTCCGTTCGCCCTGTGGGCTCACTCCGCTCCCCTACCCTACCCCCTAATCCCTCCCACCCCCAGTACTTCTACACTTATACCTCTACTGCCACACCTCCCACCTAAACAACCAATCACATTCTACTGCTCGTTGCCATACTAGATTACTACTAGACAATTACATATTGTTACTAGTTATAGCACTATCTCAGCAGCTACTACTTCTCTCCAACCCTCCTCTTTCTCAATCCCTTCCACCTCCAACTAACTTATAACTCCCCTCCTCATTCTCAATCCCTACCACCCCCAACTAACGTATAATCCCCCTCACAATGCCAAGTACACCAATGTCTAAACAGCTGAAACTATTGCTCATTCATGTTCTCCTACCTTTTTATCTATACCATAAATACTAACCCCTTATGAAACCCTCACCTACTCTGAATTTCACTATCCCTACAAGCAAACATGCCCACTTACCCAGTTAGTCTCCCAAAATCATGTAGGCATAATAGCTACATCCAATGACTTTCTCCCAAAGTATCATAGATTAGCCCATATTACTTACCCCAGCATAGAAAATCACCAAATCTACTCCATACATTCCTAAAGCTCTCAAATAGACTCAAACAACATCCCCTTCTACATGGAGACATCCATCCCAACCCTGGGCCAAACAATAACACCACCACCTGCCCCCATGCATCCTATCCCTCCACCTCTAATAACCCATTTAGGACTCCCAATCCTCTCTCTATAGCTCACCTTAACATACAGAGCTTAAACAATAAACTTGCCCAACTTCACACTCTCTTAGACGTACACTCTTTTGATATCCTATGTCTAACAGAAACCTGGCTTAAACCTGCTACCTAGGACAATGAAATAACCCCACCTGGTTATAATATTTTGAGGGCAGACTGCAAAACCAAAAAGGGTGGTAGGGTGGCAATATTATACAAATCTGGCCTACAGCTAACTCCATTTGATGCACAATTACCTTCACTTGGGAACACTGAAATTCTTATGACAAAACTTCAGATCAATATTTCCAAAGCTATCTATATTATATGCTCTTACCTTCCCCCTGGTAATAACATCAACTCCCTTGAAAATATTCTTAGCTGGCTCTCTACTTACTACGCTCAAGAAACCATAATGCTGGAAGACTTCAATATAGACTGGAATAGCTGTACCTCTACCAAGCCAACTTCCCATATAAACCTATATGGCTTCTCCCAAACCATTACCACCCCTACCAGGATCAATAAACCTAATAACAAAGAAAACACTTTAGATTGGATCCTAATAAACAGTCACCCCCTCATATATAAAGCAGGAATCCTTCCTGACATTAGTGACCACTCACTCACTTACACCATCAGGCATAAGATCAATATTCCCAAACCAAAACTTCCCAATTGCAAAACTTTTCGGTACAACAGAAATTTTAACCCAGAAAACTTTCAAACAGAACTTGAGGCTTGTGACTGGTCACCCCTAAAATATCTTCAACTTGAGGAAGCAGTGTCCTACTTTAACTCCAAATTCTTACAAATACTGGACTATCATGCCCTTACTCGATCTATTAGAGTTAGGAATAAACATGCACCTTGGCTCACTAAAGAGACTAGGCAAAAGATTCTAACAAGGAATAAAAGCTGGGCTAAATGGAGAACTACAAAAAACTTTATAGACCATCAGATATTTAGACAGCTAAGAAATGCCACTAAAAAAATCAATGCATCTCTTTAAAAAAAAACTTTTACTTTCACCTCCAACAATCTCACTAACACAAACCACAAAAGTTCTGGTCAGGTATTAATAGACTCCTACATCCAGGCCACTCTAAAACACCTACCCCATCAGAAACCCCTAGTGACAATCCCAAGCATATAGCATATGCCTTTAATACCTTCTTTACTGATGCTATCCAATCTCTAGCTAACTCCTTACCTCCTGCCTACACAAATTTACTGCCCAACACCAATACCTTAGCTCCTGCGTTCCATTTACAACCAGTTCCTACATCCCTCATCTGCTCCCTTCTTCAAAAACTCAAGCCATGCACTCCCTCCGCTGATGGTCTCCCAGCAGAATATCTGCAATTAGCAGCAAAGGTTGTAGCCTATCCAATCTCTATCCTAATAAATAGAACCATTTAGGAACTATCCCATCCCTCAGGAAAACCTCCCATATTATCCCACTTCACAAAGGTGGCAACTCAAGTAAACTACAGCTTGGGAGGCTTGAGTTTGGTGTGACTAATGGGCAGGGGACAACTGGATGTTATGTTTTCTGAATTTTAGGTTACTGCATGGTGGTTTGGTTGTAGAAGGAAGCTGCCTTGGTCTTGTCAGTCTTGCTAAGTTTTGGATTTCAGGGTAGCTGAGGTAAAGGGAGTTTTTGGGGGTAGATAAGATGTCTTTCCATAGGTCAAGAAGATTGGGAGATGACATTTTCTCATTAATGTATGGGTATTGCATTAACTGCCATTTCTTGAAGCTGTGTGTGACATAATACATGGGAGTTTTCTGTGTTGGGGGAGTTTTCTGTGGTGGGGAAGAGTGAATAGGCCTCCTCATTCCCAGCTTTGACTGTTGCTGATACTGAGGGTACTAGGTGGACATGTGAACAGACTTAGGTGTTTTGAATTTCTTTAGGTTTGATTCCAGGTAGGGAATGAGGTTTGTTGTGGTAGGAGGGGTGGATTGCTGGGATAGGAGGACTGAAGGTGCTAAATGATGACATTGTTGAGTTTCCATCTTAGAATCATGCAGATGAGTATGTGGGACTTTGTTGCTCTTGCATCCCCTTGGAGTTTGTGAAGGATGTGTTTGGAATGTGTCTAGGTTTTGGGCTTCTGTTCCACTTTTTGTAGGGCTTTTGTCCAGACTTATTTTAAGAGGTTGGGAGGTAGGTTTTGAGCCTTTATCTCTCCATGTTAGGACTTGTTATTTTCCTTCACAATTTGTTCAGATTACATAGCTGTTTCTTGGCAATTACTGGCTAAGACAAATGTGTTTTATTTTAGATTTGCATTTTTCTTTCTTTGAAGATGCTGGTGTTATTTATGTTGGTGGGTCTAGATGTTGGAGTAATGTATATATTTTCTTTCTTTATACATGGTGGTGTTATGTTGGGGGTTCGAGTTGTTGGAGTGATGCTTAAGGCAGTCATTCATGATCGGTGAAGAGGTCGTACCAGCTAGTGACTAAAGCTGGTGGAGATGGTGTAGGGCTCAGTTTATACCAGCTGGTGGGCATAAAGGAGGTTTGAGACACTGGCGTGGAAGGTAATGAGGTCTCAGGTAAGGACTTTATTATAGGGGCTCATGTAGGCATGTAAGAGCTGCATGGTTTGAGATTACTGATCTGGGGATAGGACGCTGTTATGGTTCATAAGGCATAGTAGGTGTTGGTAATGTTTTATACTAGTTTAGGGTTTAGATGGAGGGCTACAAGAACCATTTATATTATGCTTGAGGAATTTTGTATGTAGGGTTTAGGAAGCACTGTAGGAGTGAGGGTGTTTTTGGACAATTTTGAGAGCAAGCTGTTTAGTTTATGTGGATGATAGAGGGATTAAGCAAGGCATGTTTTGGGGGTTTTCAAAGGTGGCATATTCTTCTACTTTGTGTCATGGCTTGGGTTTTAGCCAGGAGGGCTGTTAAGAGGTATTGTCAGCACAGGTGAGAATGATTTTAGGTGCTGCACGTTATCGGATAGTTGGAAGGATGGCTGGATGGCTCTTGGACGATTATTATATAAGGCTGCTGTTATGGGTTAGTTGACTAATGACATGATGGCCTCTTAAAGCATGTTATGTTTATAAGAGACAGTTAGTGTAATCTTAGGATTGTTACTGCGCTAACATTAAGGGGATTTCATTTGGCTATTCCATTGATTTGGATGATAAAAATGGTGTGTAAGGTGGCTTGATGGTGGGCAGTTGTGTATGCATAGTTTTTTATTTGCCATTGGCTTAAGGTTGATCGTAGTCAGTTGGTAATGTCTTTTTAATTCTTCATGCTTCCGTTGGGTGTGTGATATGGAGTATTTAGTTCATGTGTAGTGGTAATGTTGGGTTATACATTTATGGTTTGTTACATTGACTTTAGGAAGGGATCAGTGGTTTGTTTCAGTTGTTTGGGCAATTGGCTATTTTGTTATTTATAGGATAGGGCTTTAGGAGGTGTTGATATGGATCCATTTTAGTTAGTGGGGATGGGGTACACTGAATGATGTTGGCCTAATGAATTAATGGTTGTTATGTTGATGAAAGTTTATTGAAGAGAGGGGAACAGTCTTGTTAGGCTGGTGGGCAGAGAAGAAGGACAGATGTGCCCTCTTCTTTTCCCCCACTGGTTTGGATGGTCATTCCAATGAAATGGGAAAGGTAGCGAGTATTGAAGGTGGCTATATAAATAAGCAAGTGGGGGGTAAGGATACTGTTTATTTGGTTGAATGTTAGTTCAATAAGTGATAAAGGAAGTGAGTAATGGGACGCAGCTTTTTAAGTAAAATAAGTGGGATGTACAATTCAATAAATGGTAAATAAAGTGAGTAGTGGGATGCTGCTTCATATGTAAGTGAGTTGGAGGTATGGACACTGCTTACTGGCTGAGGATGAGCAAGGTCATGCTGTCCTGATTAATATTACATGGATGTGGATGTTGGAATTGAATCGGCTCTAGTGTGTTGTCATTTGTAATTAATAAATATTGGATAACACATTTATGTTTATAAAAGTTTAATAAAGGTCATCAAATGTCATTCAATATGATGTGTTTATTGAAGGGGACCAGGACAAATACATTTAAAAGCTACAATAACAATTCTACTGTGCTCCATACATACCCATTGCTTCCTTCAGTCACTCTAGATTATCAGCATCGGCCTCTCTATACACCATAATCTCTGCATTAGCTGTGGAATAAAGAGAAGAGGACAAGAAAAGAGCATTATGCATACCAATTTTGCCTATATTTAGTTTTCTATCTACTACAAATTATCTTTATCGTTATACTTACACAACTGTGGCATGTTAACAGTACTGAAATTATTCTGCCACTGGTTGTAAATGGATGCTTACACTGTTCTCCAGTGCATGGAATGACAGTCGCACTGGAGAGAGCCTTGGCCAGACTATTCCAAACCTCAGACTTGTACTGGGAGCCAATATAATTCCCCTGCAAAAGCCTTTGTGATGCTTTACAAGGATTCCATTGAAGATTTTGGAGTCCTTAACATCCCACTTCTGTGCCCAAAATTATGTTCCTTCCCTTCTACTACCAGACATGCCCAACCAGAGAGAACAGCAACAGCTAAAAATGATTTTCTGCCAATGTGCGTTATTGCGTTTACTGGTAGTATGCAAACCCAAACAATTCCAACCAGGTTTGCATGATGTTAAGTGGAGAGCAACAGTACCAAAGAGAGAGGAAAGCAGTTTTGGAAACTGGAAGGTTAATCTGACACTTGACATTAGATTGAGGATTGTTTACTGCTGTAACTGTTAGTGATCTAACTTTTCAGAAATGCACTCGGGGCATAAATTTCATGACCAGACACATTTTGTTTTGTCTTTATACACTGATAACATTGATTTTTACAGTGTGAGATTCAAACCTATGCATAAAAGAAAAAAAAAAAAATCTTCTACAGCAGTGATTTGACATCATTGCCCCGAAGTGCTTCTCAGACATACTCATGAATTATATATGAATATACATGACAGATTGAAGGGTTAACCAGGTATGTGTGCGAGTTGACAAGGTCCTGGTTTTTACATTCATGTGTGTATAAGTCTTACTGAAGTCTGAATGCCGTCCAAGGCCAGATAGCACTATTATAATTACAGAAACAGTAGTCTTTATACCCTCAATCATACATAGAATTCATGTGAGCTCCACTGCTATATATACTTATTGTTATGTATAATTAGGTTTTAATTTTTTATGTGATATTTAATATAAATTAAAATGGAACAACAGTAAAAATATTTAAAATTTCCAGTATTATAACCCAGGACTATCTGGATTGCAGCCTTACACTTACACCTGCAACCACAGGAGTTGAACTAAGGAAGTCTATCAGCCACAACTCTCAGCTAAGATACCAGATTACTAGAGATTTCTGAGTTTCCCAAAAACAATAAAATTCCTGTTTTTTGCTTGATTATACTATTTATTGCATTTTTTATTGTGTTCTGCTTATTTAATAATGTATTTTAATACTATAAACTAAACTGTAATGTTTGTACTCCATTTGTCTGCCTTACTGTGTCTGTTAAAATCATACTGTTTGCTGTTTTCACTGTTGCAAAGTTTTTTTTTTCTTTTTGCTATTTTCCCTGTTTGCAAAATAAGTGTTGCTACTTTTCACTGTTTGCAAAGCGTCTGTTCTGCTTGTTCTGTTTTCCTGCCAAGCAGCGTTTCAAATAGGTTCATAGGTAGGTACTAGGCTATTGGCTTTAGGGCCTCTAAAACCCTAGCCAAAAAGGTACCCTGGCTTTCGCCACCCAAGAAAATTATTTTCCTATGCCCCTGTCAAGCAGAGCCACAGAAGTGATCCTTGGGGTGAATTTCCTATTTCCCATCCAGCCATCAAGATTTTTCTTGAAGAGTGCTAATGAGGAGCTTTGTTTGATATAGATATGTAGTTTGTTCCAGAGTATGGAAAGTCTCTGGGACAGGAATCTAACCCTCCAGCATGTTCTGTTTATTGTGGTGACAAGGTTTAGGTCATGTAGCTTGGAGGGATTGGGATTTCTTTAAGTGGAGCATGTCCAACAACTCTGGGTTTGACATAGCTTTGTATGTTAGGCAGAGATCGCCTTTGAATAGGCGATATGCAATGGAGTAAAGCTGGAGTTTTTTGAGACAGTCTGCATAGGGCATCTGTTTGAGGCAGGTAATACTCTTTATGAGGTATTTCTGCGGCCTTTACAGTTGTTGTGGATGTCTTGTGAGGTACATACCAAAAGGGGATTGTACTCTACAATGGGTCTAATGAGTGACAAGTAGAGGGGGACAATGACCTTTTTTTTTTCCTGGATGAGAAACCTTTTGTGATAAGGTGTGCCAAGTAGAAGGATTTCCTGACTACTGTGGTGATGGGATTATCAAAAGAGAGACTACTGTCTCACCTGTGCCCCATGGTCTCTTATCATACTTTTGGTGTTAAGTAGACTACCACCTATGTGGTAGTTCATGGGTATAGAGTTTTTACCAAAGGGGATGACAATGCACTTTTTGGCATTGAGCTTGAGGCCATGGTTTGACACCAGGCATCTGTCTCAGTGAGGTCCTTTTGTAGGATGTCCACATCATTAGGAGTTTTGATTATGGCTCCTAGTTTGCAGTCATCTGCGAACTTCATTAGCCAAAGTCCTTCTGTGTTAGCCTGTACTTCAGAGAAGTAAATAACAAACAGGAGAGGACCCAGGACTGAACCCTGTGGTACTCTACTTGTCACTGGTCTGAAGTCGGATTTGGAGTCTGCTATTTTCACAGTGTGAGTTCTGTCAGTAAGCCAGTTGGCAACCCATCTTGTGACATAGGGATTTATACCTAGTTTAGTGAGTTTATCTATAATTCCAGAGTGGGGGATGGTGTCAAAAGCTTTGGCGAGAGCTAGATAGTCTGTGTGAAACACCTTACCCTCGTCTACGGCTTTGGTGACTGCTTCAAAGAAGTCTATCAGGTTTAGGTGTCATGATCTGCCTTTTACAAACCCGAACTGGGTGGGGTCCAGAGTTTGGAGATTACCAATGTCTTTGTTTATAAGTTCCATGATGATATGTTTCATGGCCTTACAGACCAGGCTCATCAGGCTAATGGGGCGGTAGTTCCTGGGGTCCGTGCTGGCTCCCCCTTGGTGGAGTGAGATAACCGTCACTGTGCGCCATTCAGTGGGCACAAAACCTGAGGTGAGGCTATGATTGAACATGGTACTTAGTTGGGGTGCCACTTCGTTCTGTAGTTCATGTAGAACGCAGCCTGGGATTTTGTCAGGTCCCATGGATGCTGTGTTCTTGGCTTTGGAGAATGTGGTATTTACCTGTGCAGCCGTGATTACATGAACTTTGTATTCTTCTGGTATAGAGATGGACCATTTAGGGGGTGAGAGGTGGGTAAAGTTAGCACTAAACCTATCTGCCAGAATATTGGCAATATCAGTTGGTTCTGTATATTCAGTGCCACTGGGCTGTAACTCAGAGCAGATCTGAGTGTTGCCATTGAGATTCTTGACATAGCTATAGAATGCTTTATGTTTCTCTTTAGAATCAGTGACCATTTTGTTTTCATAACTAGCTCTGGAGGATTTTATGAGGGATCTCAGCAACTTACTGAGGCTGGCCAGGGAGTTCCTCCAAACATGGGATTTTACTCTTTTTTGCAACAGTTTCTTTCTTCTGTTGCAGTGTTTGTTTATGGTAGGGGACCACCAGATTGGCTTCCTGTTTTTGGAGGATAGCATCTTGGTTCTGTTACGGATAGAACGATCCATAAACTCATGTAAGTGCTTATAAAGTGCATTTGTTTAGGATTCAACAGTCGTTTCTCTATTGTACGTCAGCATGGGTGTCATGAAGTTTGCCTGTTCTGTCTTGAGAAGCATTAAGTTGGCTTTGGAGAAATTTTTTACAGTGGTTTCCCTAATGGGGGTTGGGGCGGGATGTGGATGTCTAGGATGATTAGTTTGTGGTCGGATCTGACCAATGAGGAATTAACCTCTGGTGTGGAACACCGGTCGCCCATGTTGGTAATGGCCAGGTCTAGGATATTGCTGCCCCTGGTGGGGGTGTGGCTATGTTGAGCCAAGGCATTGCAATTTATGAATTCCAGAAAAATATGAGCGGAAGAATTAGTACATGAGTAGTTTTCCCAGTTAATGGTGGGGTAGTTGAAATCACCCATTATTAAGGTGTTGGATTGTACCCTAATATTTTTCAGTGTATCAAGAAATGAGGAGTGGGAATCCTGGGGCATAGTTGGGGATCTGTAGAAAGCTACAATTTGGATTGTGGTCTTGCCCAGAGTTAGTTTCACTTGGATAATCTCGGACACATTATGCTGAACAACTAGCCTGGAGGTGTGGATATCCTTAATTAATATGGACATGCCTTTGTCTTTAGTGTTTCCGTCTAGGTTAGGTGGCTGAAAGGTGTGGTATGAATTATAGCCTGGTAATGCAGGGGTGCTCCCTGGAGCCTTGAACAAGGTCTCTGTCACTGCAGAGATGTTGATGTTCTCCATTTAAGGAGTGCCTTGAGTGAGTACATTTTGAGGTTTAGACTTCTAGCACTGAGTAGCATTACCCTCAGATTTTGCTAGCTTGTACCTGTTACAATGGTAAATTTGTCATTTCAACCTTGCCTAAAAAAGGCACTATAGGGGTGGCAAGAGTCTTAGCCAGTATCTGGAATCACAAGGGCAACAGGTGCAGGCCATCTCTGGCAAAGCATCGTGGTCTGTTGATCATGTCATCCCAGGCAGATAGATACTGGATTCCCTTAGAATGACACCAGAAGCTTAGCCAATTGTTGAAGTCAATCATTTTGTCCTTGTACTGTAGTATCATTCTGGGTGATGGCAGGATGCTACTCAGGGTTAGGGTCATACCTGCCTGGACTATAAGATTGGCGAGCTCCTCCATGTCTCTTTTCATATAGCCCAGGGAGGTACATCTCAGGTCATTCACACCAACATGGACAATGACAGAGTCATATTTGTACTTGCTGTGGAGCAAACTGAGTGTGTGCATTATGTGGTGGATCCTAGCACCTGACAGGTAGCTGACAGTAACTTTCTCCTTGTTTAGCCTGGTGAGTGGAACATCAGTGTGCCTGACTATAGAGTCACCTATGACTAGAGTGTTGGGTACGTTGTTATGCCTTATGAGTTGTGGTTGAGTGGCACACTGAGTTTGTGGGCTATGTGTCATTTGGGTTGTGTGGGGGGTAGAGGTTGCTTGCATTTATGCTTTGGAGGTCTCTGTTGCTTGAGCAGATTTTTATTGAGAGCCTCCATGAATGTAGGTTTGTGTTTTGTGTTTCTATGTGTGTGCTTTGGTGGTGGTGTTGGTTTTGAGGGACTATGTGATGGGTGTGGTGTGGTGCAAGTGTTTACCTTCTCCTCTTGACTGTCTAGCCAAGTCTTGGGTGAAGAGAGCTTTGCTTCCAGTTTGGCTATATAGGTGCATCTCTCATAGGTTGTAGTGTTAGGTGGTAGGAGCAGAGGGTTGTCTGTGTACATGAGGCAATTGCTGCATTTCCCCAAGATGCCCAGATTCATCAGGTAGACAGGAGAAATCATCAGGAGCTGACCCTTAGACATGCCTGGATAGGTGCTTAATTATTAAGTACTAAAAACTGTTTTCCTCTAGACAAGTGAGGAAAGTTGAGTGCTGTAGTGATTTGTAACTTATTTAGTGCTTACAATAAGTTCTGAACAAGTGCTGAGCTCGAAGAAACAGATTTGAGTGCTAAAACTAAAAAACTGGCTGGTTCTAAGAGAAAATTTGAAGAGCAGACTTTGTGGCACTGTGAATAGTTTAACCCTAGCTAAGCAGCGATGCATAAAGTGTATTTTTTTAATATAACAGTAGGAAATGAGCAAACTGATTTAAACAAATTAACCAATTAACCAATAAAAAGCTAAAAACTGAGCCCTGTTCCAGCAATCTTCGATCAGACAAGTTCTAACTGCACACTGCTGCCACTATGTTGTAGGGGAACCTTCTCCATAAAGATGGCCTGGATTAGTCCTCATGTTATATAAACAAAGCTAGATTCAGCAGGTCTGAATCTAATCTATGCTACAGCAAACAAGGTGCACCAATTTCAGAAAGAAACAGTTCAAATAATCAGGCACAATAAGCCTTTAACCAGAAACTCCCAGCTCAGAAGGGCAGAATCTACCCTCTCTTCCCACAAGAGTGCAGACCACATGTTCTTAATGTAAAATAAATGGACCAAAGCTCAAGTGCTTGAACCAGAACTAATACACTTTTAGAATAACAGACAGTATGCTTTCTATCAGCAACTCCCAACTTAGAAGGATGTAAGCTACCTGTCCTGCCACAACAATGAAGACTACAATCCTTCTTAATGTAAAACAACTGGTCTGAAGCCCAAGTGCTTAAACCAAAGGCCTAGAATAACAGTTACAATTTAATCAGGCTACTAACAAGCAGTAATTAATACCACAGAATAAATGCAATTAAGTAATTTTAAGAACAGGCAGCTAAAGCAAAACAAAGTAATAAAGTAGGAAGAAATACAGTAAACGCAGATGAATAAAGTGCATTTTTTATATAACAGCAGAAAACGAGCAAACTGATTTAAACAAATTACCCAATTAACCAGTAAAAAAAGCTCAAAACTGCAGCCTGTTCCAGCAGTCTTCAATCAGACCAGTTCTAACTGCACATTTCTGCCACTAGGGTGCAGGGGAACCTTCTCCAAAAAGATGGCCTGGATTAGTGCTCAAGTTATACAAACAAATCGAGATTCAGCAGGCCTGAATTTAGTCTGTGCTACAGCAAGCAAGGTATACCAATTTCAGAAAGAAACAGTTCAAATAAGCAGGCACAATAAGCCTTTAACCAGAAACTCCCAGCTCAGAAGGGCAGAATCTAGCCTCACCTCCCAAAAGAGTGCAGACCACAAACCTTCTTAATGTAAAATAACTGGCCTGAAACCCAAGTACTTAAACCAGAACTAATACACTTTTAGAATAACAGATACTGAGCCTTCAATCAGCAATTCCCAACTTAGAAGGATGTAAGCTACCTGTCCTGCCACAGCAATGCAGACCACAAACCTTCTTAATGTAAAACAACTGGTCTGCAGCACAAGTGCTTAAACTAACAGGATCCCTCCTGTTTGACATATACTTTTCAAAGGTACAGGCAAGCACAGGAGGACTATGGCTGATCAAGTTCCCAGACGACTGCAAACTAGGGACTATAATTGACTCTCCGGCTGACACAGACATCCTCCATAAGGGTCTCACTGAGACAGATACCTGGTGTCAAAACCATGGCCTCAAGCTAAATGCCAAAAAGGGCATAGTCTTCCCCTTTGGAAAAAACAAAGTACCCACAAACTACCACATAGGTCATAGCCCCCTAAATACGGAAGACGTAATAAGGGATCTGGGGACCCAAGTAAATAGTAACTTCTCCTTTGATAATCACATTACCAAAGTGGTTAGAAAATCATTCTATGTGGCCCACCTAATCACAAAAGGGTTTGCATCCAGATTAAAAGAGGTCATTGGGCCCCTCTATGCATCACTCATCAGACCCATCATAGAGTACAATGCCCCATTTGGGATGTACCTTACAAGACACCTGCAACAACTGGAAATATCACAGAAGTACTTCACCAAGAGGATCACTGGCCTCAAGCAGATGCCCTATGCAGCTCGAGTGAAGAAACTTCAGCTGTACTCGGTTGCATACTGCCTACTCAGAGGTGATCTCTGCCTGACATACAAGGCCATGTCCAACCCAGAAATGATGGACATGCTCCACCTAAAGAAAACCATATCCCCTTGAGCCACATACTCCAGGGATCTAAACCTCATCACAACAATAAATAGGATGTGCTGGAGGTATGGATTCCTGTCCCAGAAACTTCCCATGCTCTGGAACAAGATTCCAGTCTACATTAGGCAGAGCTCCTCACTAACCCTCTTCAAGAGAAACCTTGATGAGTGGATGGGAAACAGAAAGTTTACCCCAGGGATCACTTCAATGGCTCTTCTGGACAGAGGCACAGGGAACTAATCTAAGGGGGCGGCAAAAGTCAAAACATGCCAGCTAGGCTTATAAATGCCTTCGGGCAGATAGCCTAGTACCTACCTATGAACTTATGAACCTAAAAGGCTTAGTATAACAGTTACAATTTAATCAGGCTACTACCAAGCAGTAATAAATGCAGCAGAATAAATACAATTGAATACTTTTAAGAAGAGGCGAAAGCAAAATAAAGTAATAAAGTAGGAAGAAACACAAATATAGTAAAAGCAGATGAATAAAGTGCATTTTTTTGGTAGTAAAGCACAAGGAAAGAAGAAGGAGGAGCAGAAGATAATTCAAGCATAAGAACTTAAGTGGATTGGCCTTCTCAAATGTTCTCTCTGTATTAAGTAGAGTGAACACTAGACTGGGAGAGGTGTCCCAGATCAGATTTATAGTAGAGACGGGCAACTGCAAAGCCACCAACTATAACACCACAAGAATAGGGTGGGAGGGATGGAAAAACAATTTCAGGACATATGAAAAACAGAAAGCAATGCCAGAAAATATATAGAAAAATTCAGTCAGGCAAAAAAATAATTCAGTCAGGCAAAATTAAGACAATGCAGAACTCTGAAAGGTTAAAATACCAAGAAATATACTTAGCAATCAGTGATATATTTCCAGATTGTTTGAAATAACTTATTTGTTTTCTGTTTAAAACATTCTTTAGTGTCTCCTTGCTGTTTTTCTGCTGTTTAAAGCATTTTTAGTGTCTCACTGCTGTATTTCTGATGATTAAAACTTTTTTTAGTATTTCCCACCTAAATTAGTGTAGCTAATAGCTGTAGCATTATCCACATACAGGTTTGCTGCATCTGGGTCTGTTTGTAGTAGCTGCTGTATTCTGAGCACATTTTCCAAGCCAACTTTGATTGGAAGTGGTCCTTTTCCACCCCTGTGGGAGAAGTGTGCTGACTGGAACCTGTCTGGTGAAGGGTTATTGGTCTAGGGCTTGGAGTAAACACCCTTATTGATTCTTTTGAATTTATTGAAAGTTTCTTTTTTTTAGCTTCTGCATTTAAGCCACACATTTGAGTGGGTTTCTGTTTGTTTGCTTGCCATGCAATTGTGTGCTATAGCTGGACAGATAATTTCAACAAATTTCCTTAGGCACAGCTGTAGTACATTAGAGTAGTCCTCATCCTTTGTACATCTCCTGTCTAAGAAGCAATTCATTCTAGTACAGACAGTGAGAGATATAGCTATACCAAGAATCTTGACTCATGCTCTCTCGCACTCAAACAGTAACACTGAAGAGGTGGTCAACTCACCCATGACTATTCATGCATATAGTACCACTACTCATAAACATAGTATGCACCCAGTACATAAATCAACATATGCAGAGGTTCTCTCAAAAAACTTACTGAAACACCAGAGACCTCCAAAACAAAAGACTGCTACAACTACCACAGCTCTTACAGCACCCAAAACACATAGCAACACCAGTGTCTCACCTACCAAGCCCTTAAGGTGTAACATTCAAAACCAAATTTCCTTTTCATTGGTGACTCCATAGTAAGACACACGGATGTCCCACTCGCCAGGTTATATAAGGGGAAAGTCACGGTCAGCTGCTTATCTGGTGCCAGGATTCATCAAATCATCCATGCACACAGGTCTCTCAGGAAGAAGTACCATTACGACTCTGTCATAACTCATGTTGGAGTGAACGACCTGAGATGTACCTCACTAGACTATATGAAGAGGGACATGACTGAGCTCTCCAAGAATGTGTCTCGAGCAGGTATATCCATCGCCTTGAGCAATATATTACCCTCACTTAGAATGATAGAACAATATAAACAAAAATGATTGATTTCAATAATTGGCTTACGTTTTGTGTCATTTAAAGGGGATCTTGTTTCAGTCAGCCTGGGATGACATGGTCGACAAACCACACTGCTTTGACAGAGATGCTTTTTACCTGGCACCACTAGGCTTTTGGCTGCTGGCAAAGGCACTTGCCTCCCCATAGTGCCTTTTTTAGGCAAGATCTCAAAAACAAAATTGCCAGCATGAAAACTGTCAACCATAACAAAACAAGGGTTGTGTTGCTAAATGCTAGGAGTGTAAAACAAAAACTGCACACCCTGGAAGCACTTCTATCACAGGAGGATGTAGATGTCACAGAAACCTGGTTCAAGGTCAAAGACAGTACCCCAGCCTTGCAAAGCTACACTATCTTCCTCACTTTCAGACCACAAAATGAACATGTGAGAACCAAATGAGGCAGTGTTTCTATCTATATTAGAAATAAATTCACCGCCTAATTAGTTAGACTGGACATCTCCATGGAGTTACTTCAAGTTCAGATTACTGTGGGTAAGGCCACCATTCAAGATATAGCTAGTTATAGATCCCCCTTCATGGATCATGATGTGCACAAGGCCTACTTGACCAAACTGTAATCAATCCATATATTGCCAAACACTCTGCTCATGGGGGATTTTAATTAGTCCAACATCAACTGGGAAACCTACTCTAGCCCTAACTCAGTAGCAGAAAAGGTTCTTGACTTTGTTAGCTCAAATGTCCTAGAACAAATTGTTCAAACCACAACAAGAGGAACAAACATACTAGATCTAGACCTCACTAACATGACAAACAGATGCATCACCACAGCTGTTGGACCCTCATTAGTTAAATCTGACCACAGATCACTTGCCTTTGAACTAGCACTAATGCCAGAACTCACAAAGAGTGAAGTCAGACTAAAAAACTTCATCAAAGCAAACTATACCCTTCTAGGAGAAGGTATAAATGCATTCCAAGTCACACCTCCAGCTGGAAGTGGTAACTACACCAAAGCTTACACTAAAGCCCTGTGCAATCACTTGTATAAGTGTATAGGCTCAGAGTTCCAGAGAGAATCTAAGCCAGAGCCCCAAGTAAAAAAATAAACACCCTGGTGGACATCCAGTATAAAACAAATTTACAACAAATGCAAAAACTTGGTGTCTAAGAAAACTAAGGCAAGGCCCCAACAATGGAAAAGCACCCTTCTCAGCCCCAACACGCAAATAAGACAACATGTCAAATCCTCTAAGGGTAACTTTGAGAAAAATTTAGCAATCACAGCCAATGATAATCATAAGGCCTTTTTCAGCTATGTACATAGTCTAAAAGACAGGACCCAAGCATGTGCCGGACTAGTGACTAACAGTATCACACACACTGATCCTGAAGAGATAGAAACCCTGCTAGCAGAGAGATTTGGCAATATTTTCACTCCCTTCCCCCCTCCAATCTTATCACAAACCTTTCCCCAACTCCCCATTCCCACCCTACATATTCAAAGAACAGGTCATTAAAGCCTTGTCTAAGTCAAAAAACACACCCTCTATGGGACTAGATGGTATCCCAGGCTAAAACATGAAGTAGCATCACCATTAAGTACCCTATTCAATCACAGCTTAACCACTGGCTTTGTTCTTGAAGAATGGAGAACAGCAACAGTTAGTCCCCTCCACAAAGGTAGTATAGAAACATACCCAGGGAATTATACACCCATAAGTCTGACCAGTCTCATCTTTAAATCCATGGAGCATATCATCATGGACCTCATAAGTAAAGACATAGGTGACATCCAAACCCTGGATCTGACCCAATTCAGCTTCATCAACGGCAGATCCTACCTGTTAAACCTGGTGGATTTCTTTGAAAATGTGTCCAGGGCCATTGACAAGGGCAAATTTATCCACACAGTATACCTTGACTTGGCAAAGGTGTTTGACACACTCCCACACTCAGCCATTACCAATAAACTTAGTAAACTGAATGTAAACCCCTTTTTTGTAAGATGGGTTGCCAACTGGCTCAAAAAACTGGCACACAGTATCAAAGTGGGTGACACCACATTACACAAAGGTCAGTGTCGGGTCTCCTACTGTTTGGTATATACTTCTAAGAAGTTCAGCCCAAAACTAATGGGCTGTGGCTGACCAAGTTTGCGGATTACAGAAAACTTGGTGAAATTATTGAATCACAAAATGATATCAATATACTTCAGGAGGGTCATACACAGACCAACGACTGGTGTCTTACTCACAGTTTCAGAGTGAATGCAAAAAAATGCATCATCATTCCCTTCAGTAAAAGCAATGTTCCTTCACACTATCAAATTAACAACAATGCCCTATGTACAGTACCTACAAAATGGTAAGAGATCTGGGATCACAAGTAGACTGTGACCTTAACTTTGACCACCATGTGTCTACTGTAGCAAGGAAGGCTTTCTACATAGCACACTGGATTAGCAAAGGCATCAACTCTAGAGCAAAGAATGTTATAGCACACTAGATTAGCAAAGGCATCAACTCTAGAGCAAAGAATGTTATAACCCCTCTATACTCATCACTAATTAGGCCCATAATTGAGTATAATGTCCCTTTCAGCATGTACCGTACAAAGTACCTGCAGCAATTGGAGAGACCACAGAGGTTTCTAACTGAGAAGATCAATAGACTCCGGCATGTGCCTTACACAGACTGACTAAGCTCCATGTCAATATACTCAGTATCGTATAGACTTCTTTGTGGAGACTTATGCCTGGCTTACAGAGCAATCCCCGACCCAGACCTAATGAATTTGCTGCACAGCCATAAATCAAATGGGACTAGACCTACCTGTGTCCTAAATATGGCCTGTGACTTGAATAAGACATGCTGGAGGGACAGATTTGTCTCTCAATGACTACCCCATCTTTGGAATTGTCTGCCAATTCATGTAAAGCAGAGCACTTCTATGACACTGTTCAAAAGGAACCGGGACAAGTGGATGGGGCATCACACATTCTTACTGGGGATAGTACCCACAACCCTCTTGGATATGGACAGTAATTACTACATACAGTCCAGGTTACTGACTAGAGTATCTATGGTAATATATTGGGATGAAACGGCTAGGTTTGAAATGACTCTGGGTCAATAGCCTAGTAACCTCCTATGATCCTATGACCCTATGACAGTCGTATATTTTCCTCTTCATTATTAACTTCTATCTAACTGCAGTACACCTCCACTTAGCATGTTTGCATGGAACCCCACATACTTGATATACAGTATCCATTCTGAAACTGCCTACTGTCTGCTTCCTCTCTGTAGGTGTTCTAGACCTGTAGGTGTTGGGGAAGGTTGCTAACAACCATGCAAACAGTCCAGGTTTGCACAATGGCAAGCATCACACAAACAAGACAAGCAAAGCTAAACTGTTTTTTTCCTTGTAAGCAGTGTTTATTAGGTATCAAAGTTGGGACTTGAACCATGATCTCCATATAGTATATAAGTAAAAAGCACCAAAGTGAACACTGTACAGCAAGGATTAACTTAGGACTGTTCAAACAAGATAATAAGTAAAAAAATGGCAAGTAACATAAACAGTCCATGAACAGACAGGCTATAACTTCACTTCTAATATAATTAAAGCGACACTTTGGGCATAAAAACAAAGTTTTTTTTATTCACATAGAGCTTCATCAGACCATTAAAGGATCAATGTGCTTAGCAGATATGCTACACATGCACAGGTGATTCACAGATGTAGTTGATGTATTGCTTATCAAAAAAGTACATAACATATACATAACATGACATTTATTTTGTTTATCCATTTCCCGTGTTTACTGTAAGTCATGCGCCATGCAAATACTGGCATTAAAGGAAGAAGAAGAAAAAATAAATCTATAAAATAAACAGCATTGCAAAATATATATTAGTACACATGGCAGATTTTATATAAGACTGGATTTGAACTCTCACACCAATGAACCTTAAAAACACAGTAAGGATGCCTTATCCCTCTCTGCCACAGAAATGTCTTTGAAGGAGAGGATAAAAATCATTGTGCATACAAGCAAGTACAAAATCATTCATATAATTAACAAGACATATGGCACTAATACACTTGCTTGTACATATTAATTTCACATGTAGTGTAATAAGTGATCACACAACCATTTATGGCTACCATTTACAGAAATGCAGCTCTTTCTTTTCTCTATATGATGTTCATTCTTCTCTTATTTGAGCAGTAATCAGAGACATGCAGGCTGTAAGGCATGTTGTATCATTATCCTTAAAATGTGTGAGAATATTAAATGACAATAATATACAATTTTCAACAAAAGCAGAAGTGATTGGATATTACTGAACAGAAATTGTGAAACTTGTGCTGCTTACTTCCATTTAAACCCCTGATATTATTAATTCTACAATTATAATTGAAATGTGGCTGAAACACCCACTAGAGATAAAGGGGTATGAATTGCTGTTCTGTTTTCCTTCTCCCTACCAGTAATCATTCACAGTTGCAATCCATTAGCAACAAACACTAAGGAAGTGCCTGCACTATGTTTACACCTGATACATAGAGCCAAGATTTTGGGATTCAGCAATTCTAATGAGTTCACCCTTATTTGCATCTTTCACCATGTTCACAAGCCTGAATCTACACTATAAAAGGGTAACCATGTAGCTAGGGCACCTGAAGGTGGAAGACTTCTTTATGTGAATAACACAGAAGAAGATTGCTATCACTTTGGATTTATCTGCACAGACGACTACTGATCTTATAGGTGCATAGGTAGGTACTAGGCTATTGACCTAGGGCCTATATAAGCCTAGCCAAATGATAACCTGACTTTTGCCACCCAAGAAAATAATTTTCCTGTGCCCCTGTCAAGCAGAGCCACAGAAGTGATCCCCGGAGTGAATTTCCTATCTCCCAACCAATCATCAAGATTTTTCTTGAAGAGTGCTAAAGAGGAGCTTTGTTTGATATAGATAGGTAGTTTGTTCCATAGTTTGGTAAGTTTCTGGGACAGGAATCTATCCCTCCAGCATGTTCTGTTTATTGTGCTGAAACGGTTTAGGTCCCTAGAGCGTGTAGCTCGGAGGGATTGGGATTTCTTTACATGGAGCATGTCCAAAAACTCTGGGTTTGACATAGCTTTGTATGTTAGGCAGAGATCGCCTGTGAGTAGGTGATATGCAACAGAGTAAAGCTGGAGATGTTTGAGACGGTCTGCGTATAGAATCTGTTTGAGGCTGGTAATCCTATTTGAGAGGTATTTCTGTGGCCTTTCCAGTTGTTGTAGATGTCTTGTGAGGTACGTACCAAAAGGGACGTTGTACTCTATAATGGGTCTAATGAGTGATGAATAGAGGGGAACAATGACTTATTTTTTCCTGGATGAGAAACCTTTTGTGATGAGCTGTGCTGCACAGAAGGATTTCCTGACTACTGTGGTGATGTGATTATCAAAGGAGAGACTACTGTCCACCTGTGTCCCAAGGTCTCTTATCAAACTTTCGGTGTTAAGTAGACTACCGCCTATGTGGTAGTTCATGGGTACAGAGTTTTCGCCAAAAGGGATGACAATGCACTTTTTGGCATTGAGCTTGAGGCCATGGCTTTGACACCAGGCATCTGTCTCAGTAAGGCCCTTTTGTAGCATGACCACATCATTAGGAGTTTTGATTATGGCTCCTAGTTTGCAGTCATCTGTGAACTTTGTTAGCCAAAGACCTTCTGTGCTAGCCTGTACTTCAGAGAAGTAGATATCAAACAGGAGAGGACCTAGGACTGAATCCTGTGGTACTCCACTTGTCACTGGTTCGAAGTTGGATTTAGAGTCTTCCACTTTCACAGTGTGCGTTCTTTCAGTGAGCCAGATGCTAACCCATCTTGTCTCATAGGGATTTATACCTAGTTTAGTGAGTTTATCTATAAATCCAGAGTGGGGGATGGCGCCAAAAGCCTTGGCGAGATCTAGACTAGGCTGTGTGAACCATCTTACCCTCATCTATGGCTTTGTTGACCAATTCAAAGAAGTCTATCAGGTTTAGGAGACATGATCTGTCTTTTACAAACCCGAACTGGGTAGGGTTCCGAGTTTGGAGATTACCAATGTCATTGTTTATAAGTTCCATGATGATATGTTCCATTTCCTTGAAGACCAGGCTCATCAGGCTAATGGGGTGGTAGTTCCCGGGGTCCATGGTGGCTCCCTCTTTGTGGAGTGAGATAACCGTTGCTGTGTGCTATTCAGTGGGCACAAAGCCTGAGGTGAGGCTATAATTGAACATGGTACTTAGGTTGGTTACCAGTTTGTTCTGTAGTTCATGTAGAATGCAGCCTGGTATGTCGTCAGGTCCCATGGATGCTGTGTTATTGCCTTTAGTGAGTGTGTTATTTACCTGTGCAGCTGTGATTACAGGAACTTTGCATTCTTCTGGTATAGAGATGGGCCCTTTAGGGGATGAGAAAGGGGTAAAGTTAGCACTGAACCTATCTGCCAGGATGTTGGCAATATCAGTTGGTTCTGTATATTTAGTGCCATTGTACTGTAACTCAGAGCAGATCTGAGTGTTGACATTGAGATTTTTGACATAGCTATAGAATGCTTTGTGGATGTCTTTAGAATCAGTGGCGATTTTGTTTTTGTAACTAACTTTGGAGGACTTTATGAGGGATCTCAGCTTCTTACTGAGGCTGACCACGGGGTTCCTGCAATCATGGGATTTTACTCTTTTTTGCAACAGTTTCTTTCTTCTGTTATAGAGTCTGTTTATAGCAGGGGACCACCAGATTGGCTTCCTTTTTTTTGGAGGATAGCATCTTGGTTCTGTTAGGGATTGCATGATTCATGCATTCGTGTAAGTGCTTATAAAGTACAATTGTATAGGATTCAGCAGTCATACCTCTATTGTCCGTCAGCATGGGTGTCATGACGTTTGCCACTTCAGTCTTAAGAAGTGTGAAGTTGGCTTTGGAGAAATTTTTTATGGTGGTTTCCCTAATGTGGGGTGGGGGTGGGATGTGGATGTCTAGGGGGGATTTGCTTGTGGTCAGATCTGACCAACGAGGAATTGACCTCTGGTATGGAACACCATTTGCCCATGTTGGTAATGACCAGGTCTAGGATATTGCTGCCCCTGGTGGGGGTGTGGATAAGTTGATCCAAGGCATTGGAATTTATGAATTCCAGAAAATGTTGAGCACAAGAGTTGGTACATGAATAGTTTTCCCAGTTAATGGTTCGGTAGTTGAAATCGCCCATTATTAGGTCGTATCCTAATATTGTTCAATGTATCAAGAAATGAGGAGTGGGAATCCTGTGGTATGGTGGGGGAATCTGTAGCAAGCTACAATTTGGATTGCAGTCTTGCCCAGAGTTAGTTGCACTTGGATAATCTCGGATGCATTATGCTGAGCAACTAGCCTGGAGGTGTGGATATCCTTAATGAATATTGACACGCCTCCGCCTTTAGTGCTTCGGTCCAGGTTAGGTGGCCGAAAGGTGTGGTATGAATTATAGCCTGGTAATGCAGGGGTGCTCTCTGGAGCATTGAACCAGGTCTCTGTCACTGCACAGATGTCGATGTTCTCCATTTTAAGGAGTGCCTTGAGTGAGTGCATTTTGAGGTTTAGACTTCTAGCATTAATTAGCATTAGCCTCAGATTTTGCTTGCTTGTACCTGTTACAGTGGTGAATTTGTCATTTGAATCTTGCCTAAAAAAAGGCACTATAGGGGTGGCAAGAGCCTTATCCAGTATCCAGAATCCCAAGGGCAACAGATGCAGGCCATCTCTGGCAAAGCATCGTAATTTATCGATCATGTCATCCTAGGCAGACTAGATACTGGATCCCTTTAGAATGACACCAGAAGCTTAGCCAATTGTTGAAGTCAATTATTTTGTCCTTGTACTGTGATATCATTCTGGGTGATGGCAGGATGCTACTCAGGACTAGGGTCATACCTGCCTGGGCTGCAAGATCAGACAGCTTCTCCATGTCTCTTTTCATGTAGTCCAGGGAGGTACATCTCAGGTCATTCACATCAACATGGACAATGACAGAGTCATATTTGTACTTGTTGTGGAGTGACCTGAGTGCATGCGTTATGTGGCAGATCATGGCACCTGACAGGCAGCTGACAGTAACTTTCCCCTTGTTTAGCCTGGTGAGTGGAATATCAGTGTGCCTGACTATAGAATCACCTATGACTCGAGTGTTGGGTATGTTGTTATGCCTTATGGGCAGTGGTTGAGTGGCACACTGAGTTTGTGGGCTATGTGTCATTTGGGTTGTGTTGGGGGGTGGAGAATGCTTGCGTTTCTGCTTTGGAGGTCCCTGTTGCTTGGTTAAAATTTTTTTTGAAAGCCTCTGCGAATGTGGGTGTGTGTTTTGTGTTTCTATATGTGTGTTTTGGTTGATGTAGGTTTTGAGGGACTATGTGATGAGTGTGGTGTGCTGCAAGTGTTTACCTTCTCCTCTTCACTGTCTAGTCCAGTCTTGGGTGAAGAGAGATTTGCTTCCAGTTTGGCTATATAAGTGCATCTCTCACAGGCTGTAGTGCTGGGAGGTAGGAGGAGAGGGTTGTCTGTGTACATGAGGCAATTGCTGCATTGCCACAAGATGCCCAGATTCATCAGGTAGACAAGAGAAAACATTGGGAGGTGACCCTTAGACTTGCTTGGATAGGTGCTTATTTATTAAGTACTACAAACTGTTTTCCTCTAGACAAGTGAGGAAAGTTGAGTGCTGCAGTAATTTGTAGCTTATTTAGTGCTTACAATGACTTCTGAACAAGTGGTGGGCTCAAAGAAACAGATTTGAGTGCTGAAACTAGAAAACTGATAAGGTACAATTGCATTTTTTATTTATATACTGGATCTCCTCAGATGTCACTAGGAAAAAATATTTATAGAAAAAAATATATATATATACTTTAGCAAATACTACTTTTATCATTATGCACTTCTTAGAAGTTTACTGATGGCATTTTCTTTCTGAGATGCACACCCTTATTTAACTTTTATCACAACTGTTACTGTTGCAACTATTTTTCTTTGCACTCTTCTATTATTATATTAGTGAAATATAAATGTCCTATATTGTCAATGACACAGAATTATTAGTCTTCTTGGGTGGCTCATAGACACATCTAGGGGAGTGATGGCCACAGTAGAGGTGACTGACAATTGCATAAAAATTATTGTTATGTAGTAAATGTGTAAACATGTTTTGGGGACAGTTTATTTGATAGCACTTATAATAATTCACATATAACAATTCACTGATGCTTTATTCGTTTGTTTGATATAGAAATGTGATAATCACATAACCCGTTTTTATATTTGAATAACTTGAATGTTTTTCTTATTTCTCCAGTGGATAATATTGAAAAACTAATAATATGTGTTCTACCTAAGCAGGACTTTTATTTATGTGATATTTATGTGTAGTATCCTTCTTTTGTGTTTTGTTTCACCTAGGACTATGGCACCCAAATGTCTCAATCCCTAGAACCCCTCCCCTTCAATTTCTCTGAAAACAATGTCATTGTCCAAGCATTTCAGCAACATGGTGCCTTTCTGCTTGAGAGAGGATGTGAGGATATGTCTGGAAGAATTTAATTTGGAAAGAGATTGTGAACAATATGAACATTGTTGGAGGACCCAGCAGGACATATGATCAGGTGCATCATAGGGCCACTGACACAATTACATCAGCTCGGAGGAGAGCAGCTGCCATGGCCCATGGTCAGCTGTCTACCAGAGGGGAGGCTGCTTAGAAACCCATAACTGACACAAAATGAAGAATTCCTCTCCACTGTCAGGGATCCAGAGAACTCAGTGGAAAGTGCACAAATGTATGTGATTGATGTTGATGCTGCTGTTTCAGGGATGACAAGTAAGTCCCAGGAGGAGCTGTCAGGTAGGCTTACCTATCTCATTTGTTAAATATTTCTTTCAAAGTAAAGTATTGAAAGCAACACTTAAGTTAGTTTAATATATTTTTTGATAGAATAATTATAAGATCGATGCAGTTAACAACACATTCTGGTTCATTACACATGGGCTTGGGGTGGACATGTCATTCACGTCTTAGTTAAATGTATTGTTAATGGACATATAAAGGACACAATTTTCTCCCTGTGTTATTGTTATTGTGATCATGGTCTTCTTGCATTTTGCTTAACTTCTTCCAGAACCATCCTTCCTAGCAAGTGTGGAGTCATCTACACATGGCAAGTCAAACATTTTTATTTCAGTACTGATGAACATTTTACATAAATATTCATTTATCCGTATATGTGAGGTGGGTGTCAGGACTGTTGTGTGTATTGCTCTACTGTCTGAAATAATGGCACCAGTGTTAGTCTATTAGCATAGTGTAGCTATTAATTTCTTTCCTGTGTTTGTTGTTTATTATTGCAGGTGATCCTGACAGTGGAACTGTAGTACACTTACCAACTGATATCAGAGTATCAGCAGACTCTGATGAAGATGTTGGCCAAACACAGACACATTCAGTGGGATCAGACATTGAATCCGACAGCCATCCCCTGTAATTCCATTGGAGACAGCCAGTAGACCTATGCAAACCCATTCCAATGAGCACTCACATATTGGACAGGTGGAGGGTGAGAGCCTTGATAAGGGTAGTGTGGTTACTGTGGCTTCATTGCCTGTTGACTCTGGCCATAGCCAAAGTGTGGGTGAGGTGCCATGCAGGAGGATTGTTAGGGCTGCTCATAGGAGGCCTGCTGTCCATCCTCCACCTGATCCAAATTTGTCTTTCTATGCCACTTGATGTATGTTTAGGGCCATCATGGAGGTGCAGGCATGCTCAGGTATGACCTCCGAGGAAATGCTTAGTGTTGTAGATGCAGCACAGGCTGTCATGCATGACTGCCTCCACCATGCTGCCAATTCAATGGGTCAAATGAATGACACATTAGAAGAGGTGGTGTCTGTGATGGAACATCTGTGGGAGAGGGACAGCATCCACGTAGGTGTAGGTCAGCCCCATCATCTGATGCTGGCTGACATGGCTTTACCAGGTCACACTCCCATAGTGGCACTACTTCTACTGCTCCATCAGTGGTTGAGATGTCTACACTCATACATGGCAGGCCATGGGGTTATGGTCTTGGGTGTACTCATGAGGAGAACAAGCCAGCAGACATCAGTCACATTAATGTAACAACAGTGCATCTGACCATAGGCATAGACATGTCAGTGCAACTCCTGCCAGAGCCAGTTCTTGGGGTTGTGGATGATGACGATGAACTGTCACCTCTACCATGCCTGACTCAAATCTGTCCAACATATCAGGATGTAGAACTAGCACAGTGCTTGGCTGTGTTCTTACAGATACTCACACCAATTTCACCTGAAGTGCCCATACACACACACACACACACACACACACACACACACACACACACACACACACACACACACACACACAAACACACACATAAAACAGTTAAACGGGTCTTAAATGCCATTCTGTTTCAGTGGCCATTTGATACTTTATCCAAATGTCTGCTTGTTTTTCTTTATTTACTCACATGCACTCAGTACCTTTTGTGTCACCCTACCCCCACACACACACACACACAACACCCTGTACAAATGATTATAACTGTGGCTTATCCTTGTTTTCTATTTTTTGTATTCAGGAATACATAAGTCTTTTGTCCGATGCTCAGGGTACATAACTGACTGTGCTTAGTATATATGTTTTTGTGATGCTGTTTTGCAAATTGTACTGCTCTCTTACATGTTTTTATAATGTGTACATCCCAAACAAAGAGTTAGGCCAACAAAGTGGGACAAAGCCATGAAAAAAGTGTGACAAGGTCCTAACAATGGGGAGCGTTTTTAAACATTGTGGTTTTACAAACTTAGATAGTTGATGAAAAACATGTTTTGCATTACTATTTTTATGTTTGTTCTGAGGAATATGAAGTCTGTAACTGAAATATGGTGTCATTATTTTCTAATTTTACTCTTTCATGATTTTACATTACAAACATATGATGCCAAAATGTGGACTTTCATTGAAACTCTGTACATTTTAGACATACAAATCTGTACATTTTAGATGTAAGGCCTACAGAAGACACATATTTTCACATAAATCAGTGCTGTCAAATCTTGATGTAATTGCTGCAAAAGTCACCCACCTTATGCTTATTTACTTACATTACCAAGTAATAGTAAAACTATGCAAGGATATGTCATTCATTTATATTCTTAGACATTTATTTTTCTATTCCAGGTTCAACACTTACCTTGGAAATCCAGCAGTTGTAAGAGTTGCAAGAGTTTTAGTTCAGGGCTAACTCTGATGCTAGCAGGACACAACCATTACATGGGTAAGTAAAGGTTGTGAGTGTTGCCTGGCATCAATGTTACTGTATGTATGTGCATAGGATGAAGGTTTTAGCCTCTTAGGTAGTTAGTGTGTGTGCTATTCATTGCTCCTTGGCCAGTGCATGGGCATATTGTTCACATCTATGTCTGCCAACACCCCCAGTGGCTGCTGGTTCCCCCTTTGACTCCTCACCTGCATGTGGTTGTGTTGACCTTGCCAGTGATGGAGGGATTTGTGGCCCTTCCTCTTGTAGTTCCTGCTGAAGCTGTTTTCTCAGGATAATGTCATATAGCATGGCACAGACAGTGAATATTTCAGCACATGTATGGAGATTGTACTGCAGGGCTCTACCAGATGTATATAGGCACAGGAATTGCGACTTCAGCAGTCCAAACACACAGTCTATGATATTTCTTATTTGAGTGTGTGCCTCATTATAGTGTTGTTTCGTTGGTATGTATGGATCACTTATAGGTGTCATCAGCCACAGTTCCAGTGCATAACCTGCATTCCCCAGTAAATGACCCTGTAGGATATACCCCTTACTTAACATCTCATACAGTTGAGAGTTGTGCCAGATATGTGAGTTGTGGTGATGGCCTGGGTTGCCAAGACACACATTCAGGATGATTCCCTTAGTGTTACACATGACCTGGCAGTTAATAAAGTAGTGGCCCTTTCTATTTATGTTGACCCTTCCCTGTTACCCAGACACTGCTTTGATTTCTCCATGTGTACAGTCTATGGCACCCAGGACATTAGGGAAGTGTGCTACAGGATAGAAATCTTGCATAGTTCTGGCTCTGTCTTCAGCTATATCGTGAAAATATATGTTCTCAGATGTTGCAGCATAGCATTCAGGAATTGATGGAGGATCCTGGATGCTGATGCTTGTGACACCCACAGCGTGTCCCTTGTTGGTCTCTGAAATATTCCTGTAGCTAAATGTGCTACACATACCTTAGTTTCCACTGGGATTGGTTCCCCTCACTTTCCATTGATCTCAGTTAAGGATGACAGAGGTTGCAGAGTTCCTGCAGTGTGTCTCTATCCCACCTGTTGCACTCTATAATTTCCAGCTCATGCAGATTATGAAAAGTTAAATGGGGTCTAAAAACCATTCTACTTCTTGGTTATGGTTTATCAGCAGCAGCAGCAGCATAAGCATGGGCCTGGTGCACATACATGAATAAGAACAACAGCAGGCCCTAACATTATTTCTGTGTAGCTTTGTTTCTATGGCTGTATATCAATAGGTTTTGGAATTCGCAGGGAAAACCAACACTAAGTCTACACAGTTGCTTTATAGCTTGTTCAATAGCTCCAACATCTTAGATTGGTTGATCAGCATACAGTTCAGCTGCTTATACTGTATTTAGCATGCCACAGTGTTTACTGTGTTTGCGTGGTCTACACGGCTTGTAGACCTACTTAGTGAATAAAAAACTGTGTGCTATTGTGTGCATGTCATAACACGATGTGCACATGGTTTTAGTGGCCCGTGTAGGGTTTATTGAATCTGTACCATTATCTGTACTCAGTTAGAGTCTTGTGTATATTACCATCTAGTTGTGGTTCAATCATACTGGAGCCAGAGTCTGCAGGGTATTTCTCTGGCCATTCTGGTATTGTTCCAGGCATCTAGTTGTCAATTGGGTACTCCAAATTGGCTGGTTATACTGAATTTACCTTTGTATTTGTGGACTGGGTCATGAATGAAAGTGATCATAAATAGACAATTCCACTCACTCAGTTAATAAATTAAAAAAATAAACAAATTTGGTTGGCAGTTAAGAATCAACATTACTTATAGTGGACATCACTTATAAAGGACACATCTGCTTATACCAAAGAGGGTATACTGCGTTATGTATTACACTTTGCTAACCAGATTAATCATTCTGCCAATGTTAAGAAGCAAATATTATGCATAGTACAGTCACAGTCAATGGAAAGAATTGCAAGAAAGACTGAAGTAGAAGGTAGTTAAGTAAAACAATTGCAGTCTTTTTGATTTAACAGTATATGGTTCACAGTTTCATTTATATGTGAAATAGTTACACATAGCCATTTACAGCATACAGAGCAAACTACTGACTATTGATATAGAAACATGACGAAGGCATAGACATGTCAGTGCAACTCCTGCCAGAGCCAGTTCTTGGGGTTGTGGATGATGACGATGAACTGTCACCTCTACCATGCCTGACTCAAATCTGTCCAACATATCAGGATGTAGAACTAGCACAGTGCTTGGCTGTGTTCTTACAGATACTCACACCAATTTCACCTGAAGTGCCCATACACACACACACACACACACACATACACACACACACACACACACACACACAAACACACACATAAAACAGTTAAACGGGTCAGTTGTGAGGCTTAAATGCCATTCTGTTTCAGTGGCCATTTGATACTTTATCCAAATGTCTGCTTGTTTTTCTTTATTTACTCACATGCACTCAGTACCTTTTGTGTCACCCTACCCCCCCCCCCCCACACACACACACACACAACACCCTGTACAAATGATTATAACTGTGGCTTATCCTTGTCTTCTATTTTTTGTATTCAGGAATACATAAGTCTTTTGTCTGATGCTCAGGATACATAACTGACCGTGCTTAGTATATATGTTTTTGTGATGCTGTTTTGCAAATTGTACTGCTCTCTTACATGTTTTTATAATGTGTACATCCCAAACAAAGAGTTAGACCAACAAAGTGGGACAAAGCCATGAAAAAAGTGTGACAAGGTCCTAACAATGGGGAGCGTTTTTAAACATTGTGGTTTTACAAACTTAGATAGTTGATGAAAAACATGTTTTGCATTACTATTTTTATGTTTGTTCTGAGGAATATGAAGTCTGTAACTGAAATATGGTGTCATTATTTTCTAACTTTACTCTTTCATGATTTTACATTACAAACATATGATGCCAAAATGTGGACTTTCATTGAAACTCTGTACATTTTAGACATACAAATCTGTACATTTTAGATGTAAGGCCTACAGAAGACACATATTTTCACATAAATCAGTGCTGTCAAATCTTGATGTAATTGCTGCAAAAGTCACCCACCTTATGCTTATTTACTTACATTACCAAGTAATAGTAAAACTATGCAAGGATATGTCATTCATTTATATTCTTAGACATTTATTTTTTCTATTCCAGGTTCAACACTTACCTTGGAAATCCAGCAGTTGTAAGAGTTGCAAGAGTTTTAGTTCAGGGCTAACTCTGATGCTAGCAGGACACAACCATTACATGGGTAAGTAAAGGTTGTGAGTGTTGCCTGGCATCAATGTTACTGTATGTATGTGCATAGGATGAAGGTTTTAGCCTCTTAGGTAGTTAGTGTGTGTGCTATTCATTGCTCCTTGGCCAGTGCATGGGCATATTGTTCACATCTATGTCTGCCAACACCCCCAGTGGCTGCTGGTTCCCCCTTTGACTCCTCACCTGCATGTGGTTGTGTTGACCTTGCTAGTGATGGAGGGATTTGTGGCCCTTCCTCTTGTAGTTCCTGCTGAAGCCGTTTTCTCAGGATAATGTCATATAGCATGGCACAGACAGTGAATATTTCAGCACATGTATGGAGATTGTACTGCAGGGCTCTACCAGATGTATATAGGCACAGGAATTGCGACTTCAGCAGTCCAAACACACAGTCTATGATATTTCTTATTTGAGTGTGTGCCTCATTATAGTGTTGTTTCGTTGGTATGTATGGATCTCTTATAGGTGTCATCAGCCACAGTTCCAGTGTATAACCTGCATTCCCCAGTAAATGACCCTGTAGGATATACCCCTTACTTAACATCTCATACAGTTGAGAGTTGTGCCAGATATGTGAGTTGTGTTGATGGCCTGGGTTGCCAAGACACACATTCAGGATGATTCCCTTAGTGTTACACATGACCTGGCAGTTAATAAAGTAGTGGCCCTTTCTATTTATGTTGACCCTTCCCTGTTACCCAGACAGTGCTTTGATTTCTCCATGTGTACAGTCTATGGCACCCAAGACATTAGGGAAGTGTGCTACAGGATAGAAATCTTGCATAGTTCTGGCTCTGTCTTCAGCTATATCGTGAAAATATATGTTCTCACATGTTGCAGCATAGCATTCAGGAATTGATGGAGGATCCTGGATGCTGATGCTTGTGACACCCACAGCGTGTCCCTTGTTGGTCTCTGAAATATTCCTGTAGCTAAATGTGCTACACATACCTTAGTCTCCACTGGGATTGGTTCCCCTCACTTTCCATTGATCTCAGTTAAGGATGACAGAGGTTGCAAAGTTCCTGCAGTGTGTCTCTATCCCACCTGTTGCACTCTATAATTTCCAGCTCATGCAGATTATGAAAAGTTAAATGGGGTCTAAAAACCATTCTACTTCTTGGTTATGGTTTATCAGCAGCAGCAGCAGCATAGGCATGGGCCTGGTGCACATACATGAATAAGAACAACAGCAGGCCCTAACATTATTTCTGTGTAGCTTTGTTTCTATGGCTGTATATCAATAGGTTTTGGAATTCGCAGGGAAAACCAACACTAAGTCTACACAGTTGCTTTATAGCTTGTTCAATAGCTCCAACATCTTAGACTGGTTGATCAGCATACAGTTCAGCTGCTTATACTGTATTTAGCATGCCACAGTGTTTACTGTGTTTGCGTGGTCTACACGGCTTGTAGACCCACTTAGTGAATAAAAAACTGTGTGCTATCGTGTGCATGTCATAACACGATGTGCACATGGTTTTAGTGGCCCATGTAGGGTTTATTGAATCTGTACCATTATCTGTACTCAGTTAGAGTCTTGCGTATATTACCATCTAGTTGTGGTTCAATCATATTGGAGCCAGAGTCTGCAGGGTATTTCTCTGGCCATTCTGCTATTGTTCCAGGCATCTAGTTGTCAATTGGGTACTCCAAATTGGCTGGTTATACTGAATTTACCTTTGTATTTGTGGACTGGGTCATGAATGAAAGTGATCATAAATAGACAATTCCACTCACTCAGTTAATAAATTAAAAAAATAAACTAATTTGGTTGGCAGTTAAGATTCAACATTACTTATAGTGGACATCACTTATAAAGGACACATCTGCTTATACCAAAGAGGGTATACTGCGTTATGTATTACACTTTGCTAACCAGATTAATCATTCTGCCAATGTTAAGAAGCAAATATTATGCATAGTGCAGTCACAGTCAATGGAAAGAATTGCAACAAAGACTGAAGTAGAAGGTAGTTAAGTAAAACAATTGCAGTCTTTTTGATTTAACAATATATGGTTCACAGTTTCATTTGTATGTGAAATAGTTACACATAGCCATTTACAGCATACAGAGCAGACTACTGACTATTGATATAGAAACATGACGAAGGCAAAAAGAACAATATACACCTGTTTGCTGATGATTCCATGCTAATATTAGTGGACATGAAACATATAGTATCTTGGGTGTTAAAATTTATTAAGAACATGGACAAAAATTAGGTTTGGTATTTCACACTTCAAAAAAACTTTTAGCAATAGAGGCTAGAAGGAGGTACAAAAGAATTAGGGCTTCCAGATTCCAGGTTCAAAAGGATAGAAGAAGTATTGGATGGTGAGGTAACTGATGGTATTTAATAGCAGCAGAGATGAGGAGGGTAAACTGGGAAATGTTACAAGATACAACAAAGGGAATGTTGGATAAATGGGCATGTGATTGATATAAGTATGGTTATTGAAACAATAATGGTAGTGGGATAGTATTATCATTAATTATTTAATAAGTTAAGTTTTTTTTTGTTTAT
Organism: Protopterus annectens; assembly: GCF_019279795.1. Lineage (NCBI taxonomy): Eukaryota > Metazoa > Chordata > Ceratodontiformes > Protopteridae > Protopterus > Protopterus annectens. The sequence continues at coordinate 656,103,657 of NC_056728.1, forward strand.
CCATAATTTGCAGGTATCTCTGACTCATAGTCCAATACCACCCATGGCACCATTTTGTGGGTGTGGTTATTGAGAAAAAAATGAATAAACAGTCAAACTAAAAAAAAAAAAAAAATAGCATGCTGTTGACTTCATTTTTTGTGACATTGATTTTAACTTTAAGTGGAAATGAAATTCATTATCAAACAAAGAGGCTTCAGAAAGCAACCAATACACTTTAAGGAGATTAAAGTATCTTTACCATCTCCTTTTACCTTTCTTAAAAAGCATTATTGCTAAACCTAGTCATACTATATTTTTGTTGCTTATCTTTATGTTACTAATCACAGCATTTTTGCCACCTTTGGGCTGTTATGTTTATTTCCCTGTAAAATCATGCCCCTCAAGAATTTCCCTCTATTTAACATTTGTTAAATGAGTAGATGAAGTTGTCCAAGTACTCTTTTTAGTCATGACCCAGGCCAGAGATGCCAGACAATACAACTAAACATACATCAGAATCTAAAACTAATGACAAATAATTTGTTATAGGTTTTGGCAGTAACATTGTTGCACATATAGCATAGTACTGAATTTTAGTTTTGGAATAGATCAGTTTGAATTTTCAGGCAGGTAAAGTTCATTATTGACAGAGCAAATTAGTTTATAGATCATTAAAAAAAATCAATGAATATGATAACAACTGAATTAATATTAAGACAGTGAATAGACTATCAGCTTATTCCTTGCCTTATAGAGGATTTCTAGCACATATCTCTAAAGCACTTACAGGCTTGCCATTTGATATTTTTAGCTGAAGTTTCAAGCTAGTAAGTTCATACATGTCTTAACTTTTTTCTGCGAGTTTGCTCCAACTAGCCGATGCTTGGTGAAAACTTTTTCACTGGTGGCCAATGGGTGCCATCTGCATTTCTAAGAAGATAACTAGAGGCCTTATTTAAGAGCCTAATCCTTAAAGATAGATGGTGTCCAGTATTAAGTTTATTGTAAGCGAGGATGTTACGAAGTAGCTAATTTCTTGCTAAAACTGTAAGCCATTTGCCATTCTTTCTAGCACAGAGGTGTACTATATTGTTACTAGATGTATTTATCTGTTATTTATTTATTTAATAATACTTGTTAATGGGCTAGAGCAGTTATTTCAATGGAGTATTTTTAGATTTAGCCAGGGTTATACTCCACAAAAAAATGGAAATAAATAAACATGGAGTAATTGGATTTCAATATAAGATGTGGTATAATAATTATACAGTGGTTAGACAAAAACACCAAAGCAATTTACAATACAAAAAGTCCTAAATAAGAAGTCTAATTTATAAGATGAGAAATGATTACATGCTAAACATGTATGTGGGCAGTAAAATGAACAGTAGGTAACTGCTGAAAGGATTATTTACAGTAGAAGCAGGTCGTGCTGTTATAGAAAAATGCTATAGACATAGGGAGGGATGAATCAAAAGGGAATGTGAATTAAAGTGGGGAAGGGAAACATGAGGCAAAGAAAGTAGGATTGTGTGTTGCTGATGTAGCAAAGTGTTAAACCGGAAGGAGTTTGTGGCAATTTAAACAGGTGCTAGTTCAGTATGTTGCTAAGACTAATTCAGTATCTTCAGAGGTAGAAGGAAGTTAAATATGAATTTGAAGACTGTTCTAGGCTGATTTCAAAATTGTCAAGTGATACTACTATTTGCAATGGGGTAGTTTGAATATTTCCAGTTTAGAATGAAAAATGGAGATTGAAATGGATCTAAACATAATGAGGATGGCTTGCCATATTTTCAGAGCAAGAACTGCAAATGATCAGTCACTTGTATGGAGTTTATTATGCAGGATCTTGCTTTTTGTGTTTTGAATGTTTTAATGAAATTTAGACTGTAGCGGGTGAGGGTGTGGCCAAGATGACTAACTAAGAGTAACAACTAGGAAAAAAAATCTAACAGAAAACTTTTATTCTGGCAACAATATCAATTCAAAATAAGATTTCAGACATTACTGACATTTGTTTTTATCCAAAAATAGTGACAGAAGAAAAATATAAAGTATGCTTTCTCAGAAACAATGATGTTCATGTCAGAGTTTTATCTATTTTCTCCAAGAAATAAAAATACAAAATGAGGCATATAAAGAATGGTACACAGGATTCCTCTGCTAAAAAGGAATTCCAGTCATTGATTTCAGATATGAAGGGAATATAAATTAAACATGACAAATGTGATACAGAAACAGAATATTAAAAACAAATGTAGAAAGAAGATGGAACACTTTGAAGCACTAAAAAAACAACACAGTATGCAAATTAATGACATTGAAGAAGCTTTAAATGGGCATGAGGGAAGAATAACAGAAGGTGAGTTCCAAATTCCATTTCAGTTTATTACTGGTATTTGACTGCCAGGAAATTCCAGCTGTGTAGATGCCTATTTTCTGCAGAAATGTAGGGAGAAAAGCTCCAAATTATTACAACACATTTTAAGAACAATAATTTTACACTCTTCAAAAATAAAACAAACACATCTGCAGTTTAAAAATGGTAAGAAATGAGTGATAATATAAAAACATTGTTTAAGAATTGTTACAAGTTATATGACAATCATTTACTATTCATAGACATTTTAGACAGTTGGTAGAGGAATTAATTGTAAGTTAATTGATTAGTACTAGGCTAACTGCCCTTGTGGGCCATTTTAAGCCTAGCCAACTTCCCCTGTAAGAATTAAACCCTGTACCTTGCATTTGTAAGGTAAATACCTTAACCATTATGACAACCACCAACTGCAATACAAAGTTAGTGAAAAGCAGGCTCTTGAAATCTGTGTCTCTGGTTAGATCAAGAGGTAAAGCGCTGATATAAGTACTGAGAAGGAAGTGAACATATCACTGTAGAGATATGAAAAAGAAATAACTTCAATTTTATATTAAAATATTCATCCAGAAGAAGTATGTAAAAAAATTATTTAATATCAGCATTATTTCTTGTATTAACCTGTTTATGAAAAGATCATAAACATGTTTGAACAGTGTAGGAATATAATTTCATACAAGAAGGAAAATGACAATGCAATGAAAATTAAAGGGATTTTGAATTATAGTGGTAGATCTTAAAACTTTAGAACAGCATACAACATTGTTTTCTGATGTGTGTGTGTGTGTGTGTGTGTGTGTGTGTGTGTGTGTGTGTGTGTGTGTGTGTGTGTGTGTGTGTGTGTCTATATATATATATATATATATATATATATATATATATATATATATAGATATATATAGATATATATAGCCATATATCTATAGCTATAGAAATCTATATCAGTGTATATATATATATATATATATATATATATATATATATATATATATATATATATATATATATATATATAATATATTGACCTATTTCTCTCCTTCTCTGTGTGTGTGTGTGTGTGTGTGTATATATATATATATATATATATATATATATATATATATATATGTATATAAATGGGTCTACCTGAAGACACAGAAAGTCTACAACGCAGACAACGACAACACCCACACTGGAAGATTGACAACAGAGAAGACCGAAAGTTGAGAATCCCGACTCTGAGAACACCGACATGTTAAGGTAAGTGAGCGATAGGGAGAGACATTAGGGTCAGGGTGTGGGTAAGATAAGTGTGTGATAGTGATAGACGTTAGGGTAGGGTGTGGGTCAGGTAAGTGTGCGATAGTGACAGACTTTAGGTTTAGGGGCAGGTTAAGTGAGTTAGGGTGCTGCTAAGGTAAGTGTGCGATAATGACAGACCTTAGGGTTAGGGTTAAGATTAGTGCATAGATAGTTGTGTATGTAAGGTTTAGTGTAGGTTTGTAAGGTTTTTGGTGTGCTTGTGTCATCTGTGTGTATACTGAAAATACTTATATTAGAAAGCCAAATGAATCCTTTGTGTTTGTAAGAAAAATATTTCCTATATTTGCAGTCATCTGATTTGATAGTAATGTAGAGAATTATGTCTATAAGACAGTAACACATTATTTATTATGTTTGTGTGGATATATTTTATATGTATATATGATGATTTTTGTGTGTGTATATATATATATATATATATATATATATATATATATATATATATATATATATATATATATATATATATATATATACACACATACACGTATTAGCTTATAATTATTGATATGCTAATCTTTAAGTTACAGTAGCTTTTTACTCATTTTCAAACAAAATGTTTTGGTTTAGTTTGGTAGACATGTACTTTGTATAATTTGTCTGTTTAGATAGGCAAATTAGGAGCTCTGGTTTCCATGAAGAGTAAGTTTTAGCAGTAATCTACATAGCTGAGTTTTTGCCGTAATATTATTTTAGTCTCTTAGGAGTTTAGAAAGGAAGAAGTTAAAAGCTGAAAAAGTAGTATGATGCTAGGGACAAGTATTGAAACACTAATCATGAGACCAGTAATTTGGTGGACAAATATATCTTAACAAAATATTTACTGTGCTTGCAAGACATGAATAGCTTTAATTCGATTTCAAATATAAATGCATTCAAAGCAGCAATAAAAGGAGAGCATTAATGAGATACTTAAAATAATATGGGTGATGTATTTCTGCAAGAAATTCACTTGATGAATTAAGATAAACACTTTTTAAATAACAGTGGTTATGATATATTATCCATTTATTTTAATAAAAAGGGGAGGATTTGCTATATTGTGGAGGAAATCTTCTATAATGCCCAGAATTATAAAATCAATTAATGAACCAAAAGGAATGTACACAGCTATAGTTTTTAAATGTAATAATAAACTTTACACACCAGATAATTATATTGGATTCCTGTAACTGGAGTGTGAAAAGCAAAAAATCTTAAGTTTATAAGAGTCATTGGAAAGATGGTTTAATATTAGCTGGAGATTTTAACTACATAAGTAGTGTAGATGATACAAGGAAATAAAATAACATTAAAATTGTAGCAACTGCTATAACCCTGAATAAATGGATTAATAATAATAATTTATAAGACAGATAATAGTCACTAGTTGTTGCTCATTATTCTTATGTTCATGGGACCCAAACTTGAATTGCCAGCTTTTGTCCTTCTTTAGATCTATTTAATAAAGTTAGCTATATTGAAAATATCTCTTTCTAACAATTTACTTACGAAATTTCAGATCATTTCTAGATTTCTGTTTTTATGTCTGAAAACTAAGAGTTCAAATATTGTCTTGAGGAGCAAACAGAGGATTTTCTTTTTTTAAAATGTTGATAGTCAGGTAAATAAGGTTATATTGTGGAATTCTTTAAAAATTCATATTAAAGATAAAAAAATTGGGAAATGGTCTTGTAAAAACTAAATGAATGGGATAAGGAATTATTAAGTTTATATAACAGCAAAAAACTGAAATTAAACTAATACTACAATATCAAAATATTTTAACTCATAACGCTGGGATAGCATTAGAAAAATTAAGACTACAAAGTTATGCAGTGGCTCCTAAAGTCAATTAACAGTATTAGAAATCAATAAAATTAAAAAGCTAATTTCAGATATAGAAGAAATGTTTCATATTTAGAAAAAAAATCACTAATTTCCTTATCTGAAATTAAAGAATGTGTTGAAGAAGTGTAAAATAGTAAGGCTCCAGGATTATACAGTTTAAATGTGGAATTATATATTCTACTTCCTTTAAATGTAATAGAATTACTTAGAGACATTTTGAAGATGATTCAACAAGATAAAATAATTCCTCCTTTGTGGAAATTTTCTGTGATAATGCATATTCTTAAACAAGGAAAGAAAAATAGCTTTGTCATATAGGCCTATTTCTCTGTTAAATATAGATTATAACATATTTGCCTATATTTTAATATCATATTAAGAGATATAATAGATAATTTGATTAATAAAGATCAAATGGGATTTATTTTTGGCACATTTACATATGACCATATTAAGAAGGCAATAAGTGTGGATTTAGCAGAGAGTTTCAGAAATAAAAAAAATAATCTTTATTAGTCTAGATATTGAAAGAGCCTTTGATTCTGTTAATTTGAATTATTTGTTTAAAACCTTAGAAATGTTTGCATTTCCTGAGCAGTTTATTATAATAATAAAACATGCATATGGAGATTCTAAACCATATGTTAAACTTGGTAACTGCATATCACAATGATTTACTTTAAACAAATGTACAGGACTAGGACGTCCATTGTCACATTTGTTGTTTGCATTAGTTCTAGAAACTTTTGCTAATAGAATAAGAAATAATGATAGAATTGAGGAGGTTTGTATAAATAAGAATTATCAATCTAAGATGCAGTTATTTATTAATTATGTTTTATTAGCCATAATGTATCTTAAAATTTCAATTAAAGAAATGAATGAAGAAATAGAAATAATCCAAGAAAAATCATTACTGAAGTTTAACAATAAAATTAAAACTATATTAATAGATCAACATCTGCACAAATACAAATATAATTGGGAAGTACAAGAAATATTTGAGAATTGAAATTAAACAAGACATTAATAAGACTATTAATCATAATTTTATAAAAAATAATTGAATATGTATCACCTCTTATTAAACAATGGCATGAATTCTTCCTCAACTTTGAAGAATGGCTACTTCTTATTAAAATGATTATATTGAAAAAATGATTTATTTGCTACACAGCAGCATTAATACCAGAAAAAAAAAATAATGAGAAAATATCACTTTTATCGTATTCTAAAAAAAATCATGTAGAAACCATATTAGACTCTGACAGCATGGTGGTATTAACTTTCCAGATATAAAAGCATATTCTATTACAGCAATGATTATCTCAGTTGTAGTCTGATCAGATCGAAGCTATACTCATCAGTGGAATTGTATTCATGAACAGATTGTTTTGAGTTCATATAAATTTGCTAATCTAAACATATTTTAAATATTCAATAATTTTTATTTAGTTATTAGAACATACGTTTGAAGAAAATCCATTTCAGAATTTGGACTTCTTATAGGAAAACACTTCTTAAAATGGTTTAGAAATATATTTGTAAAATTCAATTAATTAAAAAAAGGAAATGTCTTTCCTTTCCCATTGTATCAACCTTAGAATTTTTTAAATCTCAAAATGTTACTGAAATAGCTATGTTAATAGAAAAATGATTGGTATTATAGTATGACTATTTTGAAGAAGGGAAAGTAAGAACATCGGAAAGTTTAATGAGATATCTCTCATTAAATGAGTCTTTTCAGCTAGTTATAGCTATTAGAAAGAAATTAAACAGTTTATATGTATTATAAAATAAAAGGTGCAAAACTATTCCTGTAGTATACGACTATATGGCATTGATTATAAAAGGTAAATTAACATATAAAAGAAACCTAAGTTATACAGGTTCATTATTGTTATTGCTATTATTATTATTATTATTGTTATTAATAATATTAATATTGATGTAAATTATTGAAACATTTTTGACAGTAGCAGTTTAAACAATTCAACTGATGAAAAGAAGAGAATTATATTATGAAGTCAGTTAGCCAGACTTCATCATGTATGAATTGGAATACTTTTATCTGGAAATATATAGACATAGTAGTTATTACCCAATACAACATTTCAAAGTTTAATAAAGCAGTTACTTCTACTTGCTGCAGATGCAATAAGGAATTGAAAGCAGATTGGACACATTCATTTATGTGAGTAACTTAATGCTTACTGGGAAGAGATAGCCAACTTTCTTAAGAGTTGTTATCAGGTAATTGCATTTTGTCAAAATCAAGAATACTAACAAATGCTCTGATCCCACTGTCTGTAAGCACAAAGCAACAACAAAAATAGTTTAGTGCCTTCTTGCAGTAGCTAGAAAGGTTATTACAAAGAACTATATTACAAATTCAACTCCTATGTTTAAAGAATTGTTTTAGATTTAGTTGCAATTTATGTAAAAATAAAAAAAGAAATGATTAGCATAAGATTTGAATGTGAAGTTACCTAGTTGCTGGGATAATCTTGAAATGTTATTGGAATAACAATAACATTTGGGTGAGTTAGCTTATTCTTGTAGTCTAATATGTAATTACCTAATGTTCTCTGTACATATTGTGTATATGTTAAATTAAAACTCCTAAATAAAAGATTGTATGAGGTGTTTTCTGTACAAATCTACTGTCAAAAAAGTGGAAGGATTTGAGAATGAGAAGTTTGCATGCAAGAGTTCCTAGAAAAAATGTTGGTTTGTGCTAGACAGGAAGAGTTTTTATTTATTTATTTATATTTGTTGACCGGGAGTGTCTGACTGGACGTAGGTCCATTTTCAGCAGAGGCCTGGGGAGAAAAGCTCCACAGTTAAAATAAACAGACAGTAGTTACATTGGATTACATAGCGATTAACAATTTACATAGCAATTACTTACAACATATTTACAGATGAAGAACATAGTACATCAGTAGACAACTAGAATCTTTATCTGTGAAGTACATAACAGACATTAACAAATGTTAAAATAAGAAGTTCCTGCTGTATAAGTACTAGGCTTATGAGCTTGCTATAATCAAGGTAGTTAGTGGAGTGGAAAGAAAGGTAGTGGTTGGATGGGGTGGGTGATATTAGAGTGGGAGATGCAAGAGCATAGCCAGCATGTTTTTAGGTGCGCTTTTAGTAAAATTTTGAAGTGGGTGCATGATGGTATAGAGGTAATTGTGGGTGGGTGGGAGGGAGTTCCATAATTTGGCTATGGTGCAAGAGAATAGTGCTTCACCAGCAGAGTTATAGGCTTTAGTGATCTGCAAGTGATTTTTGTTGCTGGATCTCAGTGGTCTGGTGGTGCAGGGGTTGCTTACATTACTGACACAATGCATTCAATGTGGAAAACACATTAGAAGACACAAAATCAAATCTACAGGATAAAGTATATCACTCTTGTATTGCCAAGATAATAGCACTTGCAATAGGAGAAAAGTGACATTTACCTAAATCTCATGTTATAATACACTGTTTCACCATGGAAACAATTTCTTGCCAAAGTGGAGACTTTTTAGTACTGGTTTACATTTACTGAGGCTTTTCAGTCTTGCAGTCATACACCTCGTCTTCAAAATGTAAAAGAAATTCAGAACAACTAACCAGTTGAAAGCTAATAATGCAGTATATCATCAGCAATTCAAACATTTTACTTCTATCTCCAGACCTGAAAATGCAATCCTCTTATCTGCAGTTTCACTAGTTGAAGCTTCTTTGCAGAATCACTGCATTTACTCTGAAGTAATAGTATTTGTTAATACAACAAACAACAGTGAAATATATACAGCTTGAAAGAAGCTCTGTTCCTATCACCAGCTCTGAGCTCTTTAAATAAGTTGGCAAACGAAGACTGTAGGTCTTATTCTACTTTCCGTGCCCCCACCCCACTGTGCATACACAGGCATTGTCAGGAATGAAGATCTTCTCATCCTCTTAGTGGAAGCAAACCACAGTTTCATATCAGCCGTGCCTATCAATCAATAAATGTAGCCGTTACTAGATAAAGCAGATTCCCCAAAGAGATCACTAGACTGAATTTTCTAAGCAAATGGTATTCATTAGATTCTATCTTCATTGATCTGTGCCTTAATACCACAGTGACTATGAAATGGTAATATCTGTCAGTGGCAGGAGTACTCAAGAGGTTTATTTCCAATTGGATCTGGAGGATGAATCCTGAGGGATCAAACACAAGAGAAATGGAAGTAAATCCATGCATAATACCCTTCTCTGGTATAACTGCAGGTATTGTTCTAAGCCACAATATTTAAATTTTTGTTTTAAATCATTCAGTTTCACAACCTGAGGACACTGAGCATACTCCGCTATGTGTGGTACAGTATTCACTGGTCAAAAAGTGCAATGCAGAATAATACATTGTTAGCTCTAACAAGTGTGTAATGATATCTCACTTCCATAGCAAAGGGAGAAAGTCATGGTATACAAATCTTTCTAGTCAGTTGTAATATTGTTTGTAGAACTAACAAAAACTCAGATATAGTTTTGTCACCCATGAGCACTGCAGACCAGAAGTCATACAGCATTAACATCTCATGGATCTCATCCTTTCTTATGCTTTCATTGGTCAAGTTGAAGCACCTATGTCATTCCACAATATGATGTATTATATACTGGTATGGCAGCAATAAAGGTAAATAAATAATCATGGTACTTTGCACGACTGCTGATTCTGGGCTGTACAGTAACTTCTGTTTCAGGCTCAAGAAGAGTGATGGTGATGACTTGGACTGAATATCAAAAAGTCAAGGCACAATTCACGGAGCGTCTGCATGTAACACACCTTAACAATCTTTTTTACCTCCAGTGCTTTTATTCTCAAAATAGCTAACATTTACAACTGCCATTTGCAGATTGATTTCTGTTTTTACTGTCATTTATATTCTCAAGTCCAGAGAGTTTTGGCTACCACTGCTATTTCAACTGACAAAGTTATTTATTAGAAAAAATAAAACACAACTGAAATGTTACTGCTAAAATATTTAAAAATATATTAGTACTGAAAATTCAAAAATGGACCCAGCAATAACTGGTTTGAAATAGTCTAGAAAATGAAGCGTAAATATGGGTAAGGAGATAACAATGTACAGAGGGATGGTCTTTTTTAAATGCATCAAAGAAGAACTGGAGAGATTTCCTGGAAATGAACATTCCACCCACACACCTCTGTGCCAAAGGAAAGTTTATTAGTGACATGGTTGTTACAGCTCGGACAGAAACTTATATTATCTTTAAAACATGCAGTTTAGGGAGGAAAAAGACAGGCTATGAAAACTGAGCATTGCAGATTTATGCTAATATATTACAGACATGCTTGAAATGCTGTTGCAAAGGTAGTCAGATAAAGGTGTTTTACTCATATGGCATGTGAGTTTAAAAACAAAATGAGAACCTGGTAACTTACAGAATAAGTTATCAAGAAAGTCCTACTTCAACTTAAGCACACCTATAAATTCACAAGCATACTTAAAATAGAGATCAAACATGCAATGAGTATAGGTATATCATCCAAATATTGTAGTAGTACTTGACAGCAATTTCACTAAATGCCTTGTAAAACCCTAAAGTGTTGCAATTTCTTAAGAACAAAATCTGTTGCTCCATCTCTCTAATATATTCCGCAGAATGCCACTGACCAAAACGAAAGCAAATAGGCTCTAGCAGACTACTGGAAGCCTATCTATTACTCAGTTCCCTAAGCTATATGTATTTTTAGGGTTAACACTGCTCCCCAGCAAGAAACTATTCCTTACATTTGTTTCTGCTCACATCACACTATAAACACAATAAGACACTATAGAACCAGAAATGTAATCTCACACTTGAAAAAAGCACATCTCTCTCTCTCTCTATATATATATATATATATATATACATATACACACACACACACACACACACACACACACACACACACACACACACACACACACACACTGTATATATATATATATATATATATATATATATATATATATATATATATATATATATAAAATTATCTTTACTGGCTGGAACTCACTCCCACATCATGTACAAAATACTAAAAATTATGCAGCCTTTAGCAAGAAAATTACTGGGCTATCGGCCCAAGAGGCCTTTTTATGACTAAGCAAAGCTTACCCCAAATTATCAAAAAATTGCAGACGTGTCAATACCTCAAGTGATTTTACAAGTTATGATATAGGCTTGTACAGATCAATCATTCACACGCTGACCCTGTCCATTAGGGACACAGGTGCCAAACCAGGAGTAAATTTGCTATTTCCTGTTCACTGGACCAGGTTACACGTGAGTATGTTTTTGGATAACCATTGCTTCAATTAGATGAGAAATCTGTTCCACTGAAGTGGTAATCTTTTAGACAAATACCTGCCCCTCCAACACATCCTGTTTATGCTGGAGACAAGTTTTAGGTTTTTACAGCTGATATTTCTGATGCTATTTGTTTTGAAAATATGCGACAAATCCATCAATGCTGGATCAGATGATGCCTTGTAGGCTAGGCATTGATTACTGTGTAACAATCTGTAGGAGGCTGACTAGAATTACAGGGATAGGGCTTTGAGATGGTCCACACAGGACTTACAATTAACTCCAGATATTTATTTTGTGAGGCAGCTCTGTGGTTCTCAAGCTATTTGAAATGCTAGTCAGGTGCATGCAGAATGGTGCACTGTACTCAATGACTGATCTGATGACAGCTGAGTACAATGGAACAATGACCTTTTTGGACATCGATTCTATGCCCATACCCTTATATTACAGACAGTGTGAAAGTACACTAACCTCCCAGATACCTCAGTAACAAGTCATACCTTGAGTTTGCAATCTGATTAAAAGCAATCAGGATCTGCAAGATAACTATGTAAAGGTGAAAGGGTAGCAATGTTAAGAGCATTCACTATATCTTAACAAAAAAACAATAAAAAGTGTCAAGTGAACGGCCTGAACACAAGTAAATTCCAAATGCTGTATTTGGCTCCACAGACACATGGACTAATTTTATATATATATATATATATATATATATATATATATCGAAAGTCCGTTAGTTCCACAGAGCCTGTTTTCAGCGGAGGCCCAGGGATATATGCTCCATATATATATATATATATATATATATAGATATATATATATATATATATATATATATATATAGAGTTGTCCAGAAGTTCAAAACATAAATCTATTGTTTTACCTAATGATATTGTCGAAAATGACATATTTGAAGTTTTTAAAATGTCGAAAACACTGCAAATGTCGAAAATTCGACATTTGAATTGTGAATGTTGAATTTTCCATCACCGATTTTTTTTTCCATTTTCAATACCTCGAGTGCTCATCACCGAAGCCCATGCATGGTTCAACAATATACTGTCCGTCCTGCTTTAATAACAACATCATAACAGTTTGAATAGCCCATTAAAGACACTGTGAATGTGAAATACCTCTCCCGTGCTGTGTATCCATTCCCAAGCAACAGAAGTAGTGCACACAGTATAATGTAAGTTTCTGGTATTTTTTGCTAAAATGGCAATGCAAGTGAGGGAGAAAAAATAAACTTGGCTCGAGTGCAGGTTAGAATGAGCAATGCAGTGCAACTAGTTTGGCCAGTCCACGGGATGTCATCTCGTCCCTACATTCCAACAGACTCATGAACTGAGATTCCTTGTCATGCAGCCATCTGCGTTTAGGTGATGAAGGGGCACATGACAGCAGACGACTTTTAAGGTCTTCTAAATGATTTTGCTCTAAGCTTATGGTGTGTAGCACATCCATGATGTAGAGTTGTTTCTTCCCTAGAAGGCTACGCAGGCGTCTATGCCATCAGCCCTGTAGGCATGTGTCCCCGTGGTTCCAGAACTGAACATCAAACAATGGGAGCAACCTTTCACAGGTAGCACTCTGTATACCATATCTCCTTGGACATCCCACAATGTAATTATTATGAAAAAAAGCGCATAGAGGTTTCCCTGCCTCAGGCATGTCAGCTGCAATCTCATCCAGTGTGGACAATATACCATCTGGTGATACAAATGCCAGCGCTGGTATCTGTTTACACAGTAATGCAAACTGTGTCATTACCAAACAATGCAGCCAACCTCAACTTCTGTATCTGGTGCCATAGGAGTTGGCTGAGATGGAACCAGCAGCCCTCAGGCATACTGTCTGGCAGGTTCCTAGCTATACAGTTCACGGCTCCCTGCTCGAAATCGCTCAAAACCATATTCGGCTTCAATAGCTGTTGGTAATCATCCCACAGCTGTACGACAGACTTCCAGAAGTGATTGCAGCATTCCTCTGTCTTAGACAGCAATATGCCATACACAACAGGGATAACCTTGCCCTCAGCAGTTCCAGACATACTGCAATGAATGGTGCACACTTGTCTGCACTCCCTCATGCTAATGAGAAATGTCACATCTACCCGTATGAACTCAGACTCACAGAGCATTCGCAGATTTCCCTCAGTTGTCAGTATCACAATGTGCACTGCGGTACTGCCTATATGTGTATGACGCACAATGAAAGAGCCATTTTTAATTAGTAACATATATGCTGTCATTTGACTGAGGGACTCAAGCCTGCTCATGATGGACATCCTATTCTTAAGGCGCATCCTATGTACTGTTTGTTTCAGGGCATCTGTATTTGGCAGACTGTTCACAACATCAGTAGATGTGCCTGCCAGATCCTCACTTACTATTCTAAGCGGGTCTTCCATAGTCTGCTCCGCTCTTCTCTTAATTGCCTGCCATACCTTCCCCTCTTCCTGCTACAGTATGTCAGGCTTATGAAAATGTTCAGTACTTTTCAATAACTTCTCACCCTCAAGATACTCCTCTGTAATACACCGACCCTTACATCTGTCACTATTTTTCCTTGTACAGCACTAGTACCTCCTATTGTCGGTACATTTCTCCAGGTAGTACTGGTAGCCATCCACACTAAGCATTTTCCTACCATTTTGGGTATATAATGTCTGATAGACTGTACCGACTGTACCAGGAGCCTCTGAAACTGCATTCCGCTCTGACATTCTGTAAGCTCACAACCTGCAATACAATGGACGTAAGAGTGACTTGGTCATAACACAGCTCCCAGGTGATACAGAAGCATACAGTTTCCACTAGTGATGACAGCCCCTAGTATTCCTATAACATGTACAATTGAGAGGTTTAACAATGCAATATACACGTATCTACAACTTAGGGTTACCACCTGTCCCACTTTGAGAGGGACAGTCCCTCTTTAGGCAGTTGTGTCCTGCACATAACTTGTGAAAATGCCAAATGTACTGCTTTTTCAATAACAATTATTTCATATATTTTTTGTAATACTTCCACAGCACAGTTACGCAGTATCTGAAACACCTACATGTTATAGGAATCAGAACAAGCACGCAAAATGCTACCAGCATAAGCCCTTATTTAGGCATATAAATGAAGTTCTGTCCTTTGTACTGGAGAGGGGTATGTTCTGGCCTGCAAAAAGGTATGTTTGTACCATACTTGCCCCACTTTGGACAGTTGAAAAAGAGGCAACCCTAGCCTGCAACACATCTAATCAGTATAACAAACGTTAATTAGCATCCGTTACATTTCACAGTAACTGTGCTACACCTTCAGGCACTTGGCAGACATCGGTAGACAGTTGTATACATGGTGTGGTATGCTGTCGTATAGACGTCTACTGCAACTTTTAGATATCTACATTACATTGATGTCTTGCAATCGGGATTAAAGCTACATATTTCTTCCAATGTACACTCAAGCTTTACCGTAGTAAGCCCAATACCATTGTCAGACTGCATGACCGTTAATGGAAGTCAGAAGTGCGGACAGAAAGTACACAAACATAGTACACATATTACATGGTTATTGCCTTCATTGTTACCTATTACAGACTGTTACAAGAGCCAACCCTGCATCTATTGTACTGTCATAACATCAGCTACAATTTTACAAAGCAGAAGGTGCCTCTCAATAATGACAGCACTAGTTTAAAATGCAGAGTTTTCCCGGTATGCCATGTTCGTTTTCCCGACTTTTACTCAATCAGCCTTATTATATTCACACTACTTACCAGTAACTTGTAGTCACTATATTATTCGACAATTACAACTGCTGCACTAACAAACTACTGGTATTTAAGTAAACAACAATGATGTTGCCGATGTCACTTCCTTGAGGCAGGATCTGAATTATTTTGGACAACTTACAAATGTGCGAATGCTTCAAGCATGTCAATTTCAATATTTTCAAGTTCTATTATATTATTTTCGACCTAATGACTTTCACACAATCCATTTTCAAACGAGTATTTCACAGTTATGATAGTAAACCTATGTATTATATAGATACATATGCATGTATGTATATATATATATATATATATATATATATATATATATATATATATATATATATATATATATATATATATATATATATATATATATATATATATATATATATATATATATATATATATATATATATATATATATATATATATATATATATATATATATATATATATATATATATATATATATATATATATATATATATATATATATATATATATATATATATATATATATATATATATATATATATATATATATATATATATATATATATATATATATATATATATATATATATATATATATATATATATATATATATATATATATATATATATATATATATATATATATATATATATATATATATATATATATATATATATATATATATATATATATATATATATATATATATATATATATATATATATATATATATATATATATATATATATATATATATATATATATATATATATATATATATATATATATATATATATATATATATATGTATATATATATATATATATATATATATATATATATATATATATATATATATATATATATATATATATATATATATATATATATATATATATATATATATATATATATATATATATATATATATATATATATATATGTATGTATATATATATATATATATATATATATATATATATATATATATATATATATATATATATATATATACATATATATATATATATATATATATATATATATATATGCATATGCATATATATATATATATATATATATATATATATATATATATGCATATAATGAAAACAAACTATCGCACTAACATTATTTACTCAGGTCTAAAAGAACAAGTTTAGTCAGTCATACATATAGCATCCTGTGATAAAATGTCTTCAAGGCACATTACGTAAAAAACAAATCACTTAAAACAAGACTATTTATTCATTTTATTTTTAACTTGTTAACCAAGGTAGAGCAGTGATCCATTAGACCCATTTCAGTCTCAACCCAGGGATGTATATTATTGTTCAACCAGTGGCTGTTTATTCTTTAAGTCAAATTTAAAGCTGATAGTGGAAATGAGATCAAGGCTTCTAGCTTCTCTAAAAATGTAATTAGTAGTATTCTCCGGCTTCTTGAATTATAACACAAACTTCATCTCTTTCCATTATATCAATTACTTTGAGTGGTCTAAACTTAAAATAATATGCATTGCTTTCACTCACAATATGCAGCATACCTAGAATATATTTTAAAATATTTGCAGTAAAAACATGTAAATATGAACAGTTGTTAGACAAATACTCATGTGTTTTGACCACTAAGAGAGAGATTGTGTGTGTTTTTCCCTAAAGGAAGAAGGGGAATGAGGAAGCTGTTTCTGACGGAGTAGACAAACGGGCAGAGAGGCAAATCATATGACCATTAAACCCCATATAACTGGCATTTTTAATGTGCAGCTTTTTTTAACAGCAATGCTGCTTTGTACGTACGAAGTACATACTGGAATATATAGCTTTATTCTAGCACTATGATTTTGGACATTTTTGTTTGTTGTGATTGCACTGGTAGGACTCCATAATCAGCAACAAAATTTGCAGCTGGATGATTTAACCTGTTTTTACTATACAGATTCAGTCTTTACAGCTGTTGCATCATATCTGACTTCTTGTAAAACCTTCTTATCGGGCTGATTTCAGACTTCAGCTGGACCAGTGCAGGTTAAAGTCAGCAGGGCTTGCAGGTCTGCAGAGTCACCCTTGAAGAACTTCATAGACATATTCCAAAGTTGATTTAAAACTGCAAATCTTAGTTCTGGTTTAGAATTAAATAAAGGCCATGCATTAGATCATCAGCTATGTGGTTGCTGCATTCTCTATTATAAGGTATTGAGACTTGCATGATATTCTTGAGAAGGCTGTAGCATACAAACATGGATGAATTCAACAGCCATATCATCATCTGATGATTTTCTAGCATTTTCTACATTCCGGTACTTAAAGGCATCTGACCAATGTAGTTATCTATAAGTTTTATAAAACTGTCCAACTTTGCTTGATATTCGACAAACATGTAAATGTGTAAAGTCAATGGACCACTTCATAGATACATCAGTCCAGCATATCAGACAATGGGCAAAGGTCATCTTACTCCTACCTTCTCAGATTCACATTTCACCATATGCACTCACAGTGTCATCAATGGACCAGCAGCTGAATGAGCTTTAGTGCAATGTACCATACATAAGAAAAGTGTCCTGAGCATAACATGCTGTACGGACTAACAGTGGTGGCATATAGTAGTGACAGCACACCTAGCATAACAGCCAATGGATCTGAATTAAGGTCATATGGATCATGGCCTATAAACTCTCCACACTTACTAGGTACATATCACTTTGTAAAAGAGGCAGTCAAAGAAAAGGGTGCACAGCTTGACAGGCTGCATGTTGACTACGTGGAGAGGGTCTATAATGTTACTGTAGTAATATTGACAGTAAAGAATGCACTGCTTAGTGACCTGGGTCTTATGACTGGGTAACTTATATCTCTGGCAGACAAAGTGGGGAACAACCAGTTATTCTGCTTGTAGACGAGCAGATGCACACACGCACACACACACACACACACACACACACACACACACACACACACACACACACACACACACACACACACACACACACACACACACACACACACATGCATGCACGCACATACGTTTCATAAATTTTCCTGCACTCTAATCTTATCTAATATGTATCATATGTATGAACTCGGACCAAAGCTTTTATGGTATAATTTCCTCCAAACTGAAACATTTTCTGCTGAAGATTTTTTTAATAACTTAAACTAAAATAAAAAAAGGGCACCTTTTCATGAAGAGAAATTATTGCATGAGCTAGAATGACATCCTCTTCAGTTACTAAGAACTCTGTTTAAGTGTGTGTCACCCTTAGCTCTCATTAAATTCTAATTTCTCTTATTTTAATTGTTATGCTTTCATCAGTCACTTTCTCTATTCTCTACTTCTTTTGGTTTTTAGTTCCACCATCTGCTTGCTAAATTACTGGCTACCAAGGCTTTTAACCTCTTACCTTAAATTCGTTTATAAACAGCTCTTATTATAGCATTCCAAACATGTAACAAAAAAAAAAGTCAGGGAATAATACTTCAAAAAAAAAAAAAAAAAAAAAAAGCCTAGTTTCCCGCAATTTCAGCAATGCGAATAAGTAAACAAGCACAGAGCAACAAAAGCAAGTGAAATGAAATATTTCTGGTCAGCTTTTGCAGTTTTCCATAGTTCCCTTAAGGACATCACCTGCACTTGAACGTCTATCTTTGGGAAGTCACGATAGGCAGGGGAGGCTCATGCTATTGGGCTGCAGGACTGCAGCCCCCCCCCAGATGTACAAAAAAAAAAAAAAAAGAAAAAAGAAATAAAAAAACAAACGTGAGTCCCAGAACTCAAGCATGCTCACTCGCGACATTTCCCAAGTCCGGAACTTGTGCATGCACACTTGCGGCATTTCCCAAGTCCGGACTGCTACTGAACCAGTCCAGAGCATGCGCACAGAATCCAGACTGCTGGTAAGACAGTCCGGATTATGAAGACAGCCTGCAACAGCAAAGATCTCAGAAGCCTATGCAGTTGCAGCTGCATACAATGGAAGGGGATCGGACTACAATGTCTGCAGGCTGGACCCTGCTCTTCTGGGATGGACAGGGCTTTGGCTCTCACGAGGCTGCTTTTGGTTTTGAAACTGGAGTTTGGAAGGCATTAATGAAGCTGGAAACTCTCTGCAGGTACTTGTTTATACTAACAGAAGGGTGTGTGTGGATATTGTGTGTGTGTGTGTGTGTGTGTGTGTGTGTGTGTGTGTGTGTGTGTGTGTGTTTTATTAGCAGTTGTTTATTGTATTTACCGCATTTGTACTCCTATTTTTTCTGCATAGAACATTGTATTGACTCTCATTTGTTATGATTACGTACTTAGTTTGCTGAACTTGAAGTTGTCATGTGGTTTACCCCTGCAGCAGTTTGATACTGTATTATTATTTTAGTTTTTAGTTTACATTTCTGCTATATCAAGCAATATTTCAATGTTAATATTTTTATGCATCAAAGGTTTGTTACAATACTGCTCAGTTATATGTAGTTAATTCTTGCACATGCCTGGACTGCTTGACATTGCTAAAAGTTGTTCAATAGTACTATAGGTATATCTTTAATTATTGTAGTGTTTTCTGCCTTTCCTGGTAGAGATTATTAAAAAGTCACTCACTGTCTATTTTTTCTTGCTCCCTCTTTTCCTATCCCTGTGTTCTCACTGCCATTCCTCCTTCTGCAGGTCCTGGTAATACCACATGACTTTCATCCCTTTCTTTGCCTTTTCTAGTAGGCCCACAACTGTTTTTACCTTTCATTTGGCTTCCTTGTAGCCCCCACCTCTCCACTCTATCCCCCAGCAATCAGGATTAGCAAACTATAACAACTGCTGCTTCAACTAAAAATAAACTAAGAAGGCATGTACTACTACTTACGTAATTAAAAAAACTAGGCTGTTGGCACTTGTTTTAACATTACTAACAGCCTTAGGTAGTGGGAACCCTGCTTTCTACTGCTTCCTGTATATTTTAACAAGTAGTGTATTTCAGTTTTTGGCTGCTGCTTTATACAGCTGCTACACCATCTAGTTTAATGCACTCTTACTGCACTACATCACAGCTAAACACTGTAAAGTTGTTCCATTTTATAAATAGATTCTGGGTCTGTTTTGGGACCCTAAGTGTGTGTGTGTGTGTGTGTGTGTGTGTGTGTGTGTGTGTGTGTGTGTGTGTGTGTGTGTGTGTGTGTGTGTGTGGGTGGGTGTGTGTGTGTGTAAGTAAGTAAAATGCCCCAGTAGCTAGAAAGAAGTCAGGAAATATACCTGGGGCTAGACTCAAATCCTGTACCTTGGGAGTAGGTGACAAGAGCTTGAATTCCCTATCCACCACCACTTGTGAAATTTTTGCCTCATTTTTTTTTCTGTTCCTCATAAAATCTGTGTTTTTTTCTGGATTTTGAATTCACTAAATAATGACAGGCATTTGAATTCCACACTTCATATTCTTCAGAAAGTACATGGTAACACAAAGCCTTTTATTCTAGCAATTTTCTGTTTATAAGATCAATATTTGAAACGTGTCCCTATTTTTGGGGCTGTATTCCCCCATTATAGGCTTTGTCCAGGTTTTTTGTGCTAACAGATTGAGAGCTATGGTGAGAACTGAATTCACTGTATATGCTATATTCCCCCATTATTGGCTTTGTCTAGGTGTTTTGTGCTAAGAAGTTGAGAGCTTTGGTGAAAACCAAATTCACTAAATGATAGCCATTTAAGTTTCGGTCTACCTGTCTTTCCAGAAGCAGCTGATTTGGCATAGTGGTATGTTGCTCTGACTGTAGTGCATAGGGTCGTGGCTTCAAGACTTAGCAGTGAAATACATGGTGGTAACACAGCATTTTATTCTATCAGCTTTTCAAGATTATGCAAGCAATGTTTAAAATGTGTCCCTAGTTTTTGGGCTTTTGCCCCCCCCAATAAATTTTGGCTTTTTCCAGATTTCTTGTGCTTCAAAGTTGAGAGATACAGTTGAGTTTCGAGTGCATTTTACAAGGAGTTGAGAGCTTGAAGAGAAGTTTAGTGCTGCTTATGCCATATCAGCTTGTGTTGTTAATAGCACAACAGGTAGTGTACTTGCTTTTGATGCAGAAGAATGTGGGGTCTACTCTCACAGTATATAAATGCATTACTGTACTGTGTTATACTTTTAAAGGGGGTGGATGCTGCAGTCCTGAGAATCTCCTCTTTGGCGGAGATACCTAGTAACGATGAACATGTTATCAGTTCACTATTCATTCCCTATTGCAATATTACTAGCTTATCATTTTTTTAATGTAGCATAGGCAATTTATGGCTCAAGAGCAACAGGCACTTTATTTATAGATGAAACAATGAAATATACAGTGTGTGCTAGCAGCAACCTCTTCATTAGTTACAGATCTCTTTAATGTGGAATTATTTAAATGACTTTTACTTCTGAGAGATTGTGCATATTTACTGATACTGGTGGATTGTGGAAGTTTGAGTAGACTTTTATGATATAAATTTTCTGAGTTGAGCAGTTTTGTCATTAGTGGTGCATGCATTTTGTTTCATTGTTTACTGGAAAAATGTTCAAAACAATAAATTTAAAATGCTGTCTAACTGTACTGTATTATACAGTGAATATAATTTAATATAATCAGGAAGGTGTATCAAATAACACATGTATGTTTCCTGTGCAAGGGGCCTATGATTTGAAAACAGCCCAATGTTAATCTTTATCTGCCACTGGCCAGATGTATTTTCTTTGAATGTGGGTTTTGATGCTGTTTCAAATGAATGTGAGTTTGAAGGGCAGAGATGTTTTAATGCTAAGTCTATTTTCACTGCGAAACAGCATTGCTTTGTTTAACAGCTGTCAGTTAGTGTTTGTGCTGTAAAATGTAAAATAAATCTTTTAAATGAAATCCAAATAATCACAGAAGTAAAGCAATATGCACATTACAGTGTTTATGGTAGACGGGGCGAAATAGCCAAGTAATGGGACATTGGAATATCTGCAGGGGGGTAGCCCCTTTCGACCATGTTTTTGTGAGGTGGGAAGGGTGGCAAACTCAGCCCCGGTTGAACTATACCTCTTAATTGTCCAGATTTTTGCAGAATGAATAGATTTTTGCTTCTTGTTTTTGGTTTGTTCCTCATAACATTTGTGGTTTTCTGGAAAATCATTTAGGAATGAAGTCACTAAATAATGACAGACATTGAGTTTCGGACTTCATACCCTTCAGAAAAATGCATGCTAAAGCAATACCTGTTATTCTGTCAACTGTCCATGTTTATACAAGAGCAATTTTTAGTACTGTTTGTATGTTCCCCCAATATATTTTGGCCTTGTCCAGATTTCCTGCATTAAGAGGTTGAGAGATATGGGCAAATAAATCACTTTATAGAATTAAGTTTATCCAAACCTCTTAAATGTCCCCGATTTTAGCTCAAAATGTTGCTCTCCCCCTAATAATCCCTCCGCAAAATGACAAATTTGGAAGAAAATGTGGAGGGTTTACAATTAATAAATAATTGTAATGATCAGAGTAACAGATTACTTTTAATTTCAGAAATGCATGTAAATTCTCTTATTTTGTCAGCTTCTTAAGTTAACAGTACTAATATTAAAATGTGTCCCTTCTTTGACAGGTTCCCAGCTGTATTGTGTGACTATTTTATATTTTTGCATCACGTTTGGTCCGTTTTTCATAAAATTGTTGTTTTCTGGCAAATTAGTGGCAAATCATTAAAGACTGAAGTTAGAAATAATGACAGACATTTGAGTTTCAGATTTCATACCCTTCAGAAAATTCATACTAATGCAAGACCTACTATTCTACTATCTTGCTAAGTTTATATGAGAAATATTTAAAAATTGTCCTTATTTTTGGGCCTTTGTCCCACTTATATTTATGGCTTTGTCCAGATTTCTTGCTGTGAGTTTGAGAGGTATGACAAATGTTTCAGGGCCATCACCGTCAACCAGAGACATTTCAAATTGTGACATACTTGTTGCACCTCACTCCCCCATGTAATGACTTTGGATGTCTCCAATCAAGGCAAGGAGCAGTTATGCAGTGTAAGTGTGCAGAGTATCCTCCCATCCAAGGTAGACACAAGTACTACAGTGGCTTTTCATCTGTCCTTGATTTTGCAGAATGTTCTGGTTTTCTGTCATATTTTTATACTGTTGATTTATGCTTCTTCTTATTCAGAAAATGCATGTTGTTGCAGAGCCTGTTGCTCGGTGTTTAAGTAACAGTGCTTTAATGACCATCAGCTAAGCTTGTCTGATATTGTAAGATGCAAGTAAGCTTTAATAAGCATACTGTTAAAGAATTGCCAACATTGAAAGCCTTTTTGTTGCTGCCATGCAGAGAATATTTACATAACTAGATTGTTGCCTAGATTGCCTTAGGTATTGAAATCCATATGACAGTATTTGTAATAAAGGACAGGATTATAGTATTTTCAGAAGTTCATCACCTTTGTTGGAGACTTGTAGTCATCTTTGCAGGCTTTATCTGTAAACTAAACAGAATACCAATCTATCATGTGCGGACCATAACCTGTTCAGTAATCCTTTAATCAATTTATCTTGAGCTTGTTTCTTGTTTGCTGTTCATTTTTTACTTTGATCATGTTTTCCCCATGAAACAAGTAGATAGTTGTTGTCAGGCAGCAGGTCTTTTTTGGCTAAGAAACATTTTTACAAGTGCGGGTATCACAGAGATTGCTACTTTCAGCATGTTACTTGGTACTTTTATGAAGCTGAATATAAATTATAATTAGAACTGCAGTGCAAGGAGAAGTGATTTGAGATGAGTGCTGCTTATTTCTTTATACTTGATTTTGACTGGCATTCCAGTAATGTATTTAAAAAGCAATTTCTTTTTCATGCATCACAACCTTTTTGTTTCCATCTAGATATTAAGTAAGCTGTCATGTAGTTAATGAATTGAAATATTTTTTCTCTGCTACACTTCATTTTGTCTTGATTGGACTCTCATAATGACAGTTTGGCACCCAGGGCAGCGTATTTAAAGTCCCAGTTTTTTGTGTTTTTTAGCATAGCCTCACCCCTTTCTAGTTGACCACACCCATTCCTGTTGGCCCCACCCATTCAGATGTCTCCTGCAGCCCCCCTTTGATTTGAAGCCACCAGCTGCCACTGACCACAGGACAGACTCAGTTATGAATAGGTAGTTGCATATACGTGAAGCCCATTTAGCATGGGATGGCAAATGTACTATCAAATTCTTTGCTATGCATGCTTTTATTTTTTCCTATGAGCCAAGTTAAACATGAAAAATCAGCAGCACCCTGGTATGGAACCAGTGGACAAACATAAGCAGCTCACAATTGTTTGCATAGATTTTAGGGTGCTGAAGGTGCAATTGCTAAAATTCAGATTTATATAGTCAAGTTTCTGATTGTCTGTGAGTAAAAAGCAGCATAAAAAAGTGAAAAGAACAGGGGTGATCTGTTACTGCAACCACATCTGAGTCTTGCTCTTGGCAGGTGAAGCAGTTCTTCAACACTTGGTAAGCTCAGCAAAATGGTTCTAACACAGGCAGTGTCCTAAAACACCATGTATCCATAAGTAACCATAGGTTAAGAGCCACCTTTGTTATCAACAGGCACTAAACATGTTATGTGAGTGAGAATTTCCCTGTGCAGAGTTTAAGTGGAACACAAAATTATGTTGGGATCAAAGTAATATATATATTTTTTGTTTTGGTTTACTATCATAATGTGGAATGGCAATTACTCAAAACGTGGTTGGTCAAATGTGTGTTGTCAATTTGTTTGTAATGCCAAACTGAAAGTCATCAACATTACATTAGCAAAAGTGATTCATTCATTGATATGAGGTCAGCATTATGTATAAAGATTGCAGTACAGTGTAGATCAGGAAATTTACCTTTTTCTTCACTGTAGTGGGATTTCAGAGATGGTATATTTGATTTGTAGGGGGTAGGGGAGTGTGTGTGTGTGTGGAGGGGCTTGCCTCCATGTAGAAACATAAATGGAAACACAGACTTTCGATATTGGAATTTCTGATGTATGAATGTCAGTCATCGCTGTTGTCATGTTTGATATTGTAAACTTCCAACATTACCACTTTCAACTTAATGATTCGATTATGTGATAATAAAATATTGTGGTTTTCAACATTATGATTGTAAACCTTTTTTTGGTCCTAGTCAGAGTAGTTCAACTTAGGTCAGACTATGTACTCTAAATGATGACTTACTTTTCATACACACTGAAGAATTTGATTGTTTGTACATCACAACTATCTACACCAACAGAGGAGGTGCACACAGTATTTGAAATGCCACCAGTTCACAGACCAGCAGATTGCAGGCTATTTAATTTATGCATCTCCATCATGCAAACAGAAATGAAAGAATCAAAATTTCATCTTAGTCCTTTGCATAGTAGAGTTAAATAGCAACAACTGGGGTATCAGGTTCACCCAGGAAGTCATAAGTAAATATATAGATTTTTCTGGAATTGCTAATTTATGGTAGTTTGGTTAGCATACTACAAGCCAAGTAATTTTGTATAGAAACATCAACTAACACATTTTTATATGCAAGAACACATATCCACCACATTTGCTGGCATTCTTTCTAATTGGGTGAATTCATTACATCTAAGCACTATACAATACTTCCTAGTCATTTGAAGGAAATATTTAATGGTATTTAGAAGAGACTGAGTAAGAGAGGTTATACACAAGAAGTTATTATGGCAGGTGCTTACAGGCAAGTAAGAAGGAAGATACTACAGGTGAGAACATATATTGTGTTTCTAAGTATACAATATTTTTATTATATTTTACACAAAATATAAGCAGGAGCTGGAAATCCATGTGAGCAGATCAGACATTGAGAAAGTTGTTATTTTATAAACCTGCATTTTATTTTTCTAGACATTTAAAGGTAGAGGAAATGTTTTCTTTAAAGGTTAATATTATCAAAGATAGCTGCGCTCTTGTAGGTATGGATACATATAGAATATAATGTGTTTTGAAAGCACACAATTAATATAATTGGAAAAATGTTAAATTAACAAGTATACTTGTAAAAGCACTTGAGTTGTACATGTTATTGAATGTGTCTGCAATCCAGCTAAATGGTACATAGGACAAATTAAATATATTGTGAAAATAAGAGTACAAGAGCAGAGCAGAAATGTGAGAAATAGAATCCTGTCAAGTCCACTGACTACACATGAGATATTAGAACATGGTGGTAGTTTTAATTATTTCAGGTTCTTGGTAATAGCCTCAGTAAAGTTATGCAGATGTGTTAGCTTTCAGATGGTGCTAAATAAATTAGAAGCTAAATGTATTCTGAAAGACAATGCAGTGTCACCAAGGGGCTAGAAATTAGAGGTACCCTAGCACTATTTATTATAAATGTTGCACAACAATACATTCTGTTATTCAGTATATAATGTGTTGTTTCAAAAGACTGTTTGTGTGCATGTATGTGTGTGTGTGTGTGTGTGTGTGTGTGTGTGTGTGTGTGTGTGTGTGTGTGTGTGTGTGTGTGTGTGTGTGTGTGTGTGTGTGTGTGTGTGTGTGTGTGTGTGTGTCTGTGTCTTTAAGAAGCTAAGTTAATTATGGTTTCTAACAGTATTGCATGGTGTGTTGAATGACAATAAAGATTTAATTTTCCCATGAAGGCAGAATCCAAAACACTATTGAACAAGATAGCACTTTTCTCTGTTTTATTTCCAGTTGCATGAAAGAACTATGCAAATAGTTTTTATAATTTTGTCAACTGAAACTATAAGGGCCCTAGCAGAACGTGTCATTCACAAGCAGAATCAAGGGGGATGTGTGGTATGTTCACTTCCTGTGGATACCAAGGTAAGTGTCAGCCTCTTGAGTCTTAGAATGTGCAGGGTGTGTGTGTGTGTGTGTGTGTGTGTGTGTGTGTGTGTGTGTGTGTGTGTGTATGTGTAAATGCATGTGTATCTTTAAGAAGCTAACTCCCTCTGGGCTCTAATACTATAATATGATATATTGAATGTCAGGCGTCCATTCCTGTGGATACTAAAGTAAGTGCTGTTTTAACCATTTTAATTAGATGGACATTTTAGAAAGCAGTTGAGGACTCAGTAGGGATACCACAGGCATCAACCTCATGCATCTTAAATCAGTTCCTTGACATGACATTATTCTATGGCATGTAGGGAAACATATTTGTTTATTAAGAATTGGAGAGGAGAACATTCAATAATATATGCAGGTATTTTGCAGTATTCTTCACTTTCTGTGACCCTGAGAACATTGATTACACATAATGCTGTCAAGCCCTACCCATTGTAGAGGTACAATGCATCAAGACAAAGGAATTATACTTCCTGAACTGGAAGTGCCAGGTGGTCTATTCTGCCCAGTGAATTCTTTATAATGTAGCCATTCACCGCTCAGACATTTCCATTCACCGCTCAGACATTTCCCATGATTCACAATTTTTGTACATGTCTGACCTCTACCAAATGTTCCTGCAAAGAGGTGAAGCTGCAGGCAATCATTCTGATTGTGCTTCTATACCAATCTGCAGAAGGGCAGAGTGGGGAGTCAGGGAGGAGCATTTAACAGCAGCATCAGTACCACAGGTGGCATACACTTCAGCACTGGAAAAAAAACAGTGTCTGGTCAACAGGTCTGGAACATAACAGAGATAACACAGAAAAAATGATGCATTCATTAACACACCCAAGATAAGCAGGACAGTACAGGAACTGGCCTTGGTGTGCATCATGAATCAACATACCTACAGAGGTTAGGGTATGGGCAGCACACCATTATAATTACTTGCATGGGGTGGGGGGGCACAGTAACAACAAACTGCAACACTGTGAGGTGACATAGTCAAGGCACAGTACTCATCACTTGAACAGATGGGGAGACACTGTGAAAAGCAACTGCAACTCTAGCAAAAGAGATGGGGTAATGGTGCATGCATATTGTAGTCATGCATTCTATGAAGTAGTAGGGAATCAGGGATCACATCTTCTAATGCTGATGTCAAGCTGCAATGACATGACCTTTTTTTGTGTCTACTTTATTGATTTGGAGTGTTGACACTTGAAGTAGTCTTCTGTGACAGGGAAGGGGTACAACTGCAGGGCTATGAGTGCTCCTCCTGATAGGGCTTTCTGAATGTATTGATCCTGGAGAGTGTACAGTTTTTTCCAACTTTTCTTATTGCTTCCTAAACAAGTCTGTTTTCCATACAGCTCAAGCTACTGTGTAGTCTAGTTGAATATTTATCGGAACAGGAGCATTCCCTTGACATCTGAGATGATAATGGTCATCTACAACTTTTGAACCATTCACATTAAAATACAGTACCTACAGATCACAAACTGCTAGTTTTATCCATACCTGTATCTATATATAGATATATAACCTATGCACCTATATATATATATACATGTATGTATGCATTCTCTATATATCTATCTATAGATTGCTGTTAGTTGATCGAGTTTTCAGAAACTCAAAATTCATATTGGTGAGATGATATGATCAAATTTCTGTAAACTGGAATCTACAGTGAGGATCAGGAAATTTACTGTTTTCCTCAATGTAGTGTGATCTTGGAGTTGGTATATTTAATTTGCAGGGAGTGTGGGAGCACAGGGTGCAGGGGGGCTTTCCACCCTGCAAAAATGTAAAAAAAAAGGATTGATTTTTGTGGGTTTTTTTTTTTTTAATGCTCAATGTGATCATCTCATCTCGCTGATATGAATTTCAAGTTTCTGAAAACTAATATATTTATCCATCTATTTATTTATCTTTGTGTGTGTGTGTGTGTGTGTGTGTGTGTGTGTGTGTGTGTGTGTGTGTGTGTGTGTGTGTGTGTGTGTGTGTGACTAGGATCTATTGCCACACCAGGTACATGGATTGCTGACACAGCAGTGCAGCATACAGAGGGTGCTGCACTTTTGAATATGTCATCCTTCGGATAAGATGTTAAACTGAGGTCCCATTTGCCTAAGTTGGTTGTAGCTCCAGTGAATACAAAAATCCCACAGCATCTATTGAAAACAGTGAGGGAAATTCCTTGATGCCCTGGCTGAATTTCAAGTAGTAGCAGAAGTAGTAGTACTAGTATAAATACTTGCTTGAGTCTCTCTCAGAGATAAATAAATAAAACGTGTGTGCATGTTTTGTGTGTGTGTGTGTGTGTGTGTGTGTGTGTGTGTGTGTGTGTGTGTGTGTGTATATATATATATATATATATATATATATATATTACAGTTTGTGATCTTTAAGTGCAGTAAAATTATATATTAAGTGTTAAATTAAACCAGTCTGACACTGCAGATTTTGAGTGTCTCCTACAGCCATAGACAGTGATACTGATTGTAAACAATATTTATTTTATCAGTCTCTACCTACAGTTTCCATTCTGCATGAATACTTTGCTGCACCATTTCACTCCTAATGGAAAAACAACATGTTTAACTTTAGTGTTATATGACTGCAGAAGTCTTGCTTGCCCAAGTTCCAAATAAATTCTGTGCAGCTCTGAAATCAATGACTCATATACTGTTTCAAATTAGTATGTTAATAATGCCTTACAGGAATAGGGGAGGATTGGAAGTAAGTCCCCAAACAAGGTGAGTGCATTCTAATTAGTAGTTTTCCAGGAATGTTTGCTCAACATTCCAGACAACTGTCCTAGAAGACTATTTATCTAAAAGAAGTGTAGGATCTTCAGTCAATGAGAAGAAGGCTGTTTTGCTCAGGACTGTGTAACTGAGGACTGCGTAAAAAAAGGACTATGAAATTGAGGAGTGTGTAGCTGAGGACTGTGTGGCTGAGGACTGTGCAACTGAGGACTGTGTAGCTGAGGACTGTGTAGCTGAGGACTGTGTAGCCAAGGATTGTGTAGCCAAGGACTGTGTAACTGACAACTGTATAGCCGAGGCTGTGTAACTGAGGAATGTGTAGCTGAGGACTGTGTAACTGAGAATTATATAAAAGAAGGACTATGAAATTGAGGACTGTGCAGTCGAGGTCTCTGTAGCTGAGGAATGTGTAGCTGAGAACCATACCTCCCAACCATACTGAATTACTCAGTTTTCACTGAGTTTTGGGGTCCAAATAATGGGGTGCCATGATTCTCAACTGGTACCCCTTCATTTCTGACTTTTTCCCCAGCTTCTTTTCTTATTTTTCATTTTTTCCTGGTTTTGAGCTGATGTTATCACATGCGTAATGACATCAGCCCGATCAGGGCTACCAGCCTGTTGGAATCGAGCTCAAGGGCTCAGTTCACACATTTCCACCATTACACCAATTCCAGACTTTGAATGGATTCGTGCGAGCAGGCAAACAGTTATATGTTTCAAGCTGGTGCAGTCAATCATGTACTTCTTTCCTTATTGCATTTCACACATGGTTTCACCTTCAGCTCCTTCCCTTTTTAAGGAAAGGTAAGTTATAGCTATAAAACACATTTTATATATACCGTACCCATGGATTAAATATCATGTGGAATAAAACTCCGTCTTGGATCGCATGTATTCCCGCATCTTCTTGCTCCATGAGAACTTTAAATCTTCACTCAGCTTGGCTGTGAGGTACTTTTGTATCCCCTGCTTTTTACAATGAGTGCTATTACTTGTTCAGTTTAGCTGTTAGTAAACAGCATGCATTGCCATCATAGAGTGGGGCCTGGACAGTAAGAATGTTAGAAGAAGGTGGCACGATGGCTCACTTTGTTAGTGTACATGTGTGTGTGTGTGCAGTGCTGACTTTGTTTTCCATTTAGTACTCTGTTAAAGGACTGACTGCTGTTGCTTCTTCTCCAATGCATTTTTAAACAGTTATTCGGGGGGGTGGGGGGTGTTAGCCTTGTGTACTGAACACTTGCTAAGTCCATGGAGAAGGTGATGTTGAGCTGAAATGACTAGGTAAAGTAGACTATTATATCCGCTATGTGTGGCTGCAGTTTTAAAAGTTTCTTTAATTTTGATTACTTTCGGTTTGTCATGCTTGCTCCTCATGTCCACACAGAGTACAGTAGAAGCAGAATCCAGTGGTCAGTTATTAGTATGCCTGTGGTATGGCCATGTCTGTTTCCCATCATGATGGGTAATGTACAAACAAGACAGATTTACAAATATCAGGAGTAATACTGGTGGTGACAGATTGCTCGGGTTGATAAAAATTGGGAATTTTGTCACGCTGTCTGCTGGAGATGGGTCCGGCACAAGACCTTGCCTAAATTGGCTTTAGGAGATATACTTCTCAAGGATGCATGTGTGTTCACACTTCAGAATGTTTGGCCATGTTCGTTTACAGAGGTACAACAAACACACCAAGTAAAGAGGTTAGTGGGACTAACCCGGTCAACAAAGAGTAACTAAATAAAAAGTAAAGCACACTGCTCTGTAAATTTTGCAGTATGCAGTTGCAAATAATAGACAGTGAACAACAGCAGTAGTAACATGCTTACTATTTCTATTTGGGAAGCTTATAGGTGTTATTTCCTGTTTCACTGATGCATTTGGTGATGGTTACTTTTCAATTAGAAAAAGTGACATTTCAACCAGAATGATGGTTTGTGCGCTTGGACATTACATCATTCTGCAGCCTAGTAAGTGTTTGATTAACAGCCTCTGATAGTGAGGGATCAGGGCTAGATCTCCTTACGTTGCAGTCTGCTGTGGAGCAGGCACCAGACTGGGAACACACAACTCTACATCTCAACATCTTACAAACTAGAGTTCAAGTCTTAGTAAAGAGTCACAGACTGGCATTTTTAAATGTTCAGATTATTTTAATTCAGAAGTGTAGCAGTATAGTGCTGCACATGTAAGCCAAATGTGTCTACCTGCATCCCACTCCTTACTGAAATGTGAGAAGGCAGAGTATCATGGGAAACTTATCAAAACGCTACATTTATGATACTTTTGCTAATGCACGTTTTGAAAAAAAAAATATTATATTGATATTGAACATGGGAAGGCCACAAATCTTTAATTTTAAACCCTGGAAGAAAGATAGCAAAATAAGCTCACTGTGTATAGGGGCTGCACCTGACTTCGCTGTCAAACCTGACACTTCTTGAAGATAAGAGAAGATCCTGGCAAAAAACAACCATATGTTTTCTTAAAGGAGTGTGCATGCATGCATTCATTTTGTAAAAAGTTACTTTTCACTATTTAAATAACAATAATGTTTAGCATATAGACAATAACATTATTTATTCTGTTATTTAAAGGAAATGCACTCATTTAGACAGTGGAAAAAATCCACAATAATGTCTTAAGCATGCATTTGTATGCAAGATAAATATTGTTTCTTATTTATATAAAATCAGAGTAAGGTTGTCCAGTGTTGTCAGTTTACTTAATATTTGTTTAATCTGCTGCTGATGTATACAGATAAGCACACTTTATGCAAAAGTCCCTTATTGGTGCATTATTTTATCATGTATTTATTTATATAGGAAGTGGTGTCACAATTAACCTGTCAGGGGGGCCCATTTGCAGAAAATTCAAGAAATTTGATTGCCATATAAAGATAAAAATAACAGATATATGGCATATACAGTATTTGCATGTTACAGAAGCTGGTAGAAGACTGAAGGCTGAATGCAATCACAGACATACATTTATAGGATGCAAGTTTATATATAATTTGATTCTAAGTATATTCTATGCAAAAGAAACTAAAATAACTCAATTTAAAAATGAGAATGAAGGAGTAAAGACAAAGTGGGTAGGAAGCAGTAAGGAGATGCAGTCTTAACATATTCCGCTTTCCTTTCTTCTTTTTATTAGATCATTTTATAACTTTCTTTCCTCCCATTTAAATTTTCCTTATATATTGTCCATTTATTATTTAGAATTTTAGTTCCTTCACCTTTCGAACATGTGGAAGCAATAATCTCTTGAACGTAATCATTATTCACCACTGGCCAGATGCATTTTCTTTGTATGTGGTGTGGGTTTCAATGCTGTTTCAATGAATGTGAGTTTCAAAGGTAGAGAAGTTTTAATGTCAACCAAATCTATTTTCATTGTGAGAGAGACAGTATTGCTTTGTTTAGCAGCTTTGTTGTTTAGCATATGTCTATTAATGTTTGTGCATTGTGCTATAAAATGTAAAAATAAAATCCAAATAATCATTGTAGAAGTAAAGCAGTATGCATACAGTGTTTATGGTAAATGGGGCAAAATAGAAAGGTAATGGGACATTGGAATGGCTGTAGGGGGACTCTGGTGCCATATTTTGGTTGTCTGTTCTTCAGTTTACAATTTTGCATTTGAAAGCTGGTATCCCACAATTCCATTGGAGTGGGTGGGGTTATGCAATTATGTATGCAAATTTGATGTTAATCACCATACAGATCTGTACCTTTTTTTTATGGACCTTGTCCAGATTTTTGATGTTTCCAGGTTGAGAGGTATGCTGAGGACTGTGTAGCTGAGGACTGTATTGCCTAGGAAAACCATAGACTGCTTGTAAAGTTGGAGAGATTCTCTTTGCAGCTAGCAATTACAGTATAAGCAGCACCTATGAAGTAATTCATGTAAGTATACAGTTCATCTGTTGTGTGTGTTTTTTGTGCATGCTTATGCATGTGTGTTTATATCTGAGTGCACATGTGCATGTGCATGTGTACAAATGACTGAGCACACGTGCATGTGTGTATATGACTGTGCATGTGTGTAGGATTGCATGTGTGTGTGTGTGTGTGTGTGTGTGTGTGTGTGTGTGTGTGTGTGTGTGTGTGTGTGTGTGTGTGTGTCTCAGTGTCTGTATGAGTATGTTTAATACTTTATTTATGCATGTTTATTCCACTGCACAAAGGTGGAATCAATACAGATCTTTCAAACTATAGGACAATTCCCATCTTATTGCCACCTAATCAAATTAATTAGAAAGCATTCATAAACAACTTCTCAACAATGCAATAGACAGCAAGCTTCAGTTTTTAACTCAGCATGCCTACTGTCCTTATTACAGAACAACTATTGGGTTGCTGAATTTTGTTAATATTGTGAACACCTACAGAAATGCCAGAATTATCCAAAGCTTTTGATATTTTCTCCCACCAGAATCTCTTTCTACTGGCACACCAACCAAGTGTCCAGATGCACAAAGTACATGCTCCCCTCCTGCCACAGCCATTCAAGTCCTGTTTCGGTGTCCTGCCCAAACCGTCCTCCCTCACACTGTTGTAAAAAAATCATTTCTTCTTTTAAAGTGAAGAAAACTGCTTGCTATAAATGTAGCAATCAGTTGCCACAGGTTATACCCTTCCTGCATGGAGCACTTCATTATTAAGCTTCTAGTTAAAAGAAAAAATACCTTTTCTTTTAAACTGTGGTAAAGTACTTTCTACAAATGTAGTAAGCAGTTGCTACAGTTTATACCCTGCCTACATGGAGCACTATAGCACTCAAACTTTTCTTCTAAATTGCAGCAAACTGCTTCCTACAAATGTAGCAAGCAGTGGCTGCAGTTTTTACCCTGCATGGAGTCATACAATGCTTAGGTTTTGTTTAAAATATAAATAAAAAGATGGACTTTTGTTTACTTTTAAATTGTAGTAAACTGCTTGCTACAATGTAACTAAAATCTACACACAGTAAACGATACTGACTGATTCCAGCTGCCATTTAATTAGAGTTGTTTTCATCAATTACAGCCACAGTGTTTAAGTTGCCCAAAAATGCAATACCAACTTTTAAAAAGCATGTATTGCACAAAAGAATAACAGGGATGATGGATGGCCAATTACAACCCCTAACACATTGCAGCTGGGGCAGTTGTTACTCTCATCCTGCTCTAGCTATGCTACTGCTATTTAGAACCATCACACCACGTACCTCTTTTGCAGCCAACTGCAATACACAGGGTTTTCTATAAACCAGAAAATTACCAGCACTTAGCTTAATGCAATGCTACTCTCCAATTAATTTTATGCTCTAGAGAAAAATCAGTAATTACTATAACCAAATCATTTAATACTAGTTTACTCTCTTTATTCTGACAGTGTAGCTAGACTATGGAACTACATCACACTCCCACGGAAATCTATTCAGAATGCAAACTCAATTAAACCAAACTAAAACATTGCCTATAAAATCATTGTACCTGCTCCTGTATATCTCCAGGATAAATACCACTGCTATGTTAAGCTTGTTATATTGCCAAACTATTCTCTTCATCAAGAATCCTGTGCCCCACAATCTATCTTCACTGATACATAACTAACTTTACTACCATCTCTTAGGAATGTACATAGTTTTGTAACACCGCTCATCCCCTACCTCTATTCTTCTAATATAACCTTTTTTGACTAAACCCAGTCAGACAAACCCAGTAAACAAAAGCAAAATAAAATAAAAATAAGTGTGTGTGTGTGTGTGTGTGTGTGTGTGTGTGTGTGTGTGTGTGTGTGTGTGTGTGTGTGTGTGTATGTGTGTGTGTGTGTGTGTGTGTGTGTGTGTGTGTGTGTGTGTGTGTGTGTGTGTGTGTGTGTGTGTGTGTCTATTTGTGCCTTTTCATTAATAAACTTGGGTTCATGATAGATTTATTTGACTAGAATACAAAGCCTTTGTGGAGATATTTTGTTGCTACATCTTACCTTAGGTCACAGCTCCTGTAGAGAATATCTGTGTCACTAACAATGTTTTACTTTTTAAACCATTTCAACCATACATTTGCAAATGTTTTTAGCAGACACGTTGTTGCTTTATCTTGCTTTACAGCACAATCAAAAATCTGAGGTATGCAGAATTAATAAAATTACTGTAAATGATCACAACTGTGTATGTGTGTGTCTGACAAAATGAGTTAGAATGCATTACTTAATCACTGTTTATATAGTCATTCATCTGATTGCAGTCAGACATCTGAGGTATATGTAGTCATTAAGCTGGTTGGAACTGGTAGGAACATTTATTTATGTGTGGGGGGAGGTCAGTGTGGGAATATAGTGCATTGAACTATATGATTTTGACAACGAGTGGAAATATATTAGTGTGGTCATCTTTTATGCATGTATTCATTAATTTTATCACTTTCAGACTTCTGGCCTATACACAGTCTCTAGAGTAGCTTAAATTTCTGGCACAGAGTCAGTTTATAGATGACACAGACTGACATCTGCTATCATTTAATCAGAGTTAATTGCTTTCATTGACAGAAGAAAGTATGTGTTTAAGTAAAGTAAGCTGACACACAATAGTGTGAACTTTATTTTTTTTCTTTTATTTATTTACTTGTATTCATGAATCAGAGGTCTGAAGAAAGTAGCTATAGTGAGTGGGTAGTATGGCCATAAGTATACAAAACTGATTAACCCTAGTTGTTTGATTGCATTTAAACAATTGTGACTTGCCTTGGCAAAGCTTGGCTATAGTGAGTGGGTAGTATGGCCATAAGTATACAAAACTGGTTGACCTTAGTTGTTTGATTGCATTTAAACAGTTTTGACTTCCCTTGGCAAAGCTAGTGTGAATTTGAGTAAACCTTGCTGAAATGTATTCATAGGTCCATAGGTTCATAGGTTAATACTAGGCTATCTTCCCTAGGGCATTTATAAGCCTAGCCAGAGTGTGTTTGGCTTTCACTACCCTTTTAGATTAGTTGACTGTGCCTCTGTATAGTAGGTCACAGAAGGTAGCCCTTTTAAGGTTAGTTTACTGTACCTCTGTCAAGTAAGGACACAGAAGAGATCCCAGGGGTAAACTTACAATCTCCCATCCACTCGTCAAGATTTTTCTTGAAGAGGGTCAGTGAGGGGCTCTGCCTAACAAGGATTGGGATTTTGTTCCAGAGTGAGGGGAGCCTCTGGGATATGAATCTGTCCCTCCAGCATGTCCTATTTATTTCTGTGCTGAGGTTCAAGTCCCTGGAGTGTGTAGCTCTAAGGGATTTGGATTTCCTGAGGTGAAGTATGTCCATTAATTCTGGGTTGGACATGGCTTTGTACGTCAGACACAGATCGCCTCTGAGTAGGTGGTACACAACTGAGTAGAGCTGGAGTTTCTTTAGCTGAACTGCATAGGGCATCTGTTTGAGCCCCTTGAGCCTCTTGGTGAGATACTTTTGGGGTCTTTTCAGTTGCTGAAGGTTTTGGGTAAGGTACATCCCAAACGGGGCATTGTACTCAATTATGGGCCTGATAAGTGATGAGTAGAGGGGCACAATGACCTCTCTTGATCTAGATGTGAACCCTTTCTTGATAAGGAGGGCTATATAGAAGGTCTTTCTAACCACTTTGGCAACGTGATTGTCAAAGGAGAGATTGCTATCTACTTGGGTCCCCAAGTCCCTAATTACTTCTTCCGTACTTAATGGATTACCCCCTATGTGGTAATATGTGGGCACTTTGTTTTTCCCAAAGGGGATGACTATGCACTTTTTGGCATTTAGCTTTAGGCCATGGCTTTGGCACCAGTTATCCGTCTCTGTGAGACCCTTTTGGAGGATGCTTGCTGTCACTTTTGCTTTTTTAGTACTACATCTTTAAATATTGGTCTTCACACACATTTCATTGTTCTGCCCTACTTTATAATGCAGATCCACTCCAGTATTACTGTTGCTTGTGTGTGTAATGTTTTTATGTTTCATTATTTTTGTTGGGTGCAGCCATTGATAAAATCAACTAATAATGCCACAGTCTCTTCTCACTAAGCAAGCAGTCACAATTATTTTTTCACTCAGTGTGGACAGCCACTGTGGTGCTGATTATGAGTAAAAGAACATAAATATATGGGTCATTGTCCTTGATCATTTCCTTGTTCATTACATGGTACCCACAGCTTTCAGGATACTGACGTACATTGCCTTGGGCAGTTCTTCTTTTCATTTCCCCATATGGTTTATTGTACCCACAAAAGTAAGGGGAATAAGATGTACTCATCTTGAAATTTACAGATTTTTTAATCCTGTAGTGAAACACCCAGAATGAGATGGATATTCCAGCAGTTATTAATGACTGCTGGTGCAGATTATAAAACACCATAATTCATACTGTGTTTTGATGAATCCTAAATGATTGAAAACTCATTTCACTAAAAATTAGCTACATACCCCCTTTTGATTACTTTTTTGATGTTGGGTATATATATATATATATATATATGTGTGTGTGTGTGTGTGTGTGTGTGTGTGTGTGTGTGTGTGTGTATACAGTGAGTATTTATAGGTTTACCTTCATAACGTCGATCACGTATGATCGACTGACCACATCATTGACGCGTTTCCACAAAATTGAATCAGAGAAACTTCTAAAATGTCGAATTAATGTCGAATTTCGACATTTCTGGCTGCGCCACACCTCCACACCAGTGCTACCATGGGTCAAAAGGGGGAGAGATTTAGCCATTCGCATATGTGGTTTTCATTGTTTGGGATGTTCGCACTTCAGTGTTCGCAGAAGTGGAGTCGACCTTTTTGAGATTGCCGTTATGAAGGTAAACCATATGTGTATGTGAATACTAGCGAGTGGGTGTGGAAGTGTACGTCTTTGCTAATTCATTTCATTAGTCACCAGAGTAAATACTAGAACTGTCATAGTATGAAAAATGTGTGACTTAGTAATATACTAATGAACCAGTAATGAACCCTAATGAACCCTTTCTCTTCGAGGCTATAGTTGCCTCTAAATCATATTTATTTCTGTCAAAGAAATTGAACTACCCACAGCAGGTTATTTATATCAGATGTGAGATTCTTTTTGAATCCCTAGGTTTTTTGTCTGCAATACCAATAATTTTTGGTAAGAGTACCATTTTTCATTTTCATTCAATATTTTTTTCAGTCTATCTTTCTCATTCCAACTAGTGCTGTATTAAGAGCTGTTGTTTGTAGACATTTTTAGCGTATCTTGGTTTATATCGTGGATATATCTTATGTCACAACTCAACTACAAAAGGTTCCTTTTTGATACTTTCTAATAGAAAACGGTGAATATGTCTTAATAGAATCTTTCCATGCAATTTCCCACTGCCCCATAAAAATTTCTAAATTAACTACAGGGTCATGTTTTCACAGGAAAATATCAAATCAGAAGTTCAAAATGAGTGTCCCATAACTATCTATAAGTAGACTACAGGGTCATGGTATTGCAGGTAATGGATCAAATCAGAAGTTCAAAAGTCCAATGATTCATACCTAAGTGTTGTCAGTTAACTACTTTGCATTTTCAAAAGTCTACCTCTCAGTATCACTATGTTATAATTCAGAGTGTGTTACCTATTCATGTTTTATCTTAAATACCTTTTGCTGTTCTTATGGTGGGATTCTGGCTTTGTTCTTTCCATTCAGCAATCAAAAATGCATCACTATGGTGACTTTAACATTTTACTAACCAGCCAGTCTTGTTTATTGATATATCTCAAGGTGGAAGGTCTCTGCCAGTGGTGGCTCAAAACAGGGACAATTCTGGTAGCCACCAGGGGCCCACAGCACTATGGCACCCATCGGCAGACATTCAATATGTGAAACAAAATAAAAAAATTGTGGTTAGAGTATGTGCTTAACATAACAATCAGCCATCATTAACTTGCAAAATAAGTATTTTATTAAGCTTTAACTAAAAAAGTTAAATTGCACCATTTGCAAATATGGAGCATGAGCCAGAGTCACTGCAGAACTAGGGACACGAAAGAAAGAAAGAAAGAAAGAAAGAAAGAAAGAAAGAAAGAAAGAAAGAAAGAAAGAAAGAAAGAGTGGCTACAACCTTAAGTTTTCTACTTTCCTAGTGAATGGAGAAAGGAAAGACTAGCACTGATACAAGTAGCTATGGGGACAACTGCTATGAAGTAATAATGGTGATTATCATGTGACTTAGTTAATGGAAACATGAATAGAGGTATTGTATTAATAATTGTTATTAGGTTTAAGTAACTCCAATACTTTGGATGTGCAAGTGTGGAACTGGTCTCAAAAGAGAAATGGGTGCTGAAAAGTAATTAAGTGTGGATGAAGTACTGTGTGTTGTGACTGCTTGATGGAAATTAGAAGGGATAGGGTTTAGAATGGACATACTGAGTCCAAAGCTTCAATTATATTGATTAAAAAATTAAGATGAATAAGGACTTTCCAAAAATTATTTTGCTGGAGACTAAATATGAAAAGAAGAGTTATGCAGTGGTAAGTGCTATTAAAGTTTCTGAGACAAAGCTGAAAATAAGGAAAGTTTGAAGCTTAACCTGGTAGAAAATCAATGTGTAAATGTATGTGTATTATAAATGGAATATATTAATATTAAAGTCAATAGCATGCTTTACATACTAGTCATAACTCAGATATATATACCCTGGGACTCATTAACAATTGTAGAGGCTTCGCGAAATGGTTATCATCACCATTGCTTAATACGGTCATGTTCATCTAAAAAGGTAAGAAGGTGGTTGAAAAGCACAGTATGAATACGTAGCTGCACATTCTATATGCATTAGAAGGCTTCTATACACAGCATGACAGACAAACACACACTCACAGTAGTCATGTGACAACTTTCTTAAAGTTCATTTTTGATAGCATGATGGAGGCATTGTATTTTCAAAACTGGGGGTAATAGAAATGTATAGGACAGCCCTCTACCACTAAAAATGTGTCTCCTAATTGTAACATTACATAAGAGATGTGGTCACAGAGTCAATTGCACATGACAGTACACACAATCACACTAGTTAATTAATGGTGGATTTGAAACCTACCTGTTTAGATTCACAAACTATGACAAGCACCACAGGAGAAATCTGACTTTTACAGTGAGAGACTGTGCTTATGAAAGGATGACCTTAGTGTGTTAAAGAGAGCACATTTATTATAAAAGTGGGATATGGGGATGGGGAAATCTTCTCCCAGGTTAAATTCTTCCCCTGAATAGAGGTTAATATAGTACATCTGTTCAGGAAGCTATACTTACCTTATATTGAAGCCACAAACAAATTCACCACTGTAAGATTTGAACCCGCTACCTGTGGTAGATATCACAATCTATAGTGGATAGCATTAGCCACAAGCACTACAGGAGAAGTCTGACTCAGAAAGGGAGTGAGTATACCTTTAACAGGATGACCTGATCTGTGCATTGCAGAGAAAATGCTTATAATGAAAGTGGATAAAGTGAAGAGAGATCCGTGTCCAAAGTTCAATTCTTGGCCAGTGAGGAATTGCACACATTACATCTGTTGTTGAGGCTTTATTTATTTGTAAATAGAACAGCCACACACACACACACACACACACACACACACACACACACACACACACACACACACACACACGTTCATCAATGGAACTGAGTTCAAAGTTATATACTTTTTCTGAGTGGAAGTGGACATAACACATCTGTCATTGAGGCTTTACATACCTGTCACTGTGCACACGCACACACGCACACACGCACACATGCACACACGCACACACACACACACACACACACACACACACACACACACACACACACACACACACACACACACACACACACACACACACACACACACACACACACACACACAGCTCACCACTGTCAGATTCGAACCACCTACTTAACTTGTTACACAATCTAGAGAACACAACATGAATTGCAAGTACTACAGGAGGAGTCTGACTTTAATGTTGTGAAAATGCACATTTGGAAGTATTAAAATTTCACTGTTTCAAACATCACCTACTGTGCTATCACAGATTTCGAGACAAATGCATGTGTCTGGAGAAGTTTCAAACATCACCTACTGTGCTATCACAGATTTCGAGACAAATGCATGTGTCTGGAGAGGCCACTGTAACAGTACTGTGCTTGCATCATGCAATGACATACTTCTCTGCTAACACCTATATACTGTAGATAATTTTCAATGTCTCACCTGTAGAGCAGCAGTACCAAGCTCATGTGTGCAGCTGATGGCAAAGTATTAGCGCATGCACAATCATATCTTGAGTTGTTGAACTCAGAGTGGGAATGAGCAGCACTCTAAGGGGCTCTGCACTGACCTTCACATAAATAAGCAGTATACACATACGACCATGTCTAAATCTAATGGAATAAAGAACAGGTAAGTGTTATGGTCATGTTCCTTGTGTCATGATGTACACAAATGTTGTGACACTTGCAATCTTTCACTCCTGATATGTATGACGCAGGTATATTATGGAACACTTCATGGGCAAAGCATGCTATTGCTGGTGGAAACATGGCTTATAGAAATATTTTTCAGTCAAGGAAGTTTATTTGATGATAAAGAAGGGGTAGGAAGAAGTGTCAGTTTGTGACAGGAATACACATACAAACAGATAGGTTTATGGTTCATTTCTACATATATTTGTGATGGGTTACTCTTCAATTTATCATCATAATTATTCAGGCAAGATCTGTACAAGACAGCATTCACAGCAGGGACAAGCAGGTTAATACAGCAGCAGGATAATGGTGTGTTAAGAAAATGTGTAGCCAACAGTCACAAGCATAGGAGTCATACAAAACGTTCATAAATACTTCAAGCATGTATCTAGATTTGAAACTTGTCAGTATTCTAAAAAATCTACAGACCTGATTATTAGCTAACCACACCACATAGGAATTCCTTCTTCATAAGGTTCAAAGCTGACACTATATTAAAAAAAAGGGTAATACATGTATTAGGCTTCATTGCACCCATGTCAACTGTAAAATCCTATAGCATGTACATTACATCCAGTAGCATAATAAATATGTAACAGCAAAAGGTGATGATACATAAGTTGGAAAAGATAGAGACAAGAAGACAGGGATAGAGACACAAAGTAATGTTATATATTTCGGAGCAATTGTTTAACATCTTTGTAGTGTGTCACTGCTGTTTTCCCTGATAAGTAATCTGTCATGCTATGTACAATCACGTAGTTTGAATAGTGAACCAGCAGGGTTCAAAAAGTAGAAACATGATTAAGACATAAGCAGGAATATGGTAGGTTCCTATGCTATGCAGACAATAGTCACATGCATAATAGAAACATAAATATAGCATTACATATGAATTTCACGTTTGAGTTCAAACCCTTGTCACTGTGCCAAAAGAATTTTACAGTCAATTGAACTGTGTCAACACATCACACATGAAATGTGGCTTCACAATCTTAATTCTACTGGTTTGAAGAGGCAGTCACAAACCAATGAGGCAAAGGACAATGTAGGTGTCATACTTCATCACAGTAATGATGATTTTAACTTTACATAGGGTGTACATTACAGCCTGAAGCATACTAAATAATCCATTGCTGAATGCTTCCTAAGAATATTTGAAATTGGAATATCCCACACGGTGGACATTGAATTCTTCAGCCTGTTCAAGAGAAGACTAGCCTGACTGTACATAGCCAAGCACAGTAACACGGCACCAGAGCAATGTGGCTGAAGGCAAAAACACACAAGATTTTGCCAAAAACTGTGTACTTCATTTCTTCTAAGGTACAGCTGCTACTAAGCACCATACACTGAACACTTGCTTTGGAGACAAAGTGATGACACAGAAGGGGGGAAACAGACATAGAAGGAGAAGGAGAGAGGGGATAAGTCAATTATGACAGAAGCAGGATAATGGTGGCACAAAACAATATGTAGGCAACAGCTGCACATTAGATAGTGTACTAATACCAATCAATAACAGTTTGCAGATGTCTGGATTAGAACCATTGGAAGTATACAAAAATCACTCCATTGATTTGAGCATTATCTCAGCAAGCCACAAAGAAACTCCTAATTCACACACTTTAAATCATACATTTGAAGCAACAGTGACAACTTACTGAAGCGGGGTGGGGGTGAACAGAGAGAGAGTGATGGAGAGAGAAATAGCAAGAGTTTTGTTTATGGTACTTTTAAAACCATCTTCATAGTATGTTACTCTTAGGCTTCTCATTATTAATCAGTTATGATCTGTACAGTTAAATGCCATTCACTGTCAGTAGTGGTGCATGATGACAACCTTCCCACAAATGCTGAGGACAAAAAGTGAAGGCTTTTTGATATGCCATTTCTGGCCATGTGTATTGTGTGTGATTTACATTTTATTCAGATTATTTTGTATCAACCATCAGTGGATTCTTAGTGGTGCTTTTGATTCCTTGTTTTTGATTCTATTGTTTGACCAGATTAAATGTGTTTAAAAGGGTTGATAGGACAGTGGTAAAAATGGGGGTAGAGGGTGGATGTTGGTAAGCAAAGGGTAGGACCC
The DNA here is from genome assembly GCF_019279795.1 of Protopterus annectens. Lineage (NCBI taxonomy): Eukaryota > Metazoa > Chordata > Ceratodontiformes > Protopteridae > Protopterus > Protopterus annectens. Next base: position 656,148,443 of record NC_056728.1, read on the forward strand.
AAGGGAAAGACTGCAGGAATTTTTAGGAAGGTGGTGGAGAAGCACCATAACTATAAACTTCTTCAGAATATAAATGTAACATTGAATAGTCAGTTTCATGATTTGGGAGATTCACTATACCAAGAGTGGGTGAAAACAGAGTAATGTACAGCCAGATGAATCAAATGAAGTGGATTAAGATGACAAATCCTCAAAGTACAGAGCTATGTATGGGGCTTAAATTTGTGTGGGACAGGTAAAGAGGGGAATGTTGAGTAAGATGATTAGGAATGAGAGGGTCAGGCAGGTAATGTAGGCTAGGTAACAGGTGCTGACATTTATGATATACAAGATAGATATGGATGGTGAAAGACACAAAAGGTCAGGGGCATCAAGATGGAGGCTAGGCAGAGGACTTCAGAGGTGCATCCATGTCCAACATGAGAACAGTGAGAATTTACTACTCCCCATCAGAGCTATCATTTTCTCCTGTGTTCCTTGCTTGGGTCAGTGCTGGACATATTATTTTTCTGGCAATATGACACAGGACCTTTTAAAAAACATGCTAATTCAGATACAAAGCCCCCTGTCAATTATGCTGATCAACAGCCCTGTCAGCTCCTGATAAGGGAAAAAATTACCACCTCCACCACTGCTACTATACTACTACTCCTGGGCAGTACCACTTTACTAGCAGCCAGGGCAGAGTGACCTGAGGCAGTTAGAGCAGATAGGGCAAGAGTTGTGGAGGCAACACTGACAGGTTGTGACCCTGATATGCTGGATGTCTGTTTTGCCTGTAGCATTGCCACTGCAGCCACCTGGGGAGGTATGGCAGGCCAAACCACAGTGGTCAGTCTACCTCCCTGTGCTGATGGTCATTTCTGTAGCGAGAGGCATAAGGTGGGGGTAGACAAGAAAGAGAGAATTATATTCATGGCATGTCACATTAGTTTATTGTGCAATAGTTAAACCAATATGAGGAATACATTAGCTACAACTTGGTCACATCCAGATAAGATGGGAAGACATTAATGTGTCATACAATTAATCAATTGCAGTGGTATGATATGAGTAATCGAATCATGTATTTCACTATGCCATATCAGATATCTGTTTTCAACGTTAATAATTGCATTTTCCAAAATGTAATTGTTAATGTCATGCAGTATTACAGCTAATGTCGTATAAATAAAAACAATTCATGTGTGTTTCTGTGTATTGAGCCTATATGCAATTAAGGCCATGTACTCATTGACTAATGCAATCACCAAGAGCTTTTGGAGCAGGCATGAATGCTTGCTATCAAAGTTAAGGTATGCCTGCCTAAGACAATATTCAGTGATGGAATGAAATTCCTTCTCTTACATTGCATTCAAACTTCATGCATACTGACCCTGTCCCTCTTTGGGGCAAGTTAGTCTCTCATGATGCACCTCACAGTTTTCTCTTATCGCTGTTGCACCTGCACAGTAGAGAAAAGAAAAAAAAATGATGTATATAAGCATAATGAATAACTGTGTTTGCTGGCTAATTAATGCCATATCATAGACAAATGATGGGTCAGTGTATTTACACTATTGAGGGGTGATTGAAGTCTTAAAATTAATTTTTACATCAGCTCAGGAGGTTCTGCTTGTGCGTCTTCATGACTCTGCTGTGGTGATAGCATTGTTCCCCAGTGTGTGAGATACCTGTCATACTGGAGACAGCCTTAGTCAAAGTTTTCCAAGCTTCAGCCTTATACTGAGACAAGATATAATCCCCTACAACAACCTCTAGTTTTCCACTTCATGAGGAGGTCCACAAAATTCCTGTAGTCTTAATACCCCACCTTTTTGTCCTAAATGGAACATCACCCCTACTGTCACCAGCCATGTCTGCAGCAGTCAAGCTAGAAATATGTGTCTGAATTGTCACCCATTCTGATCCCATATGTAACACCATGTTTTTAAAGATGCACAGCCCTTGACAGCTGCATTTTCACAATTGAAAGCACAGCAATTGCTTGGCAGATATATTGGCAGTGATTATATCAAAAAACACAAAGTGTGAAAAATTGCAGTGAGCTGTGGCCACATGTGGTGCACAAACAATGGACACATATCCCAATGTTAAACAAGGACATGCTTTATGGTGTTTGTTATAGTCATGTTTGGTTAGGAGAAAAATTATATGACTTGTGACATATTGGCCTGTTGGAATTTATACACTGTTAAGATTGGGTGTCACCACCTGGGAATTGAACCTATTAGAAAAAGAAGGATGAAATGTCAAACTTTGCTTATTAACTGTCAGTGCCTCAGATTAACTTATTTTTAACATTTTAATTACAAATATACTAATTTAAGAATGAATGGAGATACATTTAAGAGATGTTTGTATGTATGACTTCACTTAGTCATGACACATGGTTATCAAAAGGCAGTATTTGTGTTTGTAAAGACATTTGAGATGCATAGAGTGTATTCCCTGAGTAATATCTGCTGGGTTGTGCTACATATATACTTCACAAGATATACTGTATTAAACACACTCTTATATGTGATAATTTACAATAATTATAACAAAAATATTGTGCAAATCATATCTGTGAAAGTGCATTCTAAGTTAAATATCATCATTGTCATGTTTAACATACTTTACACACATTATATCAGGCTTCTGTAGCAAGAATTACTGATACATTTGTTGCAATAAACATAGTTATGATTCTCATTTGAATTTAGTGTTAGATTCCTAATCAAAATCTTGTGACAAAATGACATTCTGAGCTACTCGGTAAATGTAACTGTAAAATGGATTTTAGCCCTGCATCACCTGTCTTCTTTCTCTAACTCCACTGCACTTATACCTTGTGCCACAGAGAAAGTTACCTAACAGGAGCATTTTCTTCACTGAGTGTCATCCAGAGTGCTTCTGGCTGCATACCAGCACCAGGCTGAATTTGCACTACAGAAGGCTTTCAAAATTATTTTTTTTTCACTTTTTACCATAGAAAATGCACCCATTTGTGCACTGCCAACCAGATCTCAAATGCAAAATGCAATAAAAAAATAAAAAATATATTACCTTGCATTTCAAAGCAACACATTTAATAAATACATATAGCAAGGAACATAGCTGTTATAAAGTTAGCATGACACAGTTATCCTGTTCACATCTGCTTGCAACATCAGAAGTATCATTTAAGTTAAACATTGTCAGGATTTCCTGTAATAGCAGTTGCTCTGCAACTGGACATGTGGGCAATGACAGATCATCATTCTTGCCACAGTACAAATAATTACTCATTACATCAGTGCTAACAATATATTGTATAACTATCATGAAGAATAACTGTGCGATAGGGATAACTTCTCCAGCATGCATGGCATATACCTTTACATGTCTCATGTTACTGCTTTTGTTTTTGCACACTCTACAGAATGTTGTATGTAACAACATACATAACATATTATTTTTACTAATGAGATGAGGTGAGCTTGCAACAAGAACACCTTTGTAATTTCAGTTCACACAAACTATAGGTAAGATTATCACCTACCAAAGACTTTAGCCTGTTCATTTCATATAAAACATTGGGTGCCATTATTTATTATGAATCCCATCACAAAAAATATGTGTAAATTGGATTTTAGCCCTGAATTATTGGCTTCTTTCTCTAAGCTCACTTCACATACTACTTGTGCCACAGTGATAGTTGATAAGTAGAATTTATTCACTGAATACTTTCCAGAGTACTGACACCTGTGCAACAGCAACAGGTACATTTGCACTACAAAAGGCATCCAGAATAAAAATGTTTACTTCTTTCCTTAGGAAGTGAACTGTTCACTACTAGAGAGCACTGCCAGTCAGGAATGTGCAATGCCAAATGACACACAAGCAATCTAGAGAAAAGAAAAAAATACTTAAATAGAGAAATAATTCTGAAGCAAGTAGTTAAAATGTGCTGTTCTGATGTTTCCTCAGCTTTGTGCCCTTGCAACATGAGCACATACTTCTTAAAATCTGTGTATTCACACAAACATCACTCTCTCTGTATCTGAACCTTAGAGAATTCAAAACACACACTTGAGAGTATTATCAGTATATGCCAAGAACGCATATGTATACTTTGAAGAAAAAAGTAGGTTACATTTACTGAATATGTAGCATAGTATCAATTGACATTACATGTGCAACAGAACCAAGTTCTGAAAGTTGTCCTGGGTAACTTCCAGTTAGGTGTGCAGATGCCTGAGACATTAGTAACACTTACGCTAATCTTTCCCGACACAAAAAAACATGTAACACTGCACCTCCTTTTTTCACCTTTGTTTGTGAGCATTATTTCCTTATCTAGGTTCTCTAACAACACAATTCACTCAGGGGCACAAAGTGTGGTCATAAAAAATTCATAGAAATGTTAAGAATGTTGTTCTCCTAAGTAAGTCACAAATGTTTTTGTAAGACCCTTTTTCCTGGGATGCCCTCAGTAAGTATACATCAAAGAGGATTGACTGTGAAATCCTAATTGTTCCTGCAGTCAAACTAATCATTCATACTTGCAACCCCTTAGCAGGTAATACTTCTCATGTTCATTCTTGCACTCTGGGTTGTGTGTAAGCAATCATGTAGGTCATTACTTCATGTTTCCCAGTCTTGCACTTACTGCAGATGTGGAATTCATGAACGCTAATAGTTCACACCTTATTTGCAAACTCACAGTGCTGAGATGGATGAATTTGCACTATATAAAGGTAATTATGTAGGTAGGGAGCTTGTATCATGGTAGGGAAGATTATTATATCCAGAGAGCTTGATACTATTTGCTTTAAAAACGTATTTCTTCTTTAACAACTGACTTTCTGCAAAGATATTTTTTTAAGAACTTGATGTGTTTTAAGCATGCTGAAGAATTTCATTTCACAATGCAAGTATTGGTTTACTGACTGCATTATTTTAGCAACTATTGGCATAGGAATGTATATCAGTCATTTCTTGGCACCTCAAATGTTTCTAAATAATGCTACTTGACATTTAATAGGAAGTTTAATATAGCAAGCTTACACAAGAAAAAATCTTCACCTGGATACTGCAGCCAGCTATGTAAAATTGCAAATATCCAGAGAAAAAAAAACTAGTCTGATGAAGCGGAAGTTGTCCGCAAAAGCACTTACTTTCTCTGAGTTCTATTATATTAAACGTACTTTTGCTAATGTACCTGCTGTGTGCCACCAACATTTTTTTTCTCTTAGTATAGCAAGCTGACTACTTTTAGTGCAGAAGAATGTTGTATTATGTATTAGCAATGCATGGGCTTTTTGGCATTATTAGCACACAAAACTGTGTTAAGCATGTACTATATAACTTGCTGCCTTCCACAGAAGTGGATATCACACAAAATTGCTACCCATTTTCCTTGAAAGGTGTACATTATTTTTATTAATGCTACAATGTACTACAGAGTTACAAAAATGTCTGTCTGCTCAGCAATGTTGTATCAATTCCTAACTTTGTTTAGCATTGGGGGCTCTGTATTATGTTGTCTGTAGTCATATCATATGGGCCCTTACTTCTTTCCTATATTTTGTGCATGATGGATGGATACATTCATATACAGTCATGTTTGGCTTATATATATATATATATATATATATATATATATATATATATATATATATATATATTTTTTTTTTTTTTTTTTACTTTTAGGTTTCCTGCCATACAGTGGTATGACACCCAAGACATCTGCAGCCAATAACCACCATACAGTGATACTGAGAAAGATATGATTATTCAGGTACTACATTATCATGGCATATTCCTTTTAGAGTGATGCAGAGGTGAGAAGTCCTCCCATGACTGTATCGGGGAGCAGGTGGTCAGTGATGTTAATACAGTCAAAGGACATAAATGTACATAATCCAAAGTAAGACACAGGACCAGAGGTATGATCACAGTGGCCAGATGTCAGCCAGCTACAATTGCTCATGAATGTATGGCTATCGGGGGGATGAGCCTGCTGCCAAGTCAACAGTGACTGAAACAGAGGAGACCCAGGCAGTTTAGCACGGGGTACCCACAGAGTCCTTCATGTTGGCACTGACATGGAAGACAAACTAAATATGTCTGTTGCAGAACTTCAGGTATGCAGTATAATTAAATAATTGTCATTGTAAACATGTGTGTGTGTGTGTGTGTGTGTGTGTGTGTGTGTGTGTGTGTGTGTGTGTGTATACAAATATATATATATATGTGCGTGTGTGTGTGTGTGTGTGTGTGTGTGTGTGTGTGTGTGTGTGTATATATATATATATATATATATATATATAGAGAGAGAGAGAGAGAGAGAGAGAGATGGTGAATGGTGAGAGACAGAATGGTGTAATAGAAGAGACACTGAGGAACATGGAGAAGGAGTGGGGAAGTCAACTGGACAGTAAAGTTTTGTATGAGATGTGCCTTACTCTGCAGCCATAAAGGAAATTGTTTTTCTGTTTCTTGTGTCATTTGCATTGTGATGCATATCACCCAAGAGTGACTTTCTACCAGATATAAGTATTTTTTGTGGCTTTCCCACTGTTATTAAGCTAGCGACTGCATTTCGCCTGTTTTACTGCTACTTTAAGTGATTTCTGCTGTTTTACACTGTTTAACTTTTTTAAGTTACTAATTAAATTGTTTCTGTTGCTGTACACACACTAAAGCGCTAGCCGATTTACAGCATTTATAGCATTTACTGTCTGTTTTTCCTTATCTCTGTAATAAAACAAAAAAATCTTTTTTTTCGCCTTACTGAACTAGAGTAGTCCAGTTTCAGAGTTGCTGATCCCTGGCTTTGTTTTTAGTTCCTGTGGGCTTTTCTGTTACTGATCCATTGCCTATAAGGAGGGAAGGAGAAGTTTAACTGCTTACCAGAGTGGGAAGCACACTGCAGCCTTTTTGTCCCGATGGTGAAAGTTTCAGCCAGAAACTAGTAGTCCATTGGTCGTTGGGCCAAATTCTAGCTCCTTTCAGCCCCTGCTATAAAACACGCTAAACACGCGTTTTCCAGCTTTACCCAACTCAGCACAGATCCCTCGTGGTGGCCTGCAGAGTATTTTGTTTTTTCCCACTGTTATTAAGCTAGCAACTAGCGCATTTACTGTTTTACTGCTACTTTAAGTGATTTCTTTTTTTTACACTGTTTATTTTATTTTTACTAAATTGTTGCAAATTTTCTCTGTAGGCTACTACACTAAAAAGTGCGTAGCCGATTTACAGCATTATAGCATTTACTGTCTGTTTTTTCCTTATCTCTGTAATAAAACAAAAAATCTTTTGTTTTTTTTTACTACTGAACTAGAGTAGTCAGTTCAGAGTTGCTGATCCCTGGGCTTTGTTTTAGTTCCTGTTACTGATCCATTGTCTTATTAGGAAGGAGGGAAGTTTCTTTGCTTACCAGTGGGAGTGGAAGCAGTGGGAAGCCTTTTTGTCTGATTTGGTGAAGTTTCAGCCAGAAACTAGTAGTTTCATCATGGTTTGGGCCAATCTAGCCCCTGCTATAATAAACGCTTTAGCGCTGCGTTGCTGAGTTGCCACACTTGCACACAAAGAGGCGCGGTTAAACAAGGTTAAACTATTCGGGACATCTAAATTCCACTCTTTAAATTTTCCTTAGAACTACCTTCCCTCGAGCTGTACTGCTGTATAACTGAAAAGTTCATCTCTACTTGATGTAGACTATTCTCTCTGTAAGCCTAGCACTTACTCCACCTCTACAGTACTTGCACCTTGATAAAGCACTCTTATTATAGATAGTAGTATGACCTGACCTTGAGCAGTATCCTACCTTCACCTAGAATGATGCCACAATAGTACAGAGATGATCAGCTTTAATAATTTGGCTAAATTCTGGTGGTGTCATTCAAAGGGATCAATGTCTGTCTGCCTGGGATGACATGCTGGACAGCCAAGGGGCTGTCAAGAAGCCCTGTCACCCTGGGCTCTCCGGACCCGGATAGTGCCTTTTAGAGCCACCCACCCCATTAGCCTTTTTTTAGGTTCAAAACCTAAACCCTAGAAACTAAAACAGAAAAACAAAAAAAAAAATGCCAAGTAATGCTGCTGTCTCAAGCCAGAAGGAAGCCCAGATGCACACACACATCGATGTCTGTGTGTGCTGTGAGAGAAAACTTGTCTGTGCTGAGTGACAGGCACCTGGCAACCACAGGCTGACCCCCTCCCATCACTCACAGCCCCAACCATCCCCAAATCCGGAACAAAAGGACAACGGACAACATTCAGAAAGGCGACAAAACTTAATATAAAGCACCACCCACACCTCGCTGTTGGTGCGCACGATGCATCGAGACCATCCAGGTGCAATTAACCATAGGCAAGACTGTAGCACCTCTCAGGCAGCCCCAGGAGGTTCAGGCCGCTCTCAGAACCTCACATGGCCTTCCTGAAAAAATTGGAGGGATACCAGTGCACCTCAACACATCAAACTTCAACTAGAAAACTGCCTAATATAGACTGCTGACTACCCAAGCCACAACAACCCAACCCAAATATTCCTCCATGGAATGGAACTCAAATGCCATGGAACAACTAGTCATCATCCTACAAGAGGAGAAAACATAACCTTGGGGATCATCACAACATACATGATCACAAATCGGAACACTGGTGATACCCTCACTACAAAGGATCCAGACATAGGACCTCCTCCCGCGTCCTCATCCCGCCCCCAACCGAAAACAAAAAAACCCAAAACAAAAAAAACTTCAACAGCTAAAAACTAGTGTGGTCTCCTTATGTGGTCTCCTTTAAGGCCCTTGCATTAAACAAACTAAAACTGCTGAATCACTTACAAATGCCTTCTACCAGCACCTACAGGACTGCATGATCAGGCAGCCATCACAAACAAAACTAAGACTCTCTCCAAAGGCAAAAACATCCAGTCTGGTGGGACCTAAAACAGCTAAACAAGCTTCACAAAAAAAAGGAGGCTATAACAAGATAGAAAAAAATTGAAAAAAGAAAGGCTTATTTTGATCATTATAAAAAAAAAAAACCTCATAAAATATAATCATCCAAGGCAAATTTGAGAAAAAAATCACCAAGGACTCTAAAGAAGGAACTCCCAGATAATATTCTCAGTCAAAAAAATGTAAAAATTACTGAACTTACACACATTACATACTGTATACTGGCTGACAGTTTCATGAAACTTCTCCCCCCCAAAGGAGAGAGATATCTATTCCAGAGCCATGGAGAGGATCATAATGGAACCAGACTTTGGAACCCAGTTTATTCTTGTCAAAGGCAGATCCTGCCTCTTAAACTTTTTTTTTTTCAAAGTCGCGCCCACAAGTGGTAAAAGAGGGAAGGGCAGTCCTACCAGCCTACCCCCAAGCTGCAAAGGCCTCTTGACACACACCCTCAGGTATCATTGAAAAATCAACTCATCAACTGCAAACCTCATACATACAAAGATGGTTGCAAACTGGCTAGATGACAGACCACAGGGTCAGAGTTGCTGGAGGACTCAAAGCTCCAAGCCTGTGGTGTGTGGTGTCAGTTCAGTCCTGGGTCCTCTCCCTCACTTCGGCATCTACTGAAGTACAAGCAAACACAGGAGGGTTGGGTTGTGACAAAGTTTGCAGATTGATTCTGCAGCGCCGGCCATCAAAAACAACATCTGACACACAGATATCCTCCAGAAGGGCCTCACAGAGCGGATAACTGAACCTTGGCCTGAATTAACCGCCAAAAAAATGCATAGTCATACCCTTTGGGAAAAACAAGGTCCTAGCTCACTATAGGTGTGGCAATCCACTGGCACAGAAAAAGTCATCAGGGATCTGGGGACCCAAGTTGACAGTAGCCTTCGTTTGACACTCATGTTGCTAAAGTAGTTAGGAAAACCTCTTATATACGCCCACCTGATCATGAAGGGATTCACATCTAGATCAAGGGAGGTCATCGTCCCCTGTACTCATCACTCATTAGACCTATGATTGAGTACAATGCCCCGTTCAGAATGTATCTGACCAGACACCTGCTGCAGCTTGAAAGGCCCCAAAGTTCCTCACAAAAAGGATAAAGGGTCTCAAAATTATGTCTTATGCCCGACTGAAAGAACTCCAGCTCTATTCAGTCCATACCGCTTGCTTTCAGAGGTGACCTGTGCCTGACATATAAGGTCATGTCAAACCCAGATTTGAGGAAAATATGCTTCAAAAAAAAAATATAGATAGAACCACACACAAGGGAGAGACTTAAACCTGACACGGGGTTATAAATAGAACGTGCTGGAGGACAGATTCATCACCCAGCGACTCCTATGCTGTGGAACAAAATCCGGTACATGTGAGGCAGAGCACCGCTGTGGCCTTGTTCAAGAGGAATCTTGACCAATGGATGGGAGATCGCAGATATACCCCAGGGATTACTTCAGTGTCACTGCTTGACAGAGGCACAGAAAAATGATAGGCATAGTTTTTATTCAAACTAAAGGTGGGGTGAAGCCATACATAACTGGGCTAGGGCTTATAAATGCCCTTGGGCAGATAGCCTAGTATGAACCTATGAACCTATGAACCTATGAACCATGTTTCATCTCCCTTTGTTATGTCTAGGCACTTCTGATTCTCCTTTTGCCCAACCGCCTGTACATGGCAATCGCACCTTCCATGTTCTTATAAATGTACAAAAGGTAGTTATATGTGCAACTGAAATGTATCTGTTTTCATTCCATTGGCATCTCTTAAATTTTAATGAGCATTTCACACAACATAGTTTTAATCATTGTTTATTCTATTTCTTTCTTTGTTGTGTTGATTGCTTGTTATTATAGATGATCCTGACAGTGGCACAGTGGAACTCCTACTGTCTGATGTCAGAGTATAGTAGCCTCTGATGATGATCACAGCACTTAACAGGCACAGTCTGTGGGTGCAGAGGGTCAGTCTGATGCTGATATTTTGCTTCCAATATCTTATTACCCAAATTTGAACACAGCCAGGATGCTTATGCATACCCATGACACAAAGATCTCTGACAAGACAGGTTGAGGGTACACAGTACAGTGGTTACTCCATTTGTAGAACTGATTAATTCTCCCCATAGCCATCATGAAGGTGAGTTGCCACACAGGTGGGTTGGTAGAGGTGCTCAAAGGAGGCCTGCTACCTACCCTCCTGATATTTATGTATCAGTATCTGCTGCATGAAGTATGTGTAGGGCTGTCATGTAGCAACAAGCACATTCCACTAGCACCTCACAAAAAATACTGAAAGCACTATATGTGCATTTTAAACAGTGGGACTGCCTGAACTGTGTGGATGACTCCATGGACAGGATGAATGACACTCTGGATCAGGCAGTGCCTATAAAGAAATGTTTGCTGGGGGTTGGCATCTACATGACCGAAGAGCTGCTATGTCATCTGGCATTAACTGATGTGGCTGTGCAAGATCCTGCTCCTGTAGTGGCACTACTTCCACTGGTCTGTCAGTGATTGCAATGTCCACATCCAGAAATGGTAGGCCACATGGTTATGGTCCAGGACATAGTCATGATGAGAGCTCATCCAACAGACATTACTCATGTTCAGGTAGCACCCCAACTTCCAGCCAGGGCCATGGAAGTAGCAGTTGAACTCCTGGCAGAGATAATTCTCTTGGTCTGGGTTTATGATGCCAACCTTAATCATCTAATATGCGCATCTCACACCTAAGATGCCAGGATGTAGTGCTAGCACAGTGCAGTGCTTCATTGTGTTCATGAGGACATACACACACATTCAACAAATACTTGCCCATACCCCCTCAAGAACACACACACACACACACACACACACACACACACACACACACACACACACACACATGCTATATATCTAAACAGGAATGTTGATTGCTATATATATCATGCTACAGGTCCTGCAAATTGGATATTTAAGGAATATTTTTTTGTTTACTTGTACACGTTCACTTCTTTGGTGTCAGGCTTGCCCTTCTGCTCTCCCAAACCCCCACCCAAACTGTGCAAGTGCTGATGATTGTACCCTACCTTTTGCACAATGATTTGTGACTTCAGGTTGCATATATGTGATGCACAAACTATATAGCTAATGTTTACTTACTCAGAACCTTCTTCAATGTAAATGTATTGCAGATTTTTTTTAATCAGTATTCATAATCAGTTGTAATGAATTGCTACTGTAATTATTGGCCTTTGTAGTTCTGTTAGTATTCTTAGTAATGCAGACAAATTGTTATACTTGTACAAATGATGGTAACATTCACCTGCTCACTGGTTTATATACAGTGGTCAACTGAAATGGTTGATGCACAGTATTAGGCAAAGTACGTAGCTGTATATTACAAACATCAGCCATAGACTATTACTGACATTACTGTACTCCTGGGACATGTTCCACCTTAGAGACATATGAAAATTTGCATATAACACTTACCAATTTTCTCATTAACACCTAAGTGCCTTGGAATGTCACATCTCTTGCAGCCTACACACACCCTTACATTTTAGAGCATTTTCTAAAAAATCAACTTCAAAAGCATAAAATAAACAAATGAAACTATTCTGTGAACAATAAAAGCTCTTAAAGTTGTACAAATAGCAATGTTATCAGTAAGACGTGCTCTTTGTAGTGATAATAGTAGTCTTTTCATAAACAAAGATTTATATTTTTTGCTAACCTTTCACAAATTGTCATACCTTGAAAAATGTACAACATAGACATGTATTGTTACATATTGGTTAACTACATATACACTTTTGCATGACAGCAAGACATTATTCTCTGAGTGCGTGTTTATTTAGATATTTACAGAAATTTGAAAATGTGCGTAATTCTACAATTAGCAATATAAATAACACTGTGTATGTCTTTCAAAATGTGCAGTTTAAAGTGCAAATATCAAAGACAATTTTCTTCAGCAACATCTAAGTTTTACCTGATGTCATGTAGCAGTTTTTCAGTCGCTTGTTTTTTGAAATATTAAGTACATATGAAAACATTGCTTATTTTCATAATTACTAACAAACAGCTAGCAATATCTCAAGTGCAATGTGATGGAAATTGTCATTGACAATGAATTTTCCTATTTCTCACCATGGTATTTCACACCATACCCCTCAATAGCATGTAGGTCTCTCACTTATAAAAATATGATCATAAATATGAAAATATGAATAATAAATGGAAAAAAGTGAATAATTTCTCCACTGTAGGACATCCTAGATTAGCAATCTTAGTGTCATTTTGTTATTATTGCGGTGGTGGTGCTGCGGTAGTGTTGTCACCTCACAGCAAGACGTTGTGCCATTCGATTCTTAGCTAGAGCGTCTTCTGTGTGGAGACATGCGTGAATGGGCATACCTTCGTTGAAGATTGTGCATCAGGGCTGGCAAACTTGGCACGTAAAAAATCTACTGCCAATCATTAGTGGACCGAAGTTCCGCTGTGGCGACCCCTAACTGGGAAAAGCCAAAAGACACAAACAAAGTGTCATTTTGTTATTAAATCCTTGCCCTTTCTAATATTGCCTATTATTAAGTGGTAAGTCACTTAGTTAAAGAAGCCAGATCCAAAAAAGATATGGATGCCATAAGGAGCTATGGATGTTAACTGGAAGCAAACAAAAGAGGTGTTATAGGTATGAAAGAGTTATATAAGTCTATTGTAGACATACACAGTGTTATTTATATTGCTAATTGTAGAATTATGCACAAATTTCTGTAAATATCTAAATAAACATGCACTCGGAGAATAATGTATTGCTGTCATGCAAAAGTGTATATGTCTATTGTTTTTCTTTACAGGTTCCATACTTACTTTGTTAATACTGTAGATACAAGATATGTCCTTTGGGGTCATCTCTGTCTGATGCTAAAAGCACATAACCATTATATGGTTAACTAAATGTTGTTCAGTTTTACTTGCATCAGTTTTAATATGTGCAGCAATAGACTTATATAACTCTCTCAATGTATAACTTGCATCTCCCATTTATTAACTTTGTAGAAAATCACCTCTAGCAAAACTTGTGCACAGCTCAAAGGTGTGCCATATATCTGAGTCAGGAAAATTGCCTGGGCAACCTTTATAGACACTGCAGATGACCTCTTGGGCATTACAAACAACATGATATTCTATAGAGTGGTATCCTTTCCTGTAATGTGTGTGTGTGTGTGTGTGTGTGTGTGTGTGTGTGTGTGTGTGTGTGTGTGTGTGTGTGTGTGTGTGTGTGTGTGTGTATGTGCAATCAATGGCCCCTAAAACTACAAAGAAGTATGCAATTGCATAGTATTCCTGTATGGTTCTTACTGTCCCCTCCCTGGTGCATGAGTAACTGATAAGGCCCCATGCATGTTAACGCATTGCATTTAGAAACTGATGTAATATTCTTGCCTGTTACAACTAATATAGCCCATGTCGGTCTCTGAAAAGTATTTGTAGCTAGTATTTGTAAAGCTATACATATCTTTGTTTCCACTGGGATGGGTTCTCCATGATTTCCCTGGGGTCTCGGCTGAGGGTGGCAGACGTTTCATATTTTCTCTAGTGTTTCCCCATTCACCTGGTATTGGGCTACAATTTCTGTGTCTTGCAGTCCATGGTAAGTCAAACAGAGTCTAAAAACCCTTCTTATTGACTGAGGACTGGCAGCAATATCTTGAATTAAAGCCATATCGGTTGACGGCAGCAACATTTTTTTTTTTTTTTTTCTAAGTATACTTGTGGCTGTAATCCAAAGATTTTTGGATATCAGGACAGATGGCTATACAGAATTTACATGACTGATTTATAGGTTCCTGAATAGCTCCACTATGTTGGAATAGTTAATTAGCATGTAATTTGACTACCCATGCTTTCATTAGCATATTCCGCTATTTACCCTTGTTTGTGTAGCGCAATTTAATGAATACTAACTAGCATGCTATCATGTGTGTGGATAACTACACTTAATGTAGCCATTCATGAATGTGGCACATAATTTATTTTTAATTAAATAAAGACACTGAATGATCAATAGTAATATGACATGTAAATGTTGAACTACTGACATATGGTATTAAGTGTTTACTAGTTAACAGAAAAGTAATTTTATTTTTACAATATATAGCAAGGGTTAAGATGTGTAACAGAATGACAATTTTTTTTGCATATATTATTAGACCTTTTGCTGAAATATAATTATAAATATGTTTAAGTAATAGGAGAAATTCTTTATTTTTTTGAAGAGACCACAGGTTATATATTATATGATGTTAACAGAAGATATTAATGTGTTTAAGAATAAGTGGAATTTTCTATGGAGTGAGAATTTGTATTTGTAGTTAGGAGTCTAGAATAGCTAGGGGGAAACATTGTTTCACTAGTATTAGAAATGCAAGTTACAGACATCGATAACAAGTGGTTCGAAGGAGAGCTGGATGATATGGGATGTTGTGGATGGAAGGTATGTTTTTCCCAGGTGAGTGGAAAGTCATGGCTAATGTAGTTTTGGCTGGGATGGGACAAGACTAGAGCTTAGCACGAGAGAGGCATTGTGGGCTTCAGCCATGGAAAGATTATTGCAACAAATGCATATAGTTAATCAACTGAGGGGAAAATGTTAGGCTGGAAATGCTTAGGTGGGTCAGCAAAACCACAGTGGAAAGAAAGCAGAGGGAAATGTGTGACATTAGGTTTCATTTAAATGTAGGTTATTAGACATAAATACAGTATTCTCTCTACATGGGCCTACAAATGCAGCCATATTAAAGTAGACCTATATCTTTATTTTATTTTAAATGCAGTTTCAATAGAAAGGAATGTTTCAACACACATGAATAACGTTCAGTCAAGAATACTGATAAGAATAAACTCTGCTAGCAGAATGTGCAGTACTTTAAGTATAAGCAGTTCTTGTTTTAATGGTATGAGGCTTGAGAACCAAGGTTAAAGAGGCATGTAGAACTGATAGGAAATGTATAGGGTTTTGGTATTATTAGGTGAGGTAGTTCAGACACAGAAGCAATTTAGTCCAGACTGATATGCAGAAAGTTATGTGCAGACCGCAGAAGTTTGGTACAGACACTTGACAGTGAGTGCAGAAGTCAGGTCAAATATGAAACATTACAGAATCGCACAGCAGCTACAGACATCATAATTCAGTCTACTTCAGTTTATCAATACTGTTCATTGGACACAGTAAGATTTGATTCTGATATTGTTGACATCTTCCTTTTTTCTAGAGATTCAAAAGAAATGTTGTTGTCATTTAGGAAATACAAGTGCTACCTAAACAAAATATTTAGTGTCAGCTTTACCTCTACTGTACACAATAAAATGTTCTTACACAAATTACAGTGTATGCAGACTTCTTATTCTGAAAGGTTCAAGAAGATTTGATACATAAAGGAGAAATTGGCACCTGTTCAGCAGAGTTCTAGGTTATTGACAGTTAAAGATGTTCATTCCAGCCTCATTCCAGTTATTTCCAATTTACTCCAGTATTCTACGGCCTTCCAATTCTTACAAAAGCAACTAGAAGTAACAGAGGAAAGAGAGTTGAGATGATGTTGGGGACAGAAAGAAAAGTGTAAGGGGCGCTGGTAGTCACGGTGGTATAGCCTGGATGTAGAAGGAAAGGAAGTGAGGAGCAGTAGGAGTACGGGTTAGAATGTAACGGGTACTGCAATAAAGGGATAATGGTCTCAACAATGCCGATTTCATGAAATGTGATTGACCTGATCAATTAAGGTAAAATGGGATGGGATACTGAATCCATTCTAAAAGATGCACTGTGAAGTAGCAGCAATTCTGGAGACTCGTTTGTTAATGTAGGAACATGCCAGATAAGTAAGGGCAGGGTTTGAGATAGGTGAGCTATCTTCATTTGCATAAAATGGAAAGAGAATCATGGCCCTTCTGTTCAGCACACACTGGGGACCATGGTCATATAGTTCTAGTACAGAGGTAACAAATAGGTGTGTCTATGTTGCAGAACTCTGTTAGTCAGATATCCTGTGGTGTTTATCTTA
This sequence comes from Protopterus annectens, assembly GCF_019279795.1. Taxonomy (NCBI): domain Eukaryota; kingdom Metazoa; phylum Chordata; order Ceratodontiformes; family Protopteridae; genus Protopterus; species Protopterus annectens. Next base: position 656,165,453 of record NC_056728.1, read on the forward strand.
TACATCCTAGTTAAAATAAGATATTCCTCTCAATGCAGTGCTTAGTAGAACAATTTATGAGAGCAGTGTCCTTTTAGTGCTGTACCTTCCAAGACATTAATCGACTGGAAAGGGCCTAGATGTGCTTAACCAAGAGGACTGTTGGCCTAAGGTGTTGACCTACCAGAAAAGGCTCGAAGTGCTACGTCTTTACTTAGTTTCTTGTAGGCTGTTGCATGCTGAGCTATGTCTTGTGCATTGTGGCATTAAGCACACATCCTCCTTGATCTTGTGTACTTCTGGAAATCAATTAGCTCCACTCATACTAGAACCCGGGATTTACATCTCAACCAGCAAATGAATCAAACACAATGTAGAGACAAATTTATGACATATTTAAGCCCTATTCCACCTTTTGAACAGATTTTTCCCACAATTTAATTGGATGATTGGATGGGTATTTTTGTTACAATCAGACATGCAATATGTATGCAGTTCATAATGAAGCTATTGTTGCTAGTTGCAGGGTCTATCGGTGGGTGATAATGGTTGGCCCTGTTGTAATGAAAGTTAACAAGTCATTAGTATGGCTTTGCAGGATAAGTGTGCATTTGTATAAATCATGTTGTAATGCTTCATTCTGTTCTACTTTTTCCTTATAATAAGATAGTTGAGGTATATGTAATCAAGTGGCAGCAACTGGGGGATACAGACATTGGCAGATTATAACAGCAGTTTGAATGGTCTTAAATTGTGAAGGTAAATCCAAATGAATATGTGCATTTTTGTGGGATCCATAAAGTTTTTTTGGGGGGGTAGGGGGACCAGTGGTTTGGAAACCACCCAGCAACCAAGGTACACTTAATGCACCACTAGTCACTGCATCTATGAATTAGTGTTATCAATCAGTGGAAGTAGATAGCAGTAAAGTGTTTTGCGTGTCTTTGATATTGTGGTTATGCCACCCCCTGCTGTCAGCATGCTGAAGTGCATTAGTAAGGCCAGTTTTCCTTGCACTACTTGTTAAAGATTACCATATAAAGGAGGTGTTTGCAATGTACATATCTGTACAACTTTTATCATTCCCACAGTTTTGAACATCTGCATTATACACAAGAATGGCAGCTATTGAAGTAGAAATTAATATATTCTGTACATTTTTACCTGATTTATTACATTCATGCTTCAGAAGATGCAGCATAAAATGTGTTCTCCATGAGATATTGGCAATTTCTAGTACAGAGTATGGAAAATACAACATTTTCATACATTGTTTTATAATGCATAAAAGGGCATGGTAACAAGAATATATGAGTGGCATTGTGATTACACGGGATGGTAGTAAAGATGCACAGAAAAGAGATGGGAAACATGCTTATGCATTTAGCCATGTTGCATATGGAATTCTAAGAATGTAAACAATAGTATCTTCAGCAACAGGGAGCAAGGTGTCCACCGCAGTCTGATATCACTTACAGTATATGTGTAATAAAAAAGTCTACGTGAGCGGTACAGACCATGAGGTTTCAAAACTGTGAAAACTCATGGAAATGTGCTATTTTGTTGAGCTTGTTTTAATAAGGCATTAGTGGCTTTGACACCAGGAGTAAAAATATGCACCTATGCAGGCACAGGATGATTATGAGGAACGACAGAAAACGGTGGAGGGAACATGCCTACATCTTGAGCTGCACACCTTTTTTCTGCAGTTATGAATATTAACAATACTTCTATAATAATAGTAATATCTCAAGAATAGTACCATCAGCATTAGGAAGCATAGCAGCATGTGGAACCTGATATGATCTTACATATGTACGCCATGAATACATCACTGTGGTATGTGCAGTGCTTTAGTAAATGAAAACTGTTTGTAGATGGTTATGACAATTCTTAAATATTTGCTGTGCAACCAATGTTAGCTAGACAAAACATGCCAGCAAGAGGAGTTGTGTAAGATAAGCATTTCCAGGGAAATAGCTATTTGTTTTATAAACACATTATTAATATTACCAATATCCTAATATCAAAAGTAACATCCTAGGAATAGTGAGTCCTACATGAGGGAAAAAGTTAGCTTCTACAAGCTGACATAGTGTGACGGGCATTAAACGTAAAACAATCACTGTGGGACATATAGGGCAGGAATTATCAAAGTCTTTATGTAAAAAGATATCCAGAACTAAAATATTTTCATATTTTCCTTAATAAATCAAAAATTTAGTGTGATACTACCATATGTGTATGGACTATGCAAACAGTGGATGTGACTGCAAAAATGGCAATGACGCTTGTTGGTAACAAGAAGCCATCTACTGTTATGAGTTAATTTGAAGTAAAAGTTATTAATATTAGTAATATTCAAGTACAATAAGACTGCAAGAATGTTATGGTGTGATAGGGAACAAAATAAGTTTAGGAAGTCAATGAATGATGTGGGTGGTAGAAGAGTTATATTTAAACATATGTGGGCAAGAGGAACACCACCTGAGATATAACTAGTTGTCTGAGGTACAGTGTATTAATATTAGCAATAATTCAACATTGAGACTAATATACATGATATCTAATGGATTATGGGGCAAATTGTGCAAATTGAATGAATACCATAGTGATTCACGGTGAACAGCCCTATGGGATATAAAGGACTTGAGTTGTTGAACAGTGTTTGTAAAATGTTATTAAACATATGAAGTATTTTACATATTTACATTAGCAAAGCAAATAAACAGAGTGTGACACAGTCATACCAGGGAAAGGGGTGCATGCAAGCAGTGGATGTTAGAAGAAAGTAATTCTAGACAAACTTTGGCAAGATAAACACAGACAGAGATACAAGTGTTTACTTGATGTACTCCTTATTAATACTGGTAACATCCTATGAATGAGCCTAATTTCTCATGAACAGTAGATCAAGGCATCTTAAAGGTGACATAATTTGCTAGGCATTTCCAGTCAAAAAGGGCTATTTTCAAGTGTTTGCAAAATGTTATGAAGGATGTGACATATTTTCTATATTTACCTTTCTTTATGAAGAAATGCAGTACGATACTCTTATTTAGGCTTGATATGAATCATGCCAAAGCAGAATACTGGAGATAACAGCAAACATCTCAGGTTGGTCACCCTAAGAAATTTTGGCAAGCCTTCAAACACTTTGTTTACTCTAACATCTTCTCCAGATGCAACTCAGATCTTAAACTTCACCCATCTCTTATGACAGAATAAAATGACAGTATCTGCAACCCCTTCTTCTATCTGCCTTCCTTTTCTTAGCATCCCACATGTTGCACTGTCTATGGTCCTACAGAAAATACTTGATTATCCTTCTTTCCATGTCACGATAACCACTGACAAAGTCTGGCATCACCTTGATGAAATCAGTTCCTCCAACCAACCTGTTCTCTATAGCATTGAACCAAACATCTTCAAGCTAGCCAGAGATACTCACAAACTTCTTGGTTGTCTACAGCTTAACACACCATTAAAATCTTACCCCCACAGATTTAAATGCATTGTTGCTCTTTCTCTTCCAAGTATCCACAATCCCGCTTCATCTTCAAAATTTCAAACAATTTCTAATCTCTTACCCCTCAGCAAATTCCTTGAAAAGATCATTTACACTAAAGGCATTAATTACTTAACTATGAATGGTATTCCTATAAGCAGACAAGATGGCTTCTGCCCTACTACAGCACCTATACTGCAATCTACACTCTCACAAATCATAAATACTACAATCTGGAGCAGAGATAAATCACTACAGCTATTATTTTTGACTTTAGGAATGCCTTAGACACCATTCATCTTTTACTTCTACTGCAGAATCTCCCAGAAATAGGCTTAACCCTTGCGGAGGTACAATGGTTTAGTATTTCTCTCTTCAACTGTACTTCTCTCTCCTAGGACCTGAAAACACGCTCATATCTGGAATAACAACAAATGTGTTCCCCAGTGGTCTATGCTTGCACTGCTCCTTTTCACTATTCATATATAACCTTCCGTGGGGCTCCTCACACCAACTGTATTCTATATGCAGAGAACATTGTTCTCTTAAGAGGGGAAAAATCATGATGTTCTTCAACGTTAACTTCAAAAAGACGTTTCCACCATCTTTAGTTAGCTCAGATCTGAAAAAATGTTCTAGTAATACATAAAAAAAGCTAACTATTGCTACTTGGCACTTGCGAGAAACTACAACAGTTGCATCATTTTTCTACCATTGACTCTTCAAGCAAGCTTATTCCTATAGTGAAGGAACACAAGTACCTTGGCTTTTTTTTACTAGAATCTAATTTTTCATAAACACATTGGCTCACAAATTTCTCTCTCAACTAAAAATTTCTAACCTACTAATCACAGAAGTTAGACAATCTATAACAATTAATGTTTTACTTCCCAGACTAGAATATGGTTTTCCTATCTTTTCTCCTTGCTCCTCACAAAATACCACACAGCTCCAATCTGCTGAAAACCAAATTCATACATGTATCCATCTCCATCAGTACAATGGGCATCACTGTACTTCTTCGCATAAGGGTAAATGGCTGCCTGCTCATGCTATAGCCTTATTGACTGAAAACTCTCTTACCTTTAAACTCTTTCACAAAAAATACTGTCCTCCTTTTCTCAAAAAACTACCCATTAAATACCCTTCATTTTCCATCAGAAGCTTTAGCATCATTCTGCTAAACATGCCTTATTTCACTACAGGTAGGGCTATGCAGAAACCTCTGCCCCTACCTACATGCTGTTGATCTTAGACAAAAGACAACAAAGAGATTTTTTTCTCTAACTATGCCTCAGCATATGGCTCAGGAACTCGATACCTTTCTAGCAGAACTATTTAAAGGTTTACAGTGTATGCAGTTTGCCCCATCAGCACACACTGAAGCAGGCAGACAGTACAGTGCCATGCCAGTTTCATGTATCTGGATTACACAGTACATGTCATGTGTCTCAATCTCCCTGACATACACCACTGAATGTGTTAAGCTAGCTGAGATGATTTGCTAAGCAGAATTCCTTCTCTAATTCTATGAATCTCAAAGTTTATGGAATTATTATACTTCTCTTTGTTGACAGTGGTTATAAGTGGTGATGTGCAAAATAATTCATGCTAACTAGTGCCAATTGGCAAGGGTGACTATGGTAATGTAGCTAGTTAGTGTCATTGTTTATGAATTGTTTCAATGGCACTTTGCACTACCCAGGCATGTTGGCTCTACTAGTACAGATCACAGTGGCCATGAAGGTTATTCCCCCCATGCATTCTGCATGTTTAAGTCAACCTATAAGCCTAACCAGCCCTATCTGCAAGGCCATGGAAAGAATCATCATGGACCTTATCAACAAAGACACAGGTGGCCTTCAAACTCTTGACCCGACCCAGTTTGGTTTCATCAAGGGTAGATATTGCTTATTAAACCTGGTGGACTTGAGAATGTCACTAAAGGCCCGGATGAGGGTAAAGCAGTGCATACTGCCTATCTTGATTTAGTCAAGGCTTCTAACACAATCCCCCACTCAGGGATCATTCAGAAACTCTCCCAGCTGGGGATTAACCCATATGTCACTACATTGGTAACCAACTGTCTCACCAACAGAATGCACAGTGTCAAAGTTGGGGAGTCCACCACCACCAGTAGATCAGTTACCAGTGGGGTAACACAAGGATCTGTCCTGGACCCTCTACTGTTCGAAATCTATTTCTCTGAGGTCCAGGCGAAAGTAGATGGCCTGTGGCTTACTAAGCTTGCAAATGACTGCAAACTGAGTGCAAGTCATTGAGTCCCCCAATGATGTAAATATATTACAGAATGGGCTGGCTCAGACAAATGATTGTTTCCAAAGTCATGGGCTAAAACTAAATGCAAAAAAAATGTCTCATTATCCCATTTGGCAAAGAATTAGCCCCTGCTTATTATGATATAGATAGCACATCTCTAAGCTCAAAACCAGTGGTATGAGACTTGGGAACACAGGATGATAGCAATCTAAACTTCGATCACCATGTGTCCATAGTGGTATGGAAAGCCTTCTACCGTGTGCATCCAAGACTAATTAGGGTATAACTTCACTGTACTCAGTCCTTATCAGACCACTAATTGAGTACATTATTCCCTTCCGTATGTATCTCACCAGGCACTTGCAGCAACTGGAGAGACCACAAAGGTTTCTAACCAAGAGAATCCATGGCCTCCAAAACATGACTTAACGAATAAAAGCCCTGTCACTGTATCATTCAGGCTGCTGAGAGATGACATGTGCCTGGCCTTCATAGCAGTCTCTGACTTTTCCCTGATGGAAATGCTGCACATACGCACATTAAATGGGAGAAGAGTCACTCACTCCAGGGAACTCAACCTAGCCTGTGACTTTAACAGAACATGATGGACAGACAGGTATATCTCCAAGAGATTGCCACTCCTCTGGAATAAGCTCCCACTTCATGTGAAACAGAGATCCTCAATGACCCTATTTAATCGCAATCTTGATAACTGCTGATTGAAGGCTCAGTGTCTCTTATTCTAAATGTATATTAGTTCTGGTTAAAGCACTTGGGCTTCAGGCCTGCTATTTTTCATTAAGAAGGTTTGTAGTCTGCACTCTTGTGGGAGGAGAGGCTAGATTCTGCCCTTCTGAGCTGAGAATTTCTGGTTAAAGGCTTATTGTGCCTGCTTTTTGAACTGTTTCTTTCTGAAATTGGTGTGCCTTGTTTGCTGCAGCATAGACTAAATTGAGATATCCTGAATCTAGCTTTGTTTGTATAACTTGAGCACTAATCCAGGCCATCTTTTCTGGAGAAGGTTCCACTGCACCCTAATGGCAGGAGTGTGCATGCAATTATAACTTGTCTGATTGAAGACTGCTGGAACAGGGCTCAGTTTTGAGCTTTTTTACTGGTTAACTGGGTAATTTGTTTAAATCAGTTTGCTTGTTTTCTATTGTTATATAAAAAATTGCACTTTATACATCTGCTTTTACTGTATTTGTGTTTCTTCCTACTTTATTACTTTATTTTGCTTTTGCTGCTTGTTCTTAAAAGTACTTAATTGAATTTATTCTGCTGCATTTATTACACTTGTTAGTAGACTGATTAAATTGTAACTGTTATTCTAAGCCTTTGGTTGAAGCACTTGTGCCTCAGACATGTTGTTTTACATTAAGAATGTTTGTGCCTGCACTGTTGTGGCAGGACAGGTAGCTTACATCCTTCTAAGTTGGGAGTTGATGAATGAAGGCTTAGTGTCTGTTATTCTAAAAGTGTATTAGTTCTGGTTTAAGCACTTGGGCTTCAGGCCAGTTATTTTACATTAAGAAGGTGTGGTCTGCACTCTTGTGGGAGGAGAGGGTAGATTCTGCCCTTCTGAGCTCAGAGTTTCTGGTTAAAGGCTTATTGTGCCTGCTTATTTGAACTGTTTCTTTCTGAAATTGGTACGTCTTGTTTGCTGTAGCATAGACTAAATTCAGACCTGGTGAATCTAGCTTTGGTTGTATAACTTGAGCACTAATCCAAACCATCTTTTTTTTGGAAAAGGTTCCCCTGCACCCTAGTGGCACGAGTGTGCAGTTAGAACTTGTCTGATTGAAGACTGCTGGAATGGGGCTCAGTTTTTAGCTTTCATTGGTTAATTGGTTAATGTGTTTAAATCAGTTTGCTCATTTGCTACTGTTATATAAAAAATACACTTTATGCATTGCCTCTTAGCAAGGGTTAAACTATTCCTAGCGCCATAAAGTCTGCTCTTTAAATTTTCCCTTAAAACTAGCCAGTTTTTAGTTTTAGCACTCAAATCTGTTTCTCTGAGCTCAGCACTTCTAACTCATTGTAAGCACTAAATAATTTCTACAGCACTCAACTTTCCTCAGTTATCTAGAGGGAAACAGTTTTTAGTACTTAATAAATAAGCAACTATCCAGGCATGTCTAAGGGTCAGCTCCTGGTGTTTCCTCCTGTCTACCTGATGAATCTGGGCATCTTGGGGCAATGCAGCAATTGCCTCATGTACACAGACAAATCTCTCCTCCTACCACCCAACACTACAACCTGTGAAAGATGCACTTATATAGCCAAACTGGAAGCAAAGCTCTCATCACCCAAGACTGGACTAGACAGTCAAGAGGAGAAGGTACACACTTGCACCACACCACACTCATCACATAGTCCCTCAAAACTTACACCACCAAAACAGACACATAGAAACACAAAAAACACACCTACATTCATGGAGGCTCTCAATAAAAATCTGCTCAAGCAACAGAGACCTCCAAAGCAGAAACACAAGCAACTTCCACCCCCCAACACAACCCAAATGACACATAGACCACAAACTAAGTGTGCCACTCAACCACAGCCCATAAGGCATAACAACATACCCAACACTCTAGTCATAGGTGACTCTATAGTCAGGCACACTGATGTTTCACTCAGCAGGCTAAACAAGGAGAAAATTACTGTCAGCTGCCTGTCGGGTGCTAGGATCTGCCACATAACGCATGCACTCAGGTCACTCCACAACAAGTGCAGCAATGACTCTGTCATTGTCCATGTGGGTGTGAATGACTTGAGACGTACCTCCCTGGACTACATGAAAAGAGACATGGAGGAGCTCTCTGATCTTGTAGCCCAGGCAGGTATAACCCTAGCCCTGAGTAGCATTCTGCCATCACTCAGAATGATACCACAGTACAAGGACAAAATGACTAACTTCAACAATTGGCTAAGCTACCGGTGTCATTCTAAGGAGATCTAGTATCTGTCTGCCTGGGATGACATGATCAACAGACCACGATGCTTTGCCAGAGATGGCCTGCACCTGTCACCCTTGGGATTCCGGATAAGGGTTAAGGCTCTTGCCACCCCTATAGTGCCTTTTTTAGGTAAGGTTTAAATGACAAATTCACCACCGTAACAGGTACAAGCAAGAAAAATCTGAGGGTAATGCTACTCAATGCTAGAAGTCTAAATCTCAAAATGCATTCACTCGAGGCACTCCTTAAAATGGAGAACATTGACATCTGTGCAGTGACAGAGACCTGTTTCAAGGCTCCAGCGAGCACCCCAGCATTACCAGGCTACAATTCATACCACACCTTTCGGCCAGCTAACCTGGACCGAAACACTAGGAGGTGTGTCCATATTCATTAAGGATATCCACACCTCCAGGCTAGTTGCTCAGCATAATGCATCCAAGATTATCCAAGTGCAACTAACTCTGGGCAAGACTGCAATCCAAATTGTAACTTGTTATAGATCCCCCACCATGCCCCAGGATTCCCACTCATCATTTCTTGATACACTGGAAAATATTAGAGTACAATCTAACACCCCCATAATGGACAATTTCAACTACCCCACCATTAAATGGGAACACCTATTCATGTAGCAACTCCTTTGCTTGACGTTTTCTGGAATTCATAAATTCCAACGCCTTGGATCAACTTATCCGCACCCCCACCAGGGGCAGCAATATCCAAGACCTGGTCATTATCAACATTGGCGAGCTGTCTTCCACATCAGAGGTCAATTCCTTGTTTGTCAGATCCGACCACAAGCTAATCACCCTAGACATCCACATCCCACCCCCACCCCTATTAGGGAAACCACTGTAAAAAATTTCTTCAAAGCCAACATACATGAGTACATGAATCGTGCTATCCCTAACAGAACCAAGATGCTATCCTCCAAAAAAAGGAAGCCGATCTGGTGGTCCCCTGCCATAAACAAACTCTACAACAGAAGAAAGAAACTGTTGCAAAATAGAGTAAAATCCCATGATTGGAGGAACTCCCTGGTCAGCCTCTGTAAGAAGCTGAGATGCCTCATAAAATCCTCCAAAGCTAGTTACAAAAACAAAATTGCCACTGATGCTAAAGACAACCACAAAGCATTCTATAGCTATGTCAAGAATCTCAATGGCAACACTCAGATATGCTCTTACTTACAGCACAATGGCACTAAATATTCAGAACCAACTGATATTGCCAATATCTTGGCAGATAGGTTCAGTGCTAACTTTACCCCTCTCTCACCTGCTACAGGGTCCATCTCTATACCAGAAGAATGCAAAGTTCCTGTAATCATGGCTGCACAGGTAAAAAACACACTTTCCAAAGCCAAGAGCACAGCATCCATTGGACCTGACAACATCCCGGGCTGCATTATACATGAACTACAGAATGAAATGGCACCACACCTAAGCACCATGTTCCATCATAGCCTTACCTCAGGCTTTGTGCCCACTGAATGGCGCACAGTGATCATTATCCCATTCCACAAAGGGGGAGCTACCACAAACCCCAGGAACTACCACCCCATTAGCCTAACAAGCCTGGTCTGCAAGGCCATCGAATGTATCATCATGGAACTTATAAACAAAGACATTGGTTATCTCCAAACTCTGAACCCTACCCAGTTCAGTTTTGTAAAAGGCAGATCATGTCTCCTAAACCTGATAGACTTATTTGAAGCAGTTATCAAAGCCATAGACGAGGGTAAGGCCTATCTAGATCTCACCAAGGCTTTTGACACCATCCCCCACTCTGGAATTATAGATAAACTCACTAAACTAGGTATAAATCCCTATGTCACAAGATGGGTTGCCAACTGGCTCACTGACAGAACCCGCACTGTGAAAGTAGCAGACTCCAAATCCAACTTCAGACCAGTGACAAGTGGAGTACCACAGGGTTCAGTCTTGGGTCCTCTCCTGTTTGGTATCTACTTCTCTGAAGTACAGGCTAACACAGAAGGTCTTTGGCTAATGAAGTTTGCAGATGACTGCAAACTAGGAGCCATAATAAAAACTCCAAACGATGTGGACATCCTACAAAAGGGCCTCACTGAGACAAATGCCTGTTGTCAAAGCCATGGCTTCAAGCTCAATGCCAAAAAGTGCATTGTAGTCCCCTTTGGGAGAAAACTCTGTACCCATGAGCTACCACATAGGTGGTAGTCTACTTAACACTGAAAGTGTGATAAGAGACCTTGGGACACAGGTGGACAGTAGTCTCTCCCTTGATAATCATATTGTCACAGTAGTCAGGAAATCCTTCTATGTTGCACACCTCATCACAAAAGGTTTCTCATCCAGGAAAAAAAGAGGTCATTGTTCCCCTCTACTCATCACTCTTTAGACCCATTATGGAGTACAATGCCCCTTTTGGTATGTACCTCACAAGACATCTACAACAACTGGAAAGGCTGCAGAAATACCTCACAAAGAGGATTACTGGCTTCAAGCAGATGCCCTATGCAGACTGTCTCAAAAAACTCCAGCTTTAATCCATCGCAGATCGCCTACTCAGAGGCAATCTCTGCCTAACATACAAAGCTATGTCAAACCTAGAGCTGTTGGACATGCTCCACTTAAAGAAATACCAATCCCACTAAATGCTCTAGGGACCTAAACCTTGTCACCACAATAAACAGAACATGCTGGAGGGATAGATTCCTGTCCCAGAGACTTCCCATACTCTGGAACAAACTACCTATCTATATCAAACAGAGCCCCTCATTAGCACTCTTCAAGAAAAATCTTGATGATTGGATGGGAAATAGGAAATTCCCCCCCAGGGATCAACTGTGGGGCTCTGCTTGACAGGGGCACAGGAAAATAAGTTTCTTGGGTGGTGAAAGCCAGGGTACCTTTTTGGCTAGGCTTATATAGGCCCTAGGGCCAATAGCCTAGTACTTACCTATGAACCTATGAACCTATGAATTGCATGGGTGACAGTAAATTCACACATGGGTGGCACCTAAGTCCCTCATGGACAGGGGTAGTTGGTGCTGATCGTAGAATCTCTATGCTAACAATGACCATCTAACTATGGTCAATTAGGTTACATTGGTTTTTACATGGTTAGGCTTAAAAAGGCCCTAGGGCCATTAGCCTAGTAAGCTCCTATGAATCTATCAGCATAGGAGCATGCATAGCACAGTAGCACAGTGCTATATTATGCATTTCTGTGGTACAGCAATAGGGATATACAGAACTGCCACAGTACAGCTCTGCATTGCATAGTACCTGATCCACAAATATGCATCCATGGGCAGGGGGCTACCATGTTGCTCCCTGAGCAGACTTGAGTGGGTGGTCATGGCTACTTCAGGAATTGTTTAATGCAGGGCTGCAGTGTGATGTGTTAAGGGAGAGCAGGATTTTCCTGTTCTTCCTGCACAGGGGCATTATGAAACAGCTGCTGGGCCAGTATGAGGGTCCATTGTGGAAGCTGCTTTCTTGGCATGAACTTACCAATGTCGTGAGCAATGACATAGACATCATCAATTCTGGTGAGCACTTCCAGCACTGCTTCAGTGATCTGGGTTGACACCACACTGACTAGATTCATCAGAGGTATGGAGTGGTTAAACAGAGCCAGAGAACAACATTTATGACTGTGTTTGAAGCTTATGTATGCAATTACTTTTTTCCATTGTATTGTCCTTCTGTGGCTCCATTTATTGAACAGAAGGAGGTGATGCTGCACTAATTTTAGATTGCACTGGTATCTTGCACTGGGACACCAGTGGCCACCAGGTCTTTTTCTCAGCAGAAAGATGATGGTTCCATTGCCTGATTTGACCCCCAAAATGCTGGCGATGGTATCCATAGCTAATTTCCAAGAATAGTTTTGGACTCCTCCTCTTCTGACCATGATCTGAAGGGTCCAGGCACTGTTTCTCAGCATTAGTTGCTTTCTATGGTAGCTGCCAAGGTACATCAGTAATGGGATACCCTTTTTGGCAATGTGACGCTTCTTCTGGCACAACTACTAGAGAAATATGCCTTGCAGGCTCTATCTATATGACCATGAGGAAACATCCAGATCATAGCACTGGCCATCCAGGCAAATGATATCTGAGTTTTATGCCCTATGGCCAGTCTTGCATTGCATCATCCATGACCCTAACCTAGCCCCATTTTTGTGTTTTCCCCTCCATTAATTACCATTTCTCATTCCTTATTTGTTGCCCATATATCCCTAATACCACTTGTCTGCATTTTGTATGCCTGTCTTGCTGTACTGTCCTGCCAACCTTTTGTTTGCCTACCAGCCTTATCTGTCTGAGTCTGAGTTCTGTATTTGTCTGTTTGCCCTTGCCATATGCCCTTTTCCTTCCATCTATTCCCATCTACAGGTCTCTTTCAATACCTTCCCCACCTATGCTTCCTTTCTATATATTTCATAGGAATCATAACAAAATTAAGGCAAGTGAGTCTTGTGTCTGTTATGCTTTGCTATTTCTCACCCTCAACTGCCCCCCCTTAAAGAAGGCCAAGCCTGAATGAATTTATGAATACCCATCCCAATTATCCAAGTTACTTTTGAAGAAAGATAGTGTGTCCCACTGCCTGACCTGCAGAGGGAATCTATTCAAGATTGTGAGGGAGGCAATGATGTCTCCCCATCAAGTATTACTAATCTGCACTAGCAGATTCAGATCCTGTGTTTTGGTATTAGTGGAACTGTTTGACATGTGATGGTATAAGAGATTTAGGACTACTGGCTCCCTAATTGTATAGTGGGCAAACATAGGTCTTCTCTAAGAAGTCTGTATGACATGGAGAAAAGGGTCAGGGATTTTAGTCTTCTTTGCTAGCTTAGTGATATTAAGCTCAATTGCTTAATATGTCTGGTGATATGCAGCCCAAAGTGGGCATTGTATTCTACAATTGGCCTGATCAGTGATGAAAATATGGGGACACTGATGTCTTTAGATCCTGATGATATTTCTTTGATGATTTGCTGAAATAAGTGGAAGGATTTCCAAACCATTGTTGTTACATGGTAATGAAAGAAGAGGAAATTATCATTCCAGGTTCCGAAAGCTCTAACTACAATTTCAATTTGAAGTGTTTTATTGTCTACCAAATATAACTTTGTTATACTCTGTACAAGTTCTTAATAGAGTGTTGAACATAAGGAGGGATTTAACTATGATTCCCAGGTTGCAACTAGAGATCTTGCTTCTTGATCTGGAGGTAGGAAAGCTGAATACCAAAATAAACGTGGTACTGAACTTTGTGGGACACCACTGGTTACCTTAATTTTTTCTGATACTTCCCTTACCATTCACACCATGTGGGTCCTTTCTTTTAACTAATGTACTTACAGAGTAGTGATTTATTTGTAAGCCAGGTAGTTTACTAATTATACTAGTGGGGTGGTGTCAAATGCTTTGCTTTAAATAAAGATAAGCTATGTGGAAAATGGGACCACAGTCAACTTCTTGTGTTACCCTTTCAAAGAAGTTCACCAGATTCATTTGACAGGAGCTACCTTTTACAAAACCAAATTGCTGTAAGTTTAACCTGATGAAATTGTTAAAGTCAAAGCTTATAAGGTTGGTTATAATATATTATACCATGATCCCCAAAGCGCGTAAATCGAGGTCCGAGTTATACTAAAAGAAAAGCGCGGTGTGTCGACTTTTCCATTAACCATTTTTATATTTTAAACACATTAAATTTTAGTTTAAATGGTTTTAAATTGGCAAGACAGTTTAAAATAAGCAACGAGATCTCCCGCTAAGCTTATTTTAAGCTGTCCTCGCCATGTTTTACCCAAGCAACGGAGAAAGTGTTAAAAAACAACAACGAGAAAGAAAAGAAGACAGCTTTTTATGAAGAGGCTAATGTTAAATGAGTTTAACATAGAGACAGTGTTTCAAAATAAGGCAACGGAGATGTCCGCTTTTTTATTTAAATTGTGCCGCCATGTTAAAAGACTTTACACTCATTAGCTCATAAAAAAATTCTCGGCGCTCTTGCTTTTTCACACCTTGACAACACTGCGGATGTACTGCGCGGGCCACAGTACATCATGCAGACATCTGCCAGAAGGGCAGAAAGGGGCAGTAATATTATATATGCATATTTAAGAAAAGTAACAGTTTCTTTTTTCTTATAATGTTATATAATATAATAGCATCCACTGGTGGGGGTGGGTAATATTCCACTTACCCAGTGTTTTTTTTGTTTGGGGCTCACTGACCACAAAACCAACCCACCGGTGGGTGGGTGTAAGATAACCACCACACCCAGGCGTGGGTTATTGCTATATTCTATGGCACTGCAACTGAGACTAATTTGGCTGATGGGCCTATAATTCCTAGGGTCTACAGTGGGGCCATTCTTATGGAGTGGCTTCATCAGTGCTGTGTGCCATACCTTCAGGGCATAACCGGTTGCTGGGCTCAGTTGCAAAGCTTGAGTTAAATAGTTTATGGAGCATTTCTTCCAGGGTATATTTAGCACTGTTTATCAAACAACCTAATATGTATCCTAGTCCCACGGAGAAAGTGTTTTCAGTCTTGGATAGCAGTTTCAGTGCATGTTCTCTGGTGATGAGGGAGTGGTGAGAGATTTGAGGATAGAAGAGCTTTGGCTAATAAACTCAGAAGTGATATTTGCGCTGAATTTATTTGCTAGTATATTGGTAATATTCATTGGGTTCAAGTAGATGGTGCCATTTTGTATGAGATTGATGCAATGTTGTAAGTTGTTTTGTAGTTCCCCAACACAAGTAAAAAGGATTTGTAGTTTCTCTTTGCTTCAGATGCTAACCTTTTCTCAGGTGTCTGCCTCTAGAATACTCCACCAGTTATCCAGTGCCTTGCTGCTACACATTGCGGAGCATAAGTGGTTTCCACTTACTTAAGAGGAAAGAAACAGTACTATGCAAGACTTCTATGCTGTAGCCTACTTCCCTGTGGTACTGTGGGTCATAGACTGCACCCACATTGAAAAATAGCCCCACGTGGTGAATTGGGAAAGAGGTACATGAACTGCAAAGGGTATCACTCCATCAGTATATTTGGTATTCCAAAGTTGTCTGTAATGGATAAAATATCATATATCCTTGTATGTAGAGTGGAAAATATATTTTTGTTCCAACCATGAAAGGACCAAATTGGCATATGTTGGTGCACACATTGTTCCCATTGCCACTCCTTTTTCCTGATGGAAAAACTCCCCTTCAAAGTAAAGGAAGTTATGTTTGAGAACCAATTCCATTAAGGTCGTTGTCACATATATGTCTCTATCACTAAATTTTCCATACTTTCTTAGTCCCTCTTCCAAAAATTCCAGCCCATCTCTGTGAGGGATGGAAGTGAACAAGTAAACCACATCAATGTTTACAAACATCAATTGATCTGTAAACAACTAATTTTTTATTTTCCTAAGAAAGTTCCATGAGTCTTTAAGGGTGTTCTGGAAATTTAAGGAAGCCTTTTTCAACTTAAAGTCCAAATACTTGGCTATTGGTGCAGTGGTCGATTGACTAGCTGCCACTATCGGTTTCATTGGGGGGTGGGTTACACTCTTATGTGTTTTTGGAATACCAGATATACTGGGGACCCTCAACTCTTTATTATACAAATAATTAAATGTATCCACATCTATAACCCCTTCTAATAACAAATCATTTAAAGCAATACAATATTTACTGTAAGCTATTTTTATTTCATTTAACAAAACATTAGAATACTTAATCTCATCTCATAGGAGTTCCATCATTTTGCTTTCATATGTTATTGAGTCTGTTATAACCGTAACACCACCCTTGTCTGGCTTCATTATTCTTATAAACTTGTTTTCTTTAAGTGTATTCAAAATCAACATTTCCTCTTTAGACAAATTCGACCACGTTTTGTTGTTAAAAACCCTTGTTCTAAGTTTGTTTTCAACCAGTCTTTCAAAATTCTTTAACTGGGGATGTAATGGGGGTTCCAAATACTCTTTTTCCTTAGGTTACCATCAGTGACATTGTTTTGCTTCAATAATAATTCAATGTTTTTCTTTCTAATAAACATTTTGAGGTCTATAAGTAAATTACTAATCTCACATTTCCTTCTAGGTACAAATTTAAAACCTTTTGCAAACAAATTAAAATACTTTTCAGTAATGTCCAAGTTGCTATAGTTAAAAATTGTGTACCCGTTATACCTCATCATATATCCTATGGATTCTATATTTCCACCTTCTTTATCTCCAACTTCTGATCCTGTATCAGCCAAACATGGCAAGTTCAATGTCTCTGATATCGCCATCTGTTGTTCCACCCCCTCCAATTCTCCTGAGAGTGAGTTACCTTGTTCCTCAACCTTTCAGACCTTCGAAGGGGGGATATACTAAAGGGTCATTGATGTCCCCTCGACCATCATCACTAGTGTTGTATATGCCATCTTCCCCATTACCGTAATAATAATTAATGTTTGCCCCCTCATCATTAGTTCTCGGCCTTGTTCCTCTAGGGGGATCAGCTTCAGTATTAGAAAAGTCTATATAGTTCCTAGGTTTAGGGTACTGTATTTTACGTTCATATTCAGATAAATCCCTTTCCATTTTCCTCCTTTTCCCATTAATGACAATATTAATTCTGTCATCTATTTGGTTTCTCAAGTCATAATACTTCCTTTTTTCCCCCTCTACAGTGAACAGTAAATCATTCAGAAGACAGTTACTCACTCTACTGATTCTTTCATTTAAACTAGCCCTTGTTTTTTCATTTTGTTTTATAATAGCGCATAAAATGTCAAATCCGCAGTTATCAAATATGTTTACCAATTCTTTATGAAATTCCGAACCCTCCTCTACATTGTTCAGATACCTGTAAACTCTCAAACCTTTAGGTACTAGTTTCCTATTTAGACATTCTTTAAGATTTCAACAATTGGCTTAAGTACTGGTGTCATTCAAAGGGGATCCAATGCCTGTCAGCTTGGGATGATATGCTCGACAAGCCACGATGCTTCGCTAGGGACAGCTTGCACCTGTCACCCCTGGGCTTTCGGATATTGGCAAAGGCTCTTGCTACACCCATAGTGCTTTTTTTAGGCAAGGCTCAAAAGACAAACCCACCTCCATAGGTATCACAAGGGATAAGAAACTAAGAGCAATGCTACTCAACGCCAGAAGTCTAAACCTCAAGATGCACGCACTCGAAACTCTCCTTAGCATGGAGAACATCGATATCTGTGCAGTAACAGAAACCTGGTCCAGGGCTCCCGAGAGCAACCCAGCACTACCAGGTTATACCTCATACCATGCTTTTCAGCCCCAAAACTTGGACCGAACCACAAAAGGAGGGGGAGTATTGATATTCATCAAAGATACCCACACCTCCAGGTTGGTGGCAAAGCATGAAGCATCAGAGACTATCCATGTGCAACTAACAGTGGGTAAAACTGCCTTCCAGTTTATAGTCTGTTACAGACCACCCTCCCAAACCCAGGAACCCCACTCGGCCTTTCTGAGGACACTGGAAAATATGAAGGTCTCTCCAAACACCATTATATTGGGCGACTTCAACTACCTAAACATAGACTGGGAGCATTACTCTAGCTCCAACACCCTAGCCCAAAGGTTCCTAGAATTTATAAACTCAAATGCTATGGAACAACTTGTTACCACTTCCACAAGAGGGGAAAACATACTGGCCCTGATCATCACCAACATGGGGACTCTATGCTCCAGACCAGAAGTGTATCCCTCACTGGTAAGATCAGACCATAAACTAATCTCACTGGATATTCACATCCCGACCCCACCCCCTGCCCAGAAAACCACAGTGAAAAACTTCTCTAAAGCAAATTTCACACTCCTCAAAACCGAGGTGGAATCCTTCAAAGCCCCCGGGCCTGTGAAAAATACGGCCCAGACTGCAGAATCCTTTATAAACGCATTCTATGAACACCTTCAGGAATGCATGGATCATGCGATCCCAATTAAAACCAAGACCCAATCCTCCAAAGACAGACATCCTGTCTGGTGGACCCCAGCCATAAACAAACTATACAATAGAAGGAGGAAGCTACTAAATGATAGAGCAAAATCCCAAAAAGGGAAGGCATCACTGATCAGTATTAGCAAAAAATTACGGGCACGCATAAAATTGTCTAAGGCCAGCTTCGAGAGAAAAATTGCACAGGACACTAAGGATAATCACAAGGCTTTCTTTAGTTATGTTAGGAACCTGGGTGGTAATTCCCAGATATGCTCAGAATTAGTCCAAAATGACAAAAAATACACTGAACCCACAGAAGTTGTCAACATCCTAGCTGACAGGTTCAGCGCAAACTTCTCCCCCCCCTCCCCTCCAAAAGGGCAAATATCTATCCCAGCAGAGTGCTGCCCCCCTGACATCTCAGATGCTCAGGTAAGAGCCGCCCTCTCCAAAGCAAAAAACACAGCATCAATGGGACCAGACGGTGTCCCGGGCTGCATCCTACATGAACTCCAAGAAGAGCTAAACCCAAACATAAAACTACTGTTCAGTCTCAGCCTTACTACAGGATATGTGCCCAAAGAGTGGCGTACAGCAACAGTGGTCCCTCTCCATAAAGGTGGTGCCTCAACGGATCCTGGAAACTATCGCCCCATAAGCCTGACTAGCTTGGTCTGCAAAGCTATGGAAAGGATCATCATGGACCTCATAAATAAAGATATTGGGGACCTACAGACACTGGATCCTACCCAGTTCGGCTTTGTTAAGGGCAGATCCTGCCTCTTAAACCTGGTTGATTTCTTTGAAACAGTCACCAAGGCCATTGACGAGGGGAAGGTGGTCCACACAGCCTACCTGGACCTCGCAAAAGCCTTCGATACAATACCTCACTCAGGCATTATAGATAAGCTCACCAGCTTAAATATAAACCCCTATGTCACTAGATGGATTGCAAACTGGCTCAAGGACAGAACCCACATGGTTAGAATTGCTGGAGCCATGTCAGACTCCAAACCAGTTACAAGTGGTGTCCCACAAGGCTCAGTCCTGGGACCTCTCTTGTTCGGTATATATTTCTCGGGGGTACAGGCCAACACGGAAGGACTGTGGCTGACCAAGTTTGCAGATGACTGCAAACTGGGCGCCATAATCGACTCTCCAGCCGACACAAGCATCCTCCAAAAGGGCTTCATAGAAACAGACAACTGGTGCCAGATCCATGGCCTCAAGCTAAATGCCAAACAGTGTATAGTCATCCCCTTTGGCAAAAACAAAGTGCCCACAAATTACCACATAGGTGGTAATCCATTAAGTACAGAAGAAGTAATTAGGGACCTGGGGACCCAAGTTGATAGCAATCTCTCATTTGACAACCACGTGGCCAAAGTGGTTAGAAAAAATTTTATATAGCCCACCTAATCATGAAGGGATTCACATCTAGATCAGGGAGGTCATCGTGCCTCTTTACTCATCCCTCATCAGGCCCATAATTGAGTACAATGCCCCTTTTGGGATGTACCTTACCAGACACCTGCAGCAACTGGAAAGACCCCAAAAGTACCTCACCAAGAGGATCAAAGGGCTCAAACAGATGCCATATGCTGCCCGGTTAAAGAAACTCCAGCTCTACTCAGTGGCATACCGCCTGTTCAGAGGTGATCTGTGCCTGACGTATAAAGCCATGTCCAACCCGGAATTAATGGACATGCTGCACCTCAGAAAATCCAAATCCCATCGAGCTACGCGCTCGAGAGACTTGAACCTCAGCACTGAAATAAATAGGACATGCTGGAGGGACAGATTCATAACCCAGAGGCTCCCTTCACTCTGGAATAAAATCCCAGTCCAGGTTAGGCAGAGTCCCTCATTGACTCTCTTCAAGAGGAATCTTGATGAGTGGATGGGAGATCATAGGTTTACCCTGGGTATCACTTCTGTGTCACTGTTAGACAGAGGCACAGTATACTAACCTCGAAAAAGGACATAGCAAAATAAATTTAAAATGGGTGGCGAAAGCCAAACACATTCTGGCTAGGCTTATAAATGCCCTAGGGCAGATAGCCTAGTATGAACCTATGAACCTATGAACCTAAGATATACATTATCCACACTCAATACTTTAAATCTATACAGCAATTCATTCAATTTAAGCAAATTATCGGCATGTGTCCATATTAGTGTCCACATTTAACTGAACAGTCTTTTCAAATGTGACATTCACATTTAACCAAGTCTCTAAGTTCACAGAAGTTTGTTCTGCATTAATTAACAAACTATTATTAGATTCACAGTCACCTCTGGTTCTTGATGAGAACTCTTTGCTCCGTCCATCTTTTAACACCACTTGTAGAAGCTGTTTACACTGTTTTAAACAGTTCTGGCATTCGTTTGGGATCAAAACTTCCTAAGTTCTGCATCATACAGCCACCATTACAACGCTGGTTGTTACAACAGCCATTACCACTACTAAGAGATCCCACCTCCTGATTTCCTGGTCATGTAGAATCAGGGGTGGTCTTAAGCAATGAATGGCAAATCGGTTCAAGAAGTTCCACTAGCTGTGTCATTCATCCAATTAGACTTTCCAAAGCTCTGTTACTGCTATTTCCGATTGAAATGGCTTCGGGCGAAACAATAAGTCCATCCATCCTCTGTAACCACCACAAACAAAGTTCAAATGGAAGAAAAAGGTGCTGAAGTATACAAATAAACACCAAAAAGCGCCTGGATAGCCGTTTTACCCAAAAAAGTAGTTTAATAAAGACACAGCAAACACTTTAACACTGAAATACAAGTACACAGTACATATTTGCATCCATAACTTCATCAGAATAAAAACAAGTCTTCACAGACAACCTTATATAGTCACAGCTGGCCCTCATTAATTGATTTCAATAAACTAATTAACCATCAATTGAGAATATACCAAAACAACAAAAATACAAAGATCAGCCTGATTTAATAACTTATAATCGCATAAAACAAATGTTTAGAACATCAGTATACACATATTTTTCACTCTACATACAAGGATTGTTGGGCATTACACTGTCGATTTCTGGACGATATATATATCTTTTGGACAGGAGGGGAAGATAAGTTAAATGAATTTATGAAACATATATCTTCAAGTACAATTTTTTTGAAATTTACTTACAATTCTGGACATGAACATATTGATGATTTAGATGTAAGGATTAGAAAGGATATTGTGAATAAAAAGTTTAAATCATAAGTATATAGGAAAGATGCATATTGTAATTCATTTTTTACACTTTCAAGATGCACATTCCCTTGCCCAGAAAAAGAGTATTGTCAAAGGCCAAGTCGTTAGGGGCAGCAGGATAACATCTGAAGATGAAGAATTCTTAAAAGAAGGTAGTTTTCTAAAGGGTATATTTCTAGAAAGAGGCTACCCCACACAACTGATTGATGAGGTGCTTAAGGAAGTGACCATTCATAGGAAGGACAGATTTGCCCCCATCCTTGGAATAGAAGGAACAAATATAGTAGGTGATGAGATTAGCCCCATGAAAAGTTGTTATGAGAATGTTTTTGTCCTAGATTACAGAGGAGATGCAAATGTTATTATGGAATCATTGAAAGAAGAATGGGACAGGTTCAGCAGTTTATCAGATTTGAAGCTTCAGTTTGATACACATTTAAGGTTTGTTTTTAGGAAATGGAAATACATTAAGAACATTTTAGAAAACAATAACCACATTAAGGGAAATAAAAAAGCTGGAACTTTTAAATGTGGATCTTGCCCACAATGTCCCTACATTCTTAAAAAATCTGAGGTATATGTTACTAGTCAAAATAAATGTATCACCTCTAAGGTATACTCTAATTGTGAATCAAAAGGGGTGGTTTATTTAGCAATTTGTAAGAAATGTGAACGTTTTTACATGGGGAAGATGGAGAGTTGTATAAGAAGAAGAATTTATGAACATTCATACGATATTAAAAAATGTAATAACAAAAACGCTCTATTTAAACACTCAGAAAAATGTGAAGATGCAACTTTTAAGTTTTTTTTATTAGAGGAAGTACAAAGAGATGCCAGAGGGGGACCATGGGAAACACAACTAGAATACAGAGAGGTATATTGGCAGTTGATTTTAGAGGCTAATAGTTGGCCCGGGTTAAATGACATGGTGTCCCTGGCACCTGTTTTGAAATTACGGGCTGCAAAGTTGTAATCATTAGCAGCCATTATTTGTTTGTACACCCTTCCAGACTTGTTTTGAATTAATGCAAAGTATTTATTAGTTCCATGATTTGTTTTCATACACAAGTTTATAGTTCACAATATATTGATGGTAAATGAGACCAATCTTTTTCTATACTTTTACAATAGTCATGTGTATTAATTGGTCATTACTATATTTTCATTTGGCTTTTGATTAGTGTTCTTACATAGTGCTATTTTTAACAACAAGAGGCAATCAAACTATTTTTAGATTTAACAGTATTCTGGACATGGAGCTTTTTAGTGTAAATTATATAGAACATACATACAATTTATCATTTTTATGTGGTTTTATCATTTTACATTGTTAATATGTATATACTGATGTTCTAAACATTTGTATTATGTGATTATAGGTTATTTAATCAAGCTGATCTTTGTATTTTTGTTTTTTTTTTTGGTATATTCTCAATTGATGGTAAATTAGTTTATTGAAATCAGTTAATGAGGGCAAGCTATGACTATATAAGGTTGACTGTGAAGACATGCTTTTATTCTAATGAAGTTACAGATGAAAACATGCTGTGTACTTGTATTTCAGCGTTAAGGTGTTTGCTGTGTCTTAATTAAACTGCTTTTTTGGGTAAAATGGCTATCCATGCACTTTTTTGTGTTTATTTGTATACCTCAGCACCTTTTTCCTCCATTTGGACTTTGTCTGTCATGATAGATGACCCTCCTGCTGTAGCAGCCAGCTCCCCTGCCACAGCTTCTACACTGACAATGGCCCTTTGTATCATATAAGTGGTCCTATGGCAAACCATTTCATAATAATAGACTTAAACATTAATTGTATTCACACCATCAACCTTCCAGTGCCAGACACTGTCATGGAAGGCCTTATCAGAGGCTTTCACTTCAAGAAGCCATCAAGCATGAAGGCAGAGGGCCTGTACTATCACCTCATGCTCAGCCTCTGAAAAATGAGGCTTGTATGAAGATGTTCCCATTAGCAATCTAAGAGCCATACCCCTGATACTATAGAATAAAAACAGATATCATAACCCAAGTTACTACATTGGTAGTACAAAAAAAAATAATAATTATGAATTACATACCAATATGACCTCATTAGATGATGTACTAGGGTCTTACAGAAACATAACTGCACTCTAAAAATTACAAACAACAGTCTAAATTGCAAATCTGCATGCGCACATCACTAACAAAGCCGTAACCTTAAAAAATACAGTCAACAATATAAAGTTCATATGCATTCCTACCCCCAACAACCCAAAAAAAAAATAATTAAGAGACGAAGGAATGTCAGCTTATCAGGCATATGACCTCATAAACATAACAACAATATGAAACTGAACACAGCCTAACCTCACATTGACAATAGTTGTACATATATTTTGACTTGTCCACCATTGCACACGCACGTGTTAGTACTTATACCTCTCTACAAACAAAAGTCTAAACTGGTTACCTAGTAGGCTACTAAAGTTTGTAGAAAAGTTTCCGCTGAACCTAATCTAAGGCATTTCTGATGACTTTTATGAATTATTGTGAAACAAGGCCAGTAGACAGCACAAAGCAAATCAATATTAACATTGTGCAAAGGTATAGCTGTGTGAATGAAGACAATATTTCTGAAAGAATCCTCTCTAGTTCTGAGCAAATGTCAAAACAATTTTGTTCAGTAGCTCACGGAAAAAATAGACTTCTGTAGCATGGAGAGAGATCCCTACCCTACATCGTACTAATAAGGTGGAGATAGATTCCTCTAGGCATATCACATTTAATAATTAAGTCTTAGCTCATTATACTGTCTGAATCAGTCAATTTGCATGATGAGCAAAGGAGGTAAACATCAAAGTGGGGTCCACACAATGTTGTGCTGATGTCTGAGCAGCACAGGTGGGCAGATTCTGACTTTGGGAAGGTAATGCCGTCCAACTGTTCCTCATTACAAGAAACAGTTAGCCAATGATATGATTAAGATCAATGCTCATCAAACTCTCACAGTGAAAGGGTGTGTCACGGAGGTAACCGTGACAAATACAGGCAAGTTATACACACTGGAAATATGACTTGAATTTTGATTCACATATTGGCTATGTCATCTAAACATTATGTAATCTACCTGTGCATATATTAGAGACATAGGTGAAGATTCTTAATAATGACAATGGTGTCTCTAAGTATGTGAAGAATTATCTATTAAGCTTATACTCACAGTAGTAAACATGGAATGGAGTTATGTTTTGCTTTCAGACATTCAATGGACAAAGATAATACAATTAATACTTTACCTAAGTGTTATGAGTATGCTATGAAAAACTTGGTTGCACATTCACATTAATTTTCACTCTCATATTTGTCCTATCCTCCCATTATTATACTTTGATCCGGTCTTCCAAACATAAATAATACACATTCATGACCAAGTGCATTGTGATATAAAGTCCCAGTAGAGAAGTGAAAGGAAATTCAAGTTTAATTGACTGTGCTCCTAGTAATTTGTTATGTGCCACAACGTGTTAATGATGTGAATGGTCTATTCCTGTACTATTAGTGTAGGGTACAATTTCTACAAAAGTGTTGTTTTCTTAAAACTGTGAAAATGTATAGTCATTTTAAATGAATAACCTGCCATATTTGAAAATGCTTGACTTAATGTGCCTCATGACTCCAGTGCAGTGCGATTTCTAAAGTGGCTAAGCTAGCCATGCAGTTGCACTGACTTCTGCATTAAGTACACAGGCAATAATGCATGTCCTTTATACTAATACCCCTTCATCATACACATCAAATAAGTATTCACTGGCAAAACTTTATTCAGTAGCATTTGGTACAGAAGTAAATGACATTTTTGACAAAACTATGAATGAAAAATAACTTTGTAGGTTCATGTTCAAAACCAGCAAGAAAGTTGGCAATGAACATTGTAGGTGGTCATCACAGTCCCTGGGGAAATGTTAGTTGTCATCCAGTGAGAAAAATTGAGAATATTCCGTATATGGGCCAAGAATTGCTCACTGTTTGAAAGAACATGGTACTGGTATGCATCAGTTAGCATAATGGACATAGAGAAAAGTGAAGTCAGAAGATTAGTTGCCTTGTATCTTCCGTAATGGCTCAATATGTTAATGATGCCTGTACTCCATTACAGAGCAGTAAGTGCAGGGTTTGAGTCCACGTAAAGAATAGTAAAACTTTGACCTATTTAGTGGTGATATACATGTGATCATTTAATAATATTTTAATATTCCCTACTACTAAGCTAATGTCTTCAAAAATGTATAGTACTTCATTAAATATAAAATTTTCCATGCCTCAGTGTGTTATTATTTTATTTGAATGTATCCCCTTATTGCAGTATTACTTTTGACATATTTGCTTCTTTACTTCCACACTCATCCTGACATCAGTTGAGGTAAGTGTTTAATGACAGCCATGATGTAGCTGTTTTGTTGGCAATGCAAGTAATTACTTAAATCAAGATGTTGATTGTGGCTCCCAGGTGTTGGAATCCAGGTTGCATTATGTACTGCACAACAAATATGTAGTTTGGCTTTAAAAATTGCTTACTGTATGAACACTGGTATACTTTTGAATACAGTCACATGTGTATTAACAATAAAAAAATGTTGACTTTAAAGGCACATTAAAGACATTGACACATAACAGCAAAGGTATTTAGTTGAAAATAGACAATGTTAGCTTCAAAATATAACAGCTTCTATTCTCACATTCAGTCATGTTGAATTTATAATTCCTTACTATGGATAATGATAATTTTACTTCAGTAATATTAAAACTGCATGTCACTGCACATACTGTTGAATATAAAAGGCATGTCCAAAACAAAAACATAACAGCAAAATGGTCTGCTATTGAACTATATAGAACAAACAACAAAAGCTTTGAAAGCATTTATCACTCAGTGTCAGTGTCATATTTGGCTAATGCTCTTTGTTTTAACTGTGCTTGGAGTATGCATAGGTTCATATCCCCTCACATGCAGTATGTATGTTACTGTCTTCTATGTTTTTCTTCCCCTAAAATGATAATGATGTTATTTAAACTATATCACATGACACATATACACTAAAAGGTTCTTCTAAACCAAAATGCCATTTGTGCAACAGTTGGTATAAAGCTTAATTTCTAGTCAGCGATGAGCAAGGAAAATGGAAGTTCTTGTTTTCTGGCATGCCTATAACTTTGCCACTGGTTACACAACTGAGCATGACAGTGGAATTCATCAGCCTTCCAAATATAAAAACAATTAATGGAAGGAAAACGTTTTCCAAGTAAATGCCTCTGTGCCTCAACTGAATAATGAAGTGAAGAAACCCCTTATAGTGCAGTAAGTACAGGGTTGAAATCTAACAACCTGGTCTTCATTTTACAGTTATCAGGTCAGTCTACAAATTTAGTACAGTGTAATGTATATATTGGTATACATCTCTTCTCATAGTATTGTGTCAGTCTGCAGATGAAGTACATCATAATGTGCATCTCCTCTCACAGCTGCAGTAGCAAAACTAACATTCCTTATTTTTCAACATAATGGAATATGCATCTTTTCAAATTCCGTCATGTGCCTTAATGTTTGGAAAGTGTTCCAGCCTAATATGGGTAATGCTTTTAGATAAAACACAATCACATCCTGGGCATGCACTAAAAAGTTATAAATACATAATATACACCATATATACAGTTTTACACTATATCTTGTATTATTTATGATCCACAAGCATGTAACATTGTTTCTTTTCCAACCATCCACACATTTGTACCCCTTATTTCACAGACATGCATTGTCATTTCCTCTGTGCCATTTCTAGTTACTATAAGAAATTCAATAGATATATTTTTTCTTCTTCTAGGGGTGTAATTCCAATATGCTGTACATAATCCATTACAAAAATTATTTTTCTGTCATAGCAATGCAACCTGTAATGCTGTGAAAAAAAATCATAAGCACAATAAACAGGAACACCAATATTATTTCAGGGAATGTATATTTTTGTGTAAGACTATTAACCTAATGAATAGCATAACCCATCCTCATGCGAATATGATGAAGCAGAATATCAGTCAAAATAGACCTTTGATTTCACCATAAACCAGCATAAGCTAGATTTATTCTGGAGTATAAATGTGTATATATATATATATATATATATATATATATATATATATATATATATATATGGTATGCATGTATTTGATCAGCCAGTGGATGGTCGATCGGGTTATTGTCAAATGCAGTGCGGCAAAATCTCAAAAAAGTGATGGCAATTGTTGCAAATCGCAAAATATTGCACCCTTTCTAACCAATGGTAGTGCATGTTTAGGTGGTAGAGC
Organism: Protopterus annectens; assembly: GCF_019279795.1. Taxonomy (NCBI): domain Eukaryota; kingdom Metazoa; phylum Chordata; order Ceratodontiformes; family Protopteridae; genus Protopterus; species Protopterus annectens. The sequence continues at coordinate 656,193,741 of NC_056728.1, forward strand.
GGTCGGAAATGTCGAAATCGGTGTTTTTTTTATGACATTCTGACCTTTCAGCATTATGAGATTCATGGATAAAAATCAGTGTACTACATGACTGAGCAATGTGCGCTTGACTAAATGAATGTAAACCTATATATATACATACACACACACACACACACACACACACACATATATATATATATATATATATATATATGTGTATATGTGTGTGTGTGTGTGTGTGTGTGTGTGTGTGTGTGTGTGTGTGTGTGTGTGTGTGTGTGTGTACACACATACATACACATATACACACATATCAACACACATGGTGAAGTAGTATTGCCATGTTTTACACCTAAATTTGACAGTGGAGCCTTATAAAGTGCAGCATCTATATCCTTTTCTTCTGCCAATCATTGTGCAAGTTTGGTTCTCCTTGCTGGCCATCATTGTGAACATTATGCAACTGATGTCAATACTGCAGTCATTGATATCAGTCTGAAAATATGTTTTGCAGTGTACCTGTTCAAAGGCATACAGTTTCAGAATGAGAAGGGAAATATGAGGCAATTCCCTTCCTCAGTGACATACAGCAATACACTGTGATCTTGTTTAGGCATCAGTGCCCTGACATTTTTCCAGAGATCTTTGAAGGGAAGACATGGCAGGTGTGGTAAGGGTAATGCTCAATTTAGAGCATAGAAGTAGTATAAGGAGAAGGTAAGAGTTTTTGTACACCTCCTCATAAACAACTGCAGCCACAGACTGTTGCAGTAAGGCTATAACAATTCTCAATGCAAGGCTGAGGCATGGAATAGTTTGTCCAAGGCTATCACCCATGCTGCTGGCATCTCAAGCATGGGAGAACAGTGTCATTACCATTATAATGACATCAAACACTGCAAGGCTGGCCTCCTTGGATGATGGAAGGCATAACCCGCCACTATGGTTTTGTAACTCTAAGATCCAGTATATATGCAAACCACCATCACGACATGGTAACAAACACTTCTTTATCACTGTCTTTACTTGAGTGCAGGTTCTACATAGACTGAAAGAAACTGTAAGGTACATTTAGAGAGACTGTACAACCTTAGGCAATATATTTTCCAGAAGTCAGGGAACAAGTGGTTGTCAGGCAAATAACTTAGAATGCATATTCAAGGAGTGTAAACACTGCATAGCTGTAAGATCAACTCATTGGACCTATGGACTGGTTAATTGCTAGCAAAGGTTTGGTAGCTTTGCATTCCATTCCACAAGCAGCAAATATATTTCATATGAATTTTACTTTGCATATATTGAATAGCTGTAGTCATAAGTTAGAATAATATGTCATTTTACTTTGCATATATTGAATAGATGTAGTCATAAGTTAGAATAATATTTCATCAGAACAATTAGATTGTAAAATCAATTGTATCCATACAGGCAGTAGTGTAGCTAAGGTGGGGTGAAGGGGGAAACTGCCCTGGGTACAAAGTGTTGGGGGCACAATTGGATGATCCCAATCATTTTATAATGCAAACTAGCTTTTAAAAAGCTGGTATTGCATTTAAAATCAATCCTAAGCATTGTAGTGCTCCTTGTGTGGTCTAATCAAAGCAAAATAGTCTGTGACTGAAAAATGTAGAGCAAATAACAAAAGCTTTGAAAGCATATATCACTCAGTGTCAGTTTCATATCTGGGTAATGCTCTTTGTTTTAACTATGCTTGGTGTATGCACAGGTTCAAATGTACTCATATGCAGTATATGTGTAACTATCATATATGTTTTTCTTCCCCTAAAATGATAATGATATATTTTGGAAAACAATGGAAGGATATAATTTTAGCAAACAGATGCAGAAACTGATCAAATTGGGGTATATAAATATTAAGATAAGAGTTTTTATATATGTTTGGTAAAGGGAAGTGAAAGAGATGTATAGGGGTCTAAAACAAGGATGCCCATTGAGTAGTAGCTTATTTGTAATAGTTATGCATTGCCTAATACAAAAAATAAAAACAAAAAATGACATTGAGTGCCTAGTTATTATATCTTATGTGGATGGTATTATTCTTTTGACTAAGAAAATTACAATTATGGAAGAATTGATTGTAAGTGCAAATAATAGCTTACAAAATATAGGAATGTCAACAAATAGACAAAAAATGTAAGGGGTTTGGATCAGAAGAGAAGCTGAAAGGAATTCAATTTGGAATAAAGAAATATTGATATTAGGAATGACATTTGGCATCTTGTGTATTGTTATGGAACAATGGCTGAAAATTTTACAAGAATTAAAAGAAATTAGTATTATATGGAATAGATATAGATTATCTTATTGGAAAAAAGTGCATTTGATCAACTCTGTATGGATGTGAAAAACAGCATATGTGGCTAGTGCATATATGATGCCGAAAGATCTGCAAAACAGTTTATTGAACTAATATTTAGATTTATTTGGGAACTAGACTGAATCCAATAAAAAGTGAAGTATTGTATATGGATGAAGATAATGGGGCATTTGGGCTTATTGAACTATGTAGTATATGGGGCATTGCTGAATTTATAAAGGGTGATAAGAAAATACATTTATAACAGCATTATTAAAAGATAACATGATAGAGAATGGAATTAAATGAAACTGAATAAGAGGAATGGAGAATGGAGAAATAGAGTAATAAAATGTATTAAGAATATGGAAGTTAAATATGAAAAATAGAAGAAAATAAGAAATTGTGATACAAAAACATAATGATGGAAAATTATTGTGTGATCCCATGGGGCACCTGACAAAAGAAAAAATAAATACTATAAAACAAAAGAATAAATAGTGCATGAAAAATGTGAAATGCCAAGTTTTTTATGAAGACTATGGGCCGGATTCACGAAGGCTTGCACGGAGTCTAAGAGTAGAGTAAGACTCCAGCAAGCCAACATGTCCACTGAGCGATCCAGGAACAGCCGCCAGGGGCATGCAAATGAGCTCTCTAAACTAGTCCTACACGGACAGGGCTGGGATATGCAAATTACCTCAATTGCAGGTGAAAGCCATGCAAATGAGGTAAATTTGCGGTCCAGGAAACATGAACCAGTCCGAGTAGGAGTAGTGTTATCTGCAGAAATGTACTCAGTTGATAACTAAGTACGGTTCTGCAAATAGCAAAACAGAGCCGTGTCAGTTGTAAAAAAAAAGCATGCATTCACAGGAGGAAGCATGCCAATGGCCCAAAATACAGCCATTGGCAATGGGAAGTGATGCAAATTAAAAATAAAATAACATTTATTTTTAATCCCGATTTCCGGGGTTTAACCATAGCGCAGCGTCGCGCAAACGTGCTGCACCCTAAAAAGGAGAAAATGAATAATTAAGATCCACAAATGTGGATTTCATAGCTAAAATGAATTTACAATGCAAGGGAATGGCAGGCTGAAGACAACATGGCCACCAAGTAGAGGTTGCTAAGGGGGGAAGCTCAGTCTAAGAGATGTAACTAAGCATTAGTAGGCAATCCTATGCAAATGAGAGTTATGATAGTGAATTGCAAGTTCACATAGCAAATGAGCACAGTCAGTGGAGTGTAGGAGTAGGATAAGGGGAGTAACAGAGTAGAAGATAGGTGACATCACGAGGGGGGTATGTATGAAAGGAGTGCAGCTCATTGGAGCAGAGTGAGATGTGTCAGCTTACATTTACATAATAGTGAAAGAGGTGTGTCAACAGGTAGGCCAGGTAAAGTCAAGAAATCGAAGGTGTATGCTGTGGATAACACCAAAGTTTCTTGCTGAGCATGCATGCGTGCGTGTGTGCGCCAGTAAACCAGAGTAAGAGAGTGTGCACGTGTGTAAGTGTGTGTGCGTGCGGGTAGGCCTGAGTAAGCAGATGTAAGGCTGTGTAAACAGTTGTAAGCGTGCTTGCACCGGTGTGCATGCATTTTAACAGGAATAAGCAAGTTTTAGTCCATGTAAGCATGTGTGCATGCATGTGAGCTGGTGTGCGCATGTTTGCGCTTGTGTGCGCGGCGCTGCCCCTTGAGGAAACAGAAAGGGAAAAGGAGGCACAACAAATAGTAGGAAGTTAACCACTGAGTACTAGCAGAGCAAGCAGGTGAAAACAATCAGAATCAGCCAATTACACAGGCATTACAGTAGCCCAGCCCAGCACTCAAAACTCAGCCAAAAACATTCCAGTATGTATTTCTCAGACACACTGCAACACTGCAGTAAGCTAATAGAAGTGAAAACTGAAAAAGCTTTACTGAGACAAAGAAATGTTAGGGGCTGCCATTGCTGTCATAAGGCGACATATGCAACATGCTGAGGGTGGTGACAATGCAAATGTTGCTGAGCAACCCACAGTGAGGAGGCGGAGAAGAGTGTACAGGCCTAGGGTAACCTACCAGGGGCTACATGAGCTGGAGATAGTGGAGCGCTATAGAGTGGACAGAGACCTCATGCAGCAAATTGTTGAGCTGTGCAGGCCACGCCTCATGCACAGAACCAACAGAGGGGAACCCATCCCAGTGGAAACCAAGGTATGTGTTGGCCTAAGAATATTAGCAACAGGTACCTTCCAGAGACCAACTGGAGATATGATGGGGATTTCACAGGCATCAGCATCAAGGGTACTGCATCAGTTACTGAATGCCATGGCAGCACATGTTGGTGATCATGTATATTTCCCCAATTCCCATGAGGTATTGGCCAACAATATGCGTCTCTTCCAGCAAATAGCGGAATACCCTGAGGTAGTGGGTGCAATAGACTGCACGCACATTCGCATCAAAGCACCAGCCAGTGAGCGGGGTAGGGTCTACTATAACTGCAAGGGTTACCCCTCCATCAACTGCCAGGTTGTATGTGATGCCCAGGGCATAATAATGAATGTGTGTGCTGGCTGCCATGGAAGCTACCATGACTCCCATATCTGGCATCTGACACAGCTGTACCAGACATTTGCCAATGGGGACATCCCTCATGGTCACCTAGTGGGAGATGCTGGATATGCACTTGAGCCGTGGCTGATGACACCCATCAGAAATGCACACATACCTGAACAGGAACGCCATAACGAGGCACACACACAAACGCAAAATGTAATTGAACGTGTGTTTGGGCTGCTCAAGTCACGGTTCCAGTGCCTGGACACATCTGATGGAGCCTTGCAGTACTCACCAACTACATGTACACAAATAGTCATGGTATGTGCTATGCTGCACAATATGATCCTGTGAAAACAGCTGCAGCAGGAGCAACATAGGGCCGGGCACAACAGCCCTCCACCATTGGCAAGGCCATCACAGGCAGAGCGTGACTCGGAGGAGGAACGACCTGAGCCTGCCCCAGTAGGCAGAAGGAGGCATGCCCAGTATGCTTTGGCCGTGGCAAAGAGGCAACACATAGCATATACACTAGCTCAGTAGGAACCCTGGAAATGATACCTCTCTCTGACTTGCACATATAGTAAAAGCGATGCCTAACTTGACACTACCTGTTAACAAACCTGTATATGGAGTGTAAAATGTGCATCCGACATAGGCAGCCATGCAGCACCACCTGAGGCATGATTGTTATGTGCTAAGCAATATAAAGCACTGCTAAACAGCTCTCACCACTATTTAGTATATGTGAACAAAATTTCACACACTAAGTAGCACAACTACAGGCAATGTTCAGCAATATTGTGCACTGTCCAGCAATGATGGGCAACATTGAGCAATGTTGTGCAAGTCTGGTCAAATGTGGGTATAGTTCATCAAAAGCAGGTTAACAAGTTCATATTTGCTTTACTTTTCTTGAAGCAGTCTGTTCTGCCATGTATGAAAATATGAAGCAGTGACAGTCCTCAAACCCAGGATACAGTGCACTATAGTCAGAGTACAGAACTACTAAACCATGACAGTATGTCAATGGTCAGCTTGCATGAAAAAATGTTAATAAGTCAATGCTATGTATCTAATGGAAACCTTGCATGCATAGCATAATCCCTGTCGAGTTAAGACACAAAGGTGAGGTCTGCAGTAATAATAGAACCTGATATTCAACACACATATAGTATACATGTTGATATTGGTAATGTTCACACACATCAACAAATGTAGTGGACCTCAGACAGCAACATACTGCAAGGTCACACTGGGCATGCTCACACACTTGAAACTATGAGACAAATGTCAGGCAACAAAACACTGAAAGTCTGAACTGGGCATGCTCACACACTTGGGTCAAGTTTGAGTACAGCAGTGGGCCACACATATCCCTCAGTTGCAAGTGTCAACCCAGGAACCTCGCACTATTCACCAATCCACCATGTGCACACAGTGATATGACAACAGATACAATATAAAATAGTGAAATACTGTCACAACAAAATATGTTATGCAGAAACCTAGGTTGTTCATAGGAAGTGGTAAAGCAAAGAAGAAACAAAACCTGCAATCAGTACCATCACTGAACAATGTGCATCCTGAACATTAGCATAGGTTCAGAGGTTGACACTAGGCTACCTGCCCTAGGGTATGTAGAAGCCTAGCCACAGTGTGTTTGTAGTCTGCAATCACGCTAGATCAGTAGACTGTGCCTGTCAATATTATGTCACACAAGATATCTCACATATGTTCATTTCATTCTGCCTCTGTCTAGCAAGGACCCATAACATATCCCAGGGCTAAACATACGATCACCCGTCCACCTGTGAAGATGTCACCTGTAGGTGATCAGCGTGGGTCTGTGCATACGTGGTACTGTAATCACATTCCCAAGTGAGTGGAGCCTCTGTGATGGTAATATGCCTCTCCAGCATGTCCTATTAACATCATTGCTCACGTACCTGTCCCTGGAGCATGTAGCTGTAAGGGACTTTGATATCCTCACGTGAAGCCTGTCCATCAATGCTGTGATGGACATGGCATCAAACAAAAGGCACAGACTGCATCCGAGTAGGCAGTAAGCAACTGAGGAGAGCTGGGGTCACCATAGCCAAACTGTGCCTACCATCTGTGAGAGTCCCTAGAACCACTTGGTTATGTAAATCTGTGTACATTCCAGTTGCTGCAGGTGTTGGGTAAGGTACATCCGAAATGGGCCATTGTATCCAAGCATGTGCCAGATAACAACAGGGTCACAATGACCCCACCTAATCTGGATGTAAAACTGTATGGGATAAGGTTGCCTAAATAGAAGGTGTGTCCAACAACATTGGCAACGTGAATGTCAAAGGCAAGAGTACTAAGTATTCATGTCCCCAAATCACAAACCACACACACTGTACGTGATGTATCATCACCTATGTGGTAATGTGTGCGCACAATATTACTACCAAAGGTGATGACCATGCATCTAAAGTAAGGTAGCTGTAGGCCATGGCTCTGGCACCAGTCAGCCATCACTGTGAGACCCTTTCTGAGGATGCCTGTGCCAGCTGTGGAGTCGAATATGGCACACAGTTTGCAGTCATCTGCAAACATGGTCATCCATATTCCTCCTGTGTTAGCCAGTATGTATCAGAAATATATACAGAACAAGAGAGGTCACAGGACTGAGCCCTGTGGGATGCCATGTGTAACTGGTGTATAGTCAGACATGGCACCAGCAATACTGATCATGTGTGTGTTATCCATGATCCAGTTAGCAATCCAGATTGTGACATATGTGTAGATATTGAATCCGGTGATCTAATGTGTAAAGGCCAAGTGGGGTATTGTGTAGAAGTGGTGTGCGAGCTCCAGGTAGGCTGTGTGGACAACCCTGAGTATGTCTGTGGACCTGCTAACTGTTTAAAGACATCAAACATCTGCAAGAGGCAAGATATGCCCACAACAACACCGAATTGTGTAGGATCCAGTGTCTGTAGGTTCACAATGTGTATGTGTTCCATGATGATACACTCCATAGCATAGCAGACCAGGATAGTTAGGCATATATTGTGATAATGTCCAGGGTCCCTTGTGGCACCAGCACTGTGTAGCGGGTACACCGTAGCTGTACGCCATTCCATGGGTACACATCCTGTAGTAACTGTGATATTAAACAGTGACATAATGTAAGTGTGAAGTTTGTCATGAATCCCATGTATGCCACAGTCTGGGGCACTATCTGGTCCCACTGATGTTGTGTTGTCTGCTATGGAGAGGGCAGCACACACATGTTCATTGGTGATGTCAGGGAGGCCACACCCTGTTGTGATGGGCATGTGCACTGCAGGAGGGATGATGGGGAAACATTCCCACAGAACCTGTTGTCCAGGATGTTCGCAATGTCAGTGGGTTCACTGTATCATTTGTAATTATGCAGTAACTCACAGCAAATCTGTGAGTTCCCACACAGGTCCCTGACATAACTAAATAAGGCCTTGTGATTGTCCACAGTGTCTGTTGCAAGTGTCCATTAGAAGTGGGCCTTAGATGAATCAACAACTGATTGTAGCTATACCATAGTACTGATTAGAGATGCCTTCCAGATTGTGATTGTGCTCTATAATCTAGTAGCCTCCCCCTGTCTATGTACAGCTCACTAATGGCCATGGTCCAGTAGACATGTCCCCTGCCTTTGGAGGAGTGAGTCTTGTAGTTATCTGGGATAGCATGATCCATGAATTCCAGTAGTTGTCCATAGAATGTGCTTGTAAAGTATGTAGTTGTCTGAGCTGTAATTAACACTGTCCCAGGGTCATCGAGGGATACCACCTCAGTTTGTACAAGTGTGACGTTTGCTCATGAGAAGTATGTCGCTGAGATCACATAGGATGTGTGTGTATGGGATATGTATGTCTAGTGGGATGAATGTATGTTCCGACCTTAACAATTACAGGTATATCTCTGTTGTGGAACATAGAGTCCCCATGTGTGTGATGATCAGGTACCACATGTATAACCCCCTGTGGGTGTGGTGACCAGGTCTGCCCTAGCATTTGAGTGTAACAATCTTAGCAACTGTTGCGCGAGGGTGTCACTGCTTGAGTAGTACACCCAGTCAATGTTTGTGTATTTGAAGTCACACAATATAATGGTGTTTGGTGAGACCTTCACATTCCCCAGTGTTCCCAGGAATAACGACTGTTGTGCCCATGTTTGAGAGTGTGGTCTGTAACAGTCTACAAACTGAAATGCAGTTATGACCACTCTCAGTTGCACATGTATGTTCCCGAATGCTTTGTGTACTGCTACCAACCTGGAGGTTTGTGTATGAATGATGTATATGGAATCCCCCCCTATTGTTGTTGTCCAGTCCGAATCTTGTGTCTGAAAACCATGGTATGACGTAAAACATGTCAGTGCTGCTATGCTTTTGTGAGCCTGAACCAGGTGTTTGTTACTACACATATATCGATAGATTCCATACTGATGTGAGTCCTGAGTGCATGCATTCTGAGGGTTAGACATCAGTTGTTGAGCACCATCACTCTCCGTTTCCTGTACCCTGTAACATCTATGGCTGTGGTTATGTCATCTGACCCTCGCTTCACAAAGCCACTATGTGTGTGTCAAGAGCCTAAGGCAGTCTGTGAAAGCCTAGGGGTGACAGGTGCATGGCATACATAGCGAATGTACATGGCATGTTGAGCATGTAATCCCAGGCTAACAGACACTGGATCCCCTGTGAATGACAACAATATGGAACGTCTGAGGGTCTACACACCAGAATGCTCAATGATGGAGCCATATTTGTACTTGCAATTGACTGACAACAGTGCATGTGTCATGTGGCATATCCTAGCACCCGGCACAGCACAAAGTGACCTTCACCTTGTTCAGCCTGGTGAGTGGGATGTCAGTGTGACTGACAATTACACCCACCTAATACAGTTGTATGAGGTGTGTTGTGTAGGCCTAAGGGCAGTCACTGTGTGGCAGAATGACTTTGTGAACTATGTGATGATATGTGTGTGTGGTTGTGCGTTAGCAGTTGTTTGTGTGTCTGCTTTGGATGTCTCAGCTGCTTAGGCAGAGTACATTTAGATGCTCCAAGTATGTCACTGTGTGTCAATGTATACGGTTTGCTGTTTTCATAGGTGCATGTGTGACTGTATTTGTGGTGTGTGTGGTTACCTTCACCACCCGATAGACTGTGCCAGTCATGGCTTGGGAGAGCTCAGCCTCCTATCCATCTATACAGTTGCACCTCTCACAGATATCTGAGTTTGTTGGTAGGAGGACAGTGTCACCTGTGTACATAAGGCAGTTGTAACAATGCGTCAGAATTCCAATATGCACCAGCTGGACTGGAGAGTACACACAAAACCGACCTTTGGACATGCCAGGATATGATGATGACATACACTGTTGACTGATCACAAAGGATCAGTAGTGTGTCAAGTATGTAAAAGTGTATAACAGGGCTTTAGTGTTCAGGTTTGTTGTTGCTGTGGAAAGATAATTTGCAAAGGTGTACAGACAGAAACATTACACCTCCTTCAGCTATGTCAGAAATACCAATGTACAGTCATATATGTCCTGAGTCAGGGTCAACTGTACCTGACTGACAATGTCAACATCCTGTCAGACAGGCCCATACATACATACCCACCTCCCAGTGACAAAAGGCCCTAACATCATACCAGGAGATATCACATGTAGTATGTGTAAACTGGTCCCCACAATGCCAAATGAATCCCATCATGTGGATAACATTGTTACCCCATATGTGTCATAAGTGAACGACAGGAAAAACAGACACTGCACCTGGACAGTCTGTTGAGCCTCACACTCCCTACAGGATCTTACACTGTTGAATGTGTTACAGCAACATGTGGCACACCCCACAAGTGTTGGTGCACAACACACCATGGGAACTATATTTCTATAAGCCTACAAAGTCCGAAATGCTAGTCCATGGAGTCCATCGTGATTGCAGTCAGGAATAGAGATACTGTAAACTGACAAACACACAACACAAACGTCTGTGGTATGTTAATGAGCACATCATGTTCCCCAAACCTGCTAGATATCTTGCAAGGCAGCCACCCAGGACAAACATCACTGACAAGAGCAACACAGGTGCCACATAGACCTTGAATAGCCCTTTACCAACATCACAGACACATGTGGTATCCACAAAACCTACAATCCGTGCATGAATATGTATTGTCATATGAAGGAATGGTAATAAGTCCACAGACAGATCACACCAGGTCTGAATTGTGTATTCCTGTTCAAGATGTTCACACCTGCTGACCCACAAGGTTCATTCATGGAATTGCATAACACTATGTGCACACAAATAACCATGTCCAGTCTGATGTCAGCAACCTACAAACATAGCATGTGAATAGAAACCACACAGTAAAGCAGGTAGCGCATCATGTTAATGCGTATCTCACTAGTATCATAACATAGTTAGGTAGGGGTTTGAATCCTGCAATTGCTGAGTGTGTGTATGTATGTGTGTGTGTGAGATTGGCTTTGAGAGGAGTAGCCTTATTGGAGACTGTGGAAACACATTTTAAAAGAGGTACATCCCTCTTTGGAAAGTCTGATGATGTCAGCATCCTACAAATATTCAAGGAGAACAAAAAGCACCCAGTAATGCATATAGTGTGCCGTGTTAATGCATAAGTCTCCAGTAACATAACATAGTTAGGTAGGGGTTTGAATCCTACAAATGCTGAGTGTGAACGTGTGTGTGTGAGACTGCCTTTGAGAAGTGTGGCCTTTTTGGATACTGTGGTAATACATTAGGAGTGGTGAATACCTCTTTGCCAAGTGTGATGATGTCAGCATCCTACAAATAGAGCTTTGGAAATAAATGCTTCCAGTAAAGCAATTAGCGTGTCGTGTTAATGTGCATTTCACTAGTGTCATAACATAGTGAGGTAGGGGTTTGAGTCCTGCAAATGCCAAGTGTGTGTGGGGGTGGTATGTATGTATGTGTGTGATTTCCTTTGAGGGGAGTAGCCTTTTTGGAGACTGTGGAAACACATTCTAAAAGAGGTACATCCCTCTTTGGAAAGTCTGATGATGACAGCATCCTACAAATATTCAAGGAGAACAGAAAGCACCCGTAATGCATATAGCGTGCCGTGTTAATGTGTATCTCTCCAGTAGTATAACATAGTTAGGTAGGGGTTTGAATTCTGCAAATGCTGAGTGTGAATGTGTGTATGTGAGACTGCCTTTGAGAGGTGTGGGCTTTTTGGAGACTGTGGTAATACATTAGGAGTGGTGAATACCTCTTGGCTAAGTGTGTTGATGTCAGCATCCTACAAATAGAACTTTGGAAATGAATGCTCCCAGTAAAGCAAATAGCGTGTCATGTTAATGCGTATGGTGTAACATAGTTAGGTAGGGGTTTGAGTCCTGCAAACGCTGTGTGTGTGTGTTGCCACAGGTGGGCAATGCAGTGTGGTTTTTGCTTTTACCACAGTATGACATATATTTCAAACAGTATGTGCATTGCAAACATCGGGTATCTGTGTGTCAAATAGATTTGTGTACATGTGACCTCAATCAGTACATAGGTGTGAAGCCTGCATACTACATGAATACATTTGTAACCTTTGACAGATTGTGCCGCTGCTTCTCAGATCATAGGCCACATATGTATGTCTACATCAAGACCGGCAAATATAGTGACCCGTGGCCGAGGACATCCCTGCCACACACACCCATGACACGTACTGTAGAGTACTGTGAGCGAGGGTAATTGCTGGGGTATATGTCAGACATGTTCATACACAACAATGACTGGCAATAATGGACAGTCATGATAGGTGTGCACCAGCCCTGTGGATATGCATGCAGGCCACTAATGTGTTATGTGAAACACCGAGGGACCCTACAATACCTATGGATATGTGGATACCAAGGGAGAGATTACATAACACGTGTCTGTCTGTACACATTGGTACCCAACATACATGTTCAGGGCTACCACCTATGTGGTAATGTCGGGATAGTATGTATAGTAAATGTGGATGACCATGCCATAGACGGCATACTGCTATACAGCATGTATTGGACAACAGGTATCTGTCTGTATGATACCCTTGTGTAGGATATGCGTCCTATCCGGGGAATGCAATGTAGGCCAATGCATGCATTACCAGATGTGGATGGACATATCCTTAGTATGTTTGCATGTACTGAAGAGGGCTTTATGCCACACAAGTGTGGTCCCAGGAACGTGTGGCGGCCAATACCACTGGTTACTGTTATAGTATAGAACTGTTACTGAGTTCCCTACAACTGTGAGTCATTTGTCAGGACATCATCTAATGATTGGTTATAGTCATGCTGTTGAGGTAGTGTATACTGCCAGACTGCAGATCATTGACAGATATCAACGGTATCACCCACAGCATAGTGCCAACCCATGTCATACACACATGTGTACCCATGTTAGTACATATCTGTAGTAGAATGCATACTGGCCATCAAAAGATACTATGAGATGTTAACAATGTGTAGAACAGGGTATGTCGCACATCCCACATGTACACTATGCACATACATGCAGAAAGTGTGCACACACCATGTTCACAGATGTACACCTGCTAATTTGTAATGGACACAACACACACGTACTGTCCACTCACTAACACATGCTGGCAACACTATACACTTCAGCCAAGTGGCACATGGGTGGACAATACATACTCAGACCTAACACTGGTGTAAACAATGCTACAATGACTATCAGAGGTGTGATGCATAATGCCTGCTCAGATATACCTACATGGATATCAGTACACCTTCCTGTTGGCAACTTGCTACTATTGCTACACTGAAATAATGTCACCCTGTGCATCAGAACCATGTTAGCCTATTCCTGCATCAATGTGACAGATGACAGGAGGTGGCACAGGTGTCATCATATGCACAGGGTGTGTTGTAGGTTTGCCAGAACCCAACATTTACCCATCCAATCGGCATGTCTGTGTGTGAGTGTGTGTGTGTGTGTGTGTGTGTGTGTGTGTGTGTGTGTGTGTGTGTGTGTGTGTGTGTGTGTGTGAGGGACAACAGTACTGCATGGGCCAATGTTGATGTAATGTGTGTGTATGTGTGAGCCCTAGTTGTATGGTATATGTGTGTGTGTCTGCATGCACACAACTCTACCATGTGGCTGCCATATACGGGCGGTTGTGGCACAGCCACAGACTGTACCTGCTAGGCCATACAGATCACTGTCTCCGGCCACAGATACCATACCTGTGCCTAGCAGGGGTGCTACGTGCAGTATTGGGTACCAACCCTGACTGGGTGCTATCATCAGAGGCAGAGGTATGATGACTGGACCCATGTCCCTGCTGGGACTTGCCAGCACCATGTGCACGTGGTCTAGTAGGACGGTCAATGGACAGGCCAGCCCCAGCATTGCTGGGGCTGGTACTGCCACTACGGGAGCAGCTGTGATCCGTGGTCCATCCGTGATGACTGCCAGATGATGCTGTTGCTGGCATGCGTCTGCGTCAGCCTCTCATCCTTTCCGCATGGTCCTGGCTCATGGCTAACACATTGTGGAGGACATCTAATGTCGCCCTCCAACGGCTATCAATGACCTCTGTGTAATTCCGGATGGCACCAGCAAGGTCACGGATGCTGTCATTGATAGCAATGTAATGGGCCCTCTGCGCCCTTAGTCCCTGTCGGGTGTAACGTTCCATACGTGCCTGTGCCTGCATTACAGCCCGGAGCATACTGGAGGTTGTAATACCTCTGGGGGCATGTCTGCCAGGGGCAGTACAACCAGTGGTGCTCCCCCGAGAACCCCTGGACATCCGCCTATGTGGTATCATTCTGGTAATCTGGCTATGGCTGCTGTGAGGGGATGCACGTGCCATAGGTACCACACTCTCCTGGTCAATGCCAACTGTACTTGGCAGTATGAGTGTGCACATAGATGGGGTTGGCCGCTGTGTACTGTTGACTGGTGGGCCAATGACAGACTCTGTCAGACCTTCCTGTGCCACAATACGTGTCTCATCATCTCCACTATTATTGGCGGTGACATCAGGTTCCCTGCTACATTCTGCCACGCCTAACGCAGCACCTGTGGAAGGAAGATAGAAAACGCACTTTACAATCTGTACATGATGTTAGCACACATGCACACACAAACACATGCACACAAGCACACATGCACACATGAACACATGCACACATGCACACATGCACAGAAATACACTGCTCACCACAGCACATACACACACACACACACACACACACACACACACACACACACACACACACACACACACACACACACACACACACACACACCAGCAGTCCAACACATACACAATAGTGGGTGATGGTGGGTGACAGTATCACAAGGCAAACAATCACCACACACGTGTCAGCAGGCAGACCATGTGTTGCTCAACATCATGCAGTACAAGTGTAGACAGCCCTATCTAATGACATTATACATGGCTTTGATGCATGTGCGTAGTTGTGCAGTGATTGGCTACACCCTGGAACACAATGTGTACATGGACACAACATTGCTGTGCAAGTATTATCTGCTCTGCAATGTCATGTGCACCATCACTCAGTGGTATACATACCATGGCTGCATGGTCATCTGTGTGACACATAGATTGACATGTGTGATGACAGTGTCTGTGTCCATATCACATAACAGTGGGCACAGGTGTAGCAAATGCATGCAATGTACAGGCATGGGATGAGTGGTGCATGTATACGTGAAGGAATCCCAATGCACGACATGGACATTGCACAGTGGTTATGGTGCGTGTGGGACATATTGCAGATATGTTGTTGCCAGCCATGACATGGCATGCTACATGACTGCAACATCAAACACCACCCATACCCAATGTGTGTCATGTGACCAATACACCCAATAGCATTCCAAGACATATATGTGACTCTTTGTACAGATGGTGGCTGTTGTGCAAAATGTGTATACTAGCATATGTAAGCACACACAACATGCTATGCATGATGTGTATAGGTGCATATGTTTGCACACACAGAACAATGAGGTGCAAAGCAAAGACTGCTATGTGTAGTACTGTGGTCACTGTAACTGGATGGGGTGTAGTCCCATGTGCCATCATCATCATCATGCATCTTGTGGTCACTCATGGCTACTACTGTGTGACAGACCACCGCCTAGCATGCTGTACCTGAACTGCAGTGCCGTGGATACGTTCACTATTACACAGCCACTTTGTACATGGGTGTATGAGGTGCCCAGTAGGGAGCATTGCCTAACATGACTGTGTTATGTGTTGAAGAGTGTTGTACAGCCCCATGATAGGCCTCTACCCCTAAGGTACATCATGTGTGTGTGGATGACATGTGGGATACTGACATGTGACCTTACAGCGGGTGTGTGGTTATGCCATATGTAGCATGACTTTGTGTACTGCATGTGATAAATGTCTTATGTTGTGTACAGGTGTTGCAACTATGCCTATCCAATGTGCAGTACGGGGTTGCCACAACTGTGTGTCATGCTCTGTGTGTTGCATGTCATTGAGGAAGCTACTGACATTACTGAGCTGTGCAACGTCTCACAGCAAACATGCATGGCATGCATTATGCGTAGGTGTGTTACGTGTACATGGCCTACACCTCACCTATGATCATTACCAACATTGCAGGTATAACACACTCACCAGCATGGATCAGCTGCCCTGCCGTCACATCAGAGGGACCTATGAGAATATGAGAGGGTTCATCAGTGGCCACAACTATGGCATTGCTACATTGGGTATGCTAAACTGCAGGACAACAGCAGTCAACAGTCACAGGTGTAGGGATATTATACATACTATCCATATTGCACAACAGTAGGCAGCAAAAATGCTAAACACACAGTACACATCTCACGTACACATAATCTCACAATACAGTTAACTGTAGTCTACAGATAGGGCATATTACCTGCTTGCTCCAGGTGGATGTGCTGGGTGGCTCCGGCCTCCATTACAACACATGTCAGAGGTTGCCGTAGCTGTTGTCCAGGAGCCACCATGTTTAGGAGCAGCTCCTCTGCTCTGGTGAAGGGGGATGTATGGCCACCCCACCACCTGTGGCAAGCTGCTGTCTTTGGATATCAGACGCACGCTGCCGGACTTGTCTAATTAAATCACTGCAGTGATGGCGTACCTGCTCATATGTCTGGTTATGCATGCCTATGTCATTTACCCAACTAACAAGTTCCTGCCACAGTGCAGTCCACTCCTGCTGGTGCTGGCTGGTTCTGGAGAACAGCATAGTGTACTGCTGCAAAAGGCTGTTGACTATCACCTCTTCCTCTTCTGCAGTGTAAGCTGGATTACGTTGGTGGGCCATCAGGCTGAAAAAGATATGAACAATATGTGTGAGAGTGTCCTGTGGCACACTTTACACCTTTACTTACAGATATCACTTTACTGACATATATACCATCCTATTGTCTGTCAGTGGTTACACACGTTCAATAACACTTATTGGTTCTCAGGCCACAACTAACTAACATTGCCTGGCAGACTCTATATATCACACCACTATACAACAGTACCCGACAGACTATTTGTGACACATTGCACAACCTCAAGACAGGGGTGTATAACACACCAATGCACGAACAGAGATGTCATCCATTGCAATGGATGTAAAGTACAGGTACAGTAGTACCAATCAAACACCCTAGTCAATGATGCCATAGTCCTGCCTAACAGATGTGTACAGTTGTTACTATAGGTGGCATACTGCTGTAACAGACTATAGATGTTGCTGGATACACACATCAACCCTGTAACACACATATGATTGCAGCCATTGTACAGGCATAATCACACACACATCAGGCAAACATACAACGCACCACTGTATGCCTACACAGATGAGCATTACCTGTGTACCATATGGTGCTGTGTACCACTACTTACACACCCTTATGCCTGCATTCTGTCCTCTGTGCAGCCTACAGGAAACACACATGACAGTGTTTCCAAGCAATGTGAATGCACACCATACTGTGCTGTTTAGCCCTACAGCTTCAGGTAGTACTACAGTTCATATTGGTGATGGATTCACCTGCAGTACCACTCACTAAGCATACATGTATTGCTTTAGCCTACAAGGAGACACCACATACATCAACGGAGAACTACGTCACATCACATGCCGTACTACTATGTCTGCCTAACAGTACATTACACATCAGTTGCTGTCCTCACAGCTAGGTGAGGCACAACCATGTCAGATACAACATCACACTAAGCTATCACACATTTACAGACCTTGCACACATTCAGCGTTGCACTCATTCAACCTCACATTGCAGCTATTGCATTACGTACATGTTTGAGTGCATAGTGTCATAGGTAGGTATTACGCTATTGGCCCTAGGGCCTATGGCAGCCTAGCCATATGCTACCCTGGCCTTTGACACAGATTTACTTTGATTTCACTTGCCCCTGCCAACCTGAACCACAGAGGTGTTTCCTGGGGTGTATTAACAATCGCCCACACAATCATCAGGGGTATTTATTACAACTGCTAAGGAGGAGCCTTGTTTGCTATTGCTATGTGGTCTAGTCTGGTGTATGGTGTATGGCATATGTCTGAGATGGGAACCTATCCCTCCAGCATGTGCTGTTTAGTGATCTTACAAGGTTTAGGGTCCTAGAGCATGTAACCCCGAGGGGTTGTGATATGTTGCCATGGTGGGTGTCTCCCAGCGATGGGTGTGACATACTTCTGTATGTCCGGCAGAGGTCACCTCTGTGTGGCCAGTATCTTTGTGGTTTTGTGAGTCAGTCTGCATAGGGCATCTGTTTGCGGACAGTATTACTATTTGGGAGGTCTGTCTGTGGCCTGTTCACCTGGTGTAGTTGTCATGTAAAGTACATACCACACAGGGCATTGTGATGAGTAGAGGGGAACCCTACCCTATACTTCCATAGATGACACACCTGTTGTCATGGCACATACCACACAGACAGTTTACATGTGTAGTGTGGCACTGTCTTCATCACAGTGGAGGCTACTGTCCACCTGTGTCCCATGTTCCTTTATTACACCTTCACTGTTAGGTAGATCTCTGCCTTTGTGTTAGTTAATGGGTACACTGTTTTGGGAAGGTGGAATGGCACTGCAGTATCGACACTTGTCTACAGTCAATGCCTTGTTCACCACACACCTGTTGCGGTACATATGACCCTGTGTCTCTGTGTCTCTCTCTCTCACTCTATATGTATACTTATATACTATATATATAATATACTTATATATTATATATATGCATATCTATACACATACATGTATACATCCATTGCTGTACACATGGATGTACATATAGGCACATGTATAGTCCACCTTTCATGGTGGGGATCTCACTTATGCGATAGTTGTGGGATGTACAGGTATGTGATTACATTGCACAGTGTTGTGCAGAATGCATGTGGGTGTCCTCAGCCCTTGTAGCATTAGCAGGCCTCACTGTCTGTAACACATCAGATCTGACACATCTGTCCCACAGCATTTAACCACCACATGACATATATCATCACATATATCAACACTACCATAGCTGGCCTTAGCATAGGCCTACTGGGTGGCCACCTAGGGCGCGTCTCTATCGGGGTGCTTTTCCATTATTTATGTGGACAGAAGGATGGGGGCACCAGGAAGTGTGGTAGGGGGCGCCGTTGGGCCCTTTTGCCTATGGCACCATTTGACCTAAGGCCACTCCAGCACATTGCATGTTGTCTTCTAGGCCACACACTACAACCTACATGGATATATGCACATATCACCATTCACTGACAGATAGCTGTCCACCCTTCACTAACAGTTGCAGTATGTCCCTTGCCCTATGCACATGTGCAGATACAGATAGATACATACTGCTGCCACACATGGATGATTTGCAGTGTGTAGAGTACTCTTCGGGAACATCTACAACATGCCAACACATACATTTGAGTTACATACCTTACCTTTGTATTTACCTGCTCCGTGTGTTACGGTTTTGTATCTTTTTTTTTTTTTGCTGGTTTGATTTGGGTTTTTGCCCTCTATTTCACCTTCGGTCTCTGTTTCAGCCTCTCTTCTGTCTCTGTCTCTGTCTCACTCTGTGTGCGTGTGTCTCTCTCTCTCTCACTCTCTGTCTCATGACACCTGCAATGATATAATTGCATGTGTGGACTGCAGGTACAGCCTGCTTTTCTAGGTATCTGCACTTGTGCATGTGACAGCCTCTGCACCAGTTGCTGCCCACCATTCAGTAATTGCATGCAGCCTGCTGTTTGTTGATTGCATTACTCACTGTGATTGCAGCCCACTGCTATAAAATGCTAGGTTAGGTAGGTGTAGCCCTTTCAGATTTCAAAGGTGGGGCCCATTCTTGTTTGCTCTGGACACCGTTGTGTCAGTCTGAAGGTTTGTATATGTCTCTTATTTGATGCTAGGGTTGTAGCCAGTTATGTGCATGTTGTACTCATACCTGCATGTTGTTGCTTCCAGTACACACATCTCAGTGTAGACATGTACGCACCCCTCCAAATGCTAACACAGGATACATGGGAGTATGTACTTTTTTCTCACTTACACAATTAACCACCATACAAATGTGGTTATTGCACTGTATTCCTGTGGCCAGTGTTTATCCTGGTCTGATACTGTGTGGTGTTTGTAAGGTGTAACATTATTCCCTGCTAGGATGGCTGGTTCTCCTTTCACAGTCATGTCATGCAATTCCACAACCACTGCTGGTAAAGACCCACAGAAAAGGGTTTGTGTTATACCATTCCTAATTTCCATTTACATTCCGTCATTGTAATCCATGATATATTTATTTCAGAACCAAGTTATTTGTATATCTGCTGTGGCTTAGTGGTAATTCATGCAGTCTATTGTGTCAATGGTCTGGGGTTCAAGACTGGCAGAGGGTTTTTATTTTACTGCTCAGCAGAACAATGGCCCTGCCATAGAGTGACTAAGGCACTTTTAAGCAGTAGTAAGCGGGTTTGCATGGGTTTGCGTGACACTTAGCTAAGCACACACATGTGCACACTCACTTAATCCCGCTTACTACTGCTTAAAAGTGTTTACTCCCTCTAACCCCCGCGTTAATTTCTTTGAAAGAAAAGAAAATAGCGAGATAGGAAAGTGGTGAAAAAGGGGGCACAGAGAGGGAAAGATAGTAGGAAAACAAGTTCGGCATGTGCAGGACGGGTGTAGGGAAGGTGCATAGCTGCCCATTTCTTTTCCAGCAACAGCTGTGCATATGTTGAAAATTTGGAGTGAAATTTGAAACCTTCCACCCCTGAGAGAAGGGTGAGGACAACATAGTTTGTTGTACTGTCAATTAGAATTATCAGTGTACATGTCCAATGGACATGTGTGCGAAATGGGAAGCTATGTATGGGGCATAATTTTTTTTTGGGTACAGATTGCCCTTTTTTTTTGTTTTATTTTTTCAGGGGAGAGTGGTAAGTGAGGTAGAGGAAGTAGGTATATTTGCGGAGGTAGGTTGGGTAGGTAAACGGACAAGACAAACAAGATGCATACAGGGACGGAGTATGACACATGGGGTGGGTAAACACAATTGACGGGGATGGATGTTTGGAAATCACAAGCCCATGAGCCCACAGATGGTAACAGTGGGACTGATATCCCCACCCATGGGCAGTCACCACTGGACCTTCACAGACCCGAGGGTCACTGTGCTGGGGCTGCATAGGAGGGGCAGGCTCACCCATGAGTCGCGCCACTCTTGCCTCGAGCTGAAGTAGGGGATCAGTGACTAAATGCTCGATCTCACTACACACCACATCCCGGATCCTTCGGAGGGTGACAGGAGGCCCTTCTCCGCCCATGCTTGCAGGGGAGGTGAGCCCCATCCCCTGCAGTGCTTCCACCTGAAGGTGGCACAGGACCTACAGAGGAGGGTGGCCCGGGCTGGGCACCAGACCTGCTGGTGCCAGGTGCAACTGCCAGCTGATGTGGGACAGGTGGGTCCGCTGGGACTGGCCTTCCCATACGTTCTGTGATTAAGTGTTTTTAATTACAACATAGACAACAGCATTCCAAGTTAGTTGTAACAGCATGCAATACTATTCCCATTAACCCAACACACCAGGGTTACAACAGTTGAACAGCAAGCATAACACATGCATGTATTGAATGACAGTGGACATGCCAACAACATGCAGGGATGATTGGTGGTAACAGGCCACCAAGATTGTGGTGTTTTAACAGGGGACATGCATCAAAGTAGGTGCAGATTTTTTATAACAATAGGACATATGTCCCAGCAAATGTTATGAGATTACACATACCTATTGAGGTGTGGACTTGCATTGTTTATGCACATGGAGTAGGGTGTAAAAAGAAACCTCCATTAACATCTTATTAGTACTTTAACTGTACACTACATTCCTATTGACTGCAGGTGTATATCCCCTACATGTATTCTTACACTAAGCAACATGCATTTGATTGCGTTATGGGTTTTCTACTTCATGATATACCTGGCCTATATCTGACATGGCAACTGTCCAGGATGCAGATGTTACTGCTACATACTTGTAATAAATTGGCTTGTTTATGTATGTGCACATCTGGATGTGTTCACTTGGCTTTTTCACTTGTTTTCTACACAACCTTACTTTTCAGGTAACACACTTAAGTTTCTGGGGAACACCTTGACAGGCTACTCGTGTGCCAGATTTACCCATGCATGTCAGCCATTTCACAACTGTTTAGGACTGTTGCATACTTCACAGCTACTGCCACTTCCTTCATCCATTTTATATAGGACTGCACTACAGGGGTTGTCAGCACTTACTACAACAGAGTAACATTTCTTCACTGCAAGGGTTCAACAACATTTCTGACTAACTGACACATACACACTGCAAGTATTATACCTTTCTTATTTACATTAAAACTCTTTTCTACAGGCTCTCTCCTGTATTTGACATTACACTGCATACAGTAGACCCATTCAGGAAATGTTATACCTTTATTGATAGGTTACAAAACTGTTTTACAGGCTCACTCACGTTTTATCTATGACAGTGCATGCAGATATAGTATTCCAGACATTTTTTTGCTTTATTCATGGGTTACTACGCTCTATTCCTGCCTATCTGACTTATGATATGTAACAGTACATGCAGATGATTTATTCAGGGAATGAATGTTTTATACTTCACAGCTACTGCCACTTCCTTCATCCACTTCCTATGGGACTGCACAACTGTGGGTTGACAGCACCTAATACAACTGTACTATTTATTATTGCAAGGGTACAACAACATTTCAAAGTAAGTGACACAGACACACTCCAAGCTTTATACCTTTATTAATTACATTGTACACTCTTTTCTACAGGCTCTCTCCTTTACTTGTTATTACAATGCATATGGAAGACATATTCAGGACATATTATACCTTTCTTGATGGGTTACAACACTCTTTTTCAGGCCTGCTCACTTATATGTTATGACAATACATGCAGGGATAGTATTCCAGAATTATTTTAGCTTGATTGGTGGGTTAGTGCACTCACTTTCTGGCTCACTGATGTTTGTTATATAACAGTACATGCAGAGGATTTGATCAGGACATTTTATTGCTGTATTATAGGGCTTAAACACTTTTCTCATGCTCACTCACATATATCCTGTAACAATACATGCAGAATATTTACTAACCTGCCTGGTGGTGCAGTCTTAGCAGCCTATCTGCATAGGCTTGCTGATTCATAGCACGAGCACCTGCAGCTGTGGAGTAAATAAAGAGATATTGAGACATACCTATCCATTATTTAGACTATATTAGCTTATCTTACTTACTGCATTCCATGGCTACCTACTTAGTAGTGGTGCATCACACATTTGACGTGCCTCCTGGATCTACTGGTTCAGAAGGTCCTGCTTCCACCTCTTCAGGTCTGCATGGTGGTGACGGACCTGCTCACCATTCGAGGGATGCCTGTGGCACTGGTGAGTTCATGAGCCAACCAGTTCCAAGCCTCCGTCTTATAATCCGTTCCTTGGAACTGGCCCTGCAGGAGTCGAGTCTCATGCCGATGGACTAGGAGCATTGCGCTCGAAAGCATGTTCCCTCTCCAGCACCAGACATTCTAACTGCAGATGTGAGCTACAATCAGTTATGGCGAGTATTCCCGTCTATGCGGCTTAAATATGCCACATTTCCTGCACTTTTATGTGATTGGCCGTTTTTGAATATTCTCGGTTGACTGCAGACATGCTTACCAATGGTTAAGCAGACATTTATTACTATATGTATGTTAACAGTGGATGCTTTTCCGAAGCTGTCGTGGCTTAGTGGTTCTGTACTTTAATTATGGTGCACAGTGTCCTGGGTTCAAACCTTATCAACGTATTTTATTTTACTACTGTCCAGACAAGTTAGGGGGCATGGCTGTGAGTGTAAGCAACTTTGCTCTACGTTGCTCCACGTTGCCCGATGGGGCGCTGTTTGGCGTGGCGAGCACCTCCGCGCAAACCGATTGCACTGGGTAAAGCACTATTTAGCTTTGGGCAACTATTTTGCGCTGGGTAAAGCTCGATTTAGCTATGGGCACCTACATTGCACTGGGTAAAGTGTGATTTAGCTATGGGCAACTACATTGCACTGGGTAAAGCGGGAGTTAGCTAGGGGCAACTACATTGGGCTGGGTGAATCGCTGCTTAACTGCGGGCAATTTTATATTGGGATCCTTTAAAATATTTATTTTATTCACTGATACATTCGCCATTTCACTGCTTTTTAGTTGTGTTTAAACATATATTATGTTGGGTATTATTGCATATACTGATTTGAAAAATAAATACGAAAGGGAGTGGTGTGACTTGAACCGTGAATACCTCTTCTTTGTGCGAATGCTTTACCATTACGCCATTGCTATTTGGTGTGATTTGCATAAACATTCTTTCTTATGCTCTTCCATGTGAGAATTGCTAACTGTGGCTAGGCAATGGGCACACCCGCGCACACATGTGCAAATATGGGCAGCTATTTTGGGTATTTAAAAATATTTTATGGTTATGCGTTTTAGATGTGTGATGGGGGTTTACATTATCAGGCTGTGAGGTGTTGGGTGCAGGGACATTTGAGCAGACTCACTCTTGTTTATTTCCTTTTTTTAAAACACTTGCAGGGGCATGGACATTTGAACTGCTCGGCAGTCGAACACGCCCCTGCTTTCTTACATGGTCCATGTAGGACTTACGGTTGGGTCAGCATGCCCTCATGCATATTCATGGCACACTGACGTCATACCGTTCAACTGCAGCCTCCGAGTAAGACTTATTAAGTCTTACATGGAGGATTCGTAAATCCGGGGGTACAAATGAATAGATTGTTGGTAAGGGAAAATATGACTTATAAAAAGTAAATGAAACAGTATGCATTTTTTGTGTTGAATTAGAAACTGCAGAACATTTTTTACATGTAAAAGAGTAAAAACAATCAATAAGAAAAAATAACAGAAAAAAATAATTTGAAAGAAATATAGGATTATAAACAGTTAAATATGGATATGATTGAATATGGGTTTTATGAGAACAGAAGTGAGGAATATGTTAAAAATTTAGATAAGAAAGTGTTTTGCATTGCATTGGTAATTTGGAATGAAAGCTTGAATGAGATTATGTATAAATGGAAACTGGGTGTTACCAAATACAGTGCAAAAAAATTAAGCTATACATATATATATATATATATATATATATATATATATATATATATATATATATATATATACATATATATATATATATATATATATATATATATATATATATATATATATATATATATATATATATATATATATATATATATATATATATATATATATATATATATATATATATATATATATATATATATATATATATATATATATATATATTTATATATGTATATACATATGTGTGAAACAGAGATGCTGAAATGATGATTAATCACATATTTGTAAATAATTGTATATAATAAATGACCCCTACTCTTTATAGATGCCATGGAATTTTTACATCAACCTGAACTAACACCAATTCAAGCAGATGGGGCCTTGGTTTAAAATCTCATCCAAAAGATTACACAGTCAGGAGTTCAGCACCCCTGCTTATCATGCACTGCAGTGTCAACAATGAATCCTCCTTGTGTGGGAAAAGCACCCACACCTTTCTGCACAAAAGTCGAATATGCTATCTGTTTCACCAACAACACTGTCTACATGTACCAGCTGAATCAGATAGCTTTGCCTGGGGCCTGGTGCATTTGTACTCACCTGGAGTAGTGCCAGTGGAAGGGTAATTACATCTCCTGACAGGAATTGGCAGGATTGGTGGAGGAGATAATACAGACAGGGACCTTGGTGACAAAATCAACTGTATGAAAAAGATTCTAAAGCACTTTGCAAATGGCTGCCACATCAAGCACTGTCTAGTTTCTTGAGCAGGAGACAATGGTGACAGTTCTGACAGTGAAGACTAATTTCCTACCATCTTTACACTGGTAGGAGATGTGCCTCTAAACACGCATTCTTATCTCCCATCACAATGTTCCCCTCTCTCTTTTGTCCATCACCAGTTCTGTATGCCATGTCTGCCCTGTATGTCTGCCCTTGCTATTTACTCTACCCAATAAACCTACCTCTAATATCCCTAACTTCCTTCCCCAACTTTCTTCTCTGTCTTTCTCTCTCACCCTCTCTCTCAGAAGAAAAATAAATAATAAAATGGGTCCCAGTACCACAAAAAATGTCTTGTGCATAACTTTCCACTTCACCTGTGTGTTTCTGCATTACATACCTGATTGGGTCAGGTTACCTGCTGCACATTAATGTGCACTTTCTGAAACCTGTTTCATGGCTTACTCTGTGGCATCAGTAACTTGCGCACAAATCAAGTGAATGTGAGTTAGGCAGGCAGGTGTTCATTTCAGACAATGTGTATCTTGTACTCATGTTTAAATAAGCAATAGGTGACATGCAGAAATGGCTTAGTCAACAGAGGTGTGCAATTCAACTTAGTTGTAACACTGTCACATGTAATAGGATTTGATCTCCAAGTCTTGTACTCTCTTTTAAAGAAGGTCTTATATCTTCAAAGCCACTAGTCATATTATCCATTCAATGCATGCCTTCTGATAACTGTTTCATAAGTTGTTCTGCGGCAATGGTAGGCAGGAGTTGAGTTGAATTTGTTGAGGAGTACATTGTATCAGTGTCTAAACAGCAGTAAATTACATGCAAGCTTGACTTCCTATTCAGATGTAATGTGACGTATTTTAGTGTGATTTGATGGGTTGGGATGTTGATCCCTAAGTGCTGTATTCCCTTGTAAGCATGCCCAATGTTGCAATGTATGTTTTGCGTATTCTGTTGTGACACAGTGTCATTATCATTAATATTATGCCGCAGTGGTGCAGCAGTAGTGTTTTCACCTTCCAGCAAGAGGTTCACTTGTTTGACTCTCGGCTGGGGTGCCTTCTATGTGGAGTCTGCATGTCCTCCCTGCATTCATGTGGGTTTTCTCTGGGTGCTCTTGTTTCCTCTACAAAAAGAAGAAATCCACAAACTTGCAAGCTAGTAATGCAAACGTTGTATTCCATAAAGCGCTTTTCGCCTGGCTGGATAGCTAGACTTCTTCAGATGCAATTAAATATTCAAAACACAGTATATAACATGAACATCAGTCAGCCGATCCACCCTACTAATTAGAACAGCTGATCAACACCAACCCATGGATATACATACCCTCACAGCCTAAGCCAAAATGCCTTAAACATGCATACCATGAATTATATCTACTTCTAGATAAATTAATTAAAACCTTCTAACATATTTATTAATTTAAATCATAATTTATAGATCTATAAATATTCTAAAAACATTTAAAAAACTTATAAAATACTTAATATACTATATGAAAAGTATAGAAGTCAGAAACTATACCAATAAATGAGTTTCTGACTTTAATTATGTACATACTCCAAAAAACATGTAATTTAAACAAACTAAAACAGTTAAACTAATGCTGCATAACTCATACATTTCTCCTACTGGGACAACTCTAAATAGTAAAATAATATAACATAATATGCATAACATGTAAAATTCATAAAATGTTTGCTATGTAGAATAATTTACATTTCTGCCCTAAAAGGTTTTTTGAAAAACTGCTTTAAAAATATATAGCTGTGATTATCTTAAAAGACTTTTCAGTTTTAAAATACATTTGATAGAATACATCTCATTAAGACCTGGATAGAGACATGCAAACGTACGTAGTTGCCAAAACAATTCATTTTTTTCAAGTAACAAATGTACTGGGCCACCTCTAGCATCTGAGGTTACACATTCTATAGCTTTAAACATAAAACCATGATTAGGAAAAGAGTGAGTGTGTCTAGCTAGGGCATTGTCTAGTTTGTTATTTCTAATGTTATACAAATGTTCATATACTCTGTCACTCAACCTTCTATCAGTCTTTCCAATATAGAAGGCAGGGCAGCTGTGACACTTAGCAAGATAGACCACTCCTTTTATATTACAATCAAACCTATGTTTAGTAGTATATCTAACCCCTCTGATAGAGAAGTTTATCCTTACCTCTATGTATCTACAATATGGGCACATATGACATTTATACATGCCCCCATGTATTGTATTACAATTAATAGGTTTATGAGTTTCTAATAGATTCTTCAAATTCCTACCTTTCTTAAAGACTACCTTAGGAAAATCATGTAGTTCTTTAAAAGTAGGTAGGTCTGCTTTTATAAATTTCCAGTTCTTTCATATTATGTTTACAAAATCGTAGCTATCCATATAAAATGTGCGAATAAGACTACATGGGTCCACAGGTTTACTAGGCAGTTCATCCAATAAAGTGCCCTTTTGGGCAATAACACTATCTAAACCTATGTTAGAGGGTTTAGGAACTAAAATAGGTCTATAAGTACCAAAAATTCTCTTTTTTATTACTTCTTGACTTATTTCATCCAATAATACATCTGGATAGCCCCTCTTTTTAAACATTTCTACTAGTTTGTTACATTCCTCCAGAAAGTCCTGTTCATCTGAGACCATTCGGGCCTCCCTTACTAATTGTCCTTTTACTACGGAATGTTTTTGAAATGATAAGTGGCAACTACTATAATGAAGGAATGTGTTGGAATAAGTTTCCTTTCTAAATATACTTGCTTGCCAACATTTGTTTATCCTGTTCTTTCTTAAATCTATATCAAGGTAAGATAGTCTATCACTGTTAAAACACTGTGTAAATCTTAAAAAGTCAGTCGTGTTATTCAACTGATTAACCAAGGACAAGGCTTCATTTTCGTTTCCTTTAAATAAAATAAATATATAATCCAGGAAGCGAGTATAAAAACTAATCTGTTCCATAATGTGAGTCACTCCAAAAATATGTTCCTGTTCCCAAAATGCCATAACTAGGTTGGCAAAACTGCTACCACAGGGGGAGCCCATAGCAACCCCTATCTTTTGTAAAAAGTATCTGTTGTCAAAAGTAATAAAGTTGTTGGACAAAACAATGTCCAACAACTCTTCTATTAGTTATACTTCACTTTGGGGGGCCCCCATCCTGTGTAGCAGTAAGCCTACCCATTCTATACCTTCATTGTGTAGAATGGAAGAATATAAGCAAACGCTACCTCAAAACAAAACACGCACAACACATAGCCCACAAAGTCAGTGTGCCAAACAGCCACAGCCCTTAAGGCTGAATAACACACCTGATACTCTTGTAATAAGTGACTCTATTGTCAGACACACTGACGTCCCGCTCACCAGGCTGAATAAAGAGAAGGTCACAGTGAGCTGCCTGTCGGGTGCTAGGATCCGCCACATAATGCAAGAACTCTGGTCACTCCAAAGCAAATACAAATATGACTCAGTCATTGTACATGCTGGTGTGAATGACCTGAGATGTACCTCCC
Organism: Protopterus annectens; assembly: GCF_019279795.1. NCBI lineage: Eukaryota > Metazoa > Chordata > Ceratodontiformes > Protopteridae > Protopterus > Protopterus annectens. Next base: position 656,223,604 of record NC_056728.1, read on the forward strand.
TGGACTACATGAAAAGAGACATAGAGGAGCTCTCTGATCATGTAGCCCAGGCTGGTATGACCCTGACCTTGAGCAGCATCTTACCCTCATCTAGAATGATGCCACAGTACAAAGACAAAATGATCGATTTTAACAATTGGCTAAAATTTTGGTGTCATTCAAAGGGGATCCAGTGTCTGTCAGCCTGGGATGACATGCTCGACAAGCCACATTGCTTCACTAGGGACGGCTTGCACCTGTCACCACTGGGCTTTCGGATATTGGCAAAGGCTCTTGCCACCCCCATGGTGCCTTTTTTATGCAAGGCTCAAAAGTCAAACCCACCCCCATAGACAGCACAAGGAACAAGAAACTAAGGGTAATGCTGCTAAATGCCAGAAGTCTTAACCTCAAGATGCACGCACTCAAAGCTCTCCTCAGTATGGAGAACATCGATATCTGTGCAGTGACAGAAACCTGGTTCAAGGCTCCAGAGAGCACCCCAGCACTACCAGGCTATACCTCATATCATGCTTTTTGGCCCCAAAACCCGGACCGAACCACAAAAGGAGGGGGAGTTTCCATATTTATCAAGGATATCCACACCTCCAGGTTAGTGGCATTGCACGAAGTATCGAAGACCATCCATGTGCAACTAACAGTGGGCAAGACTGCTTTTCAGTTTATAGCATCCTACAGACCACCCTCTCAAAGTCAGGAATCCCACTCGGCTTTCCTGAAAACATTGGAGAACATGAAGATCTCTCCGAACACCATTATATTGTGCGACTTCAACTACCCAAACATTGACTGGGAGCACTACTCAAGCCCCAGCACCTTAGCCCAAAGGTTCCTGGAAATTATAAACTCAAATGCTATGGAACAACTAGTCACCACTCCCACAAGAGGGGACAACATACTAGACCTGATCATTACCAACATGGGGACTCTATGCTCCACACCAGAAGTATATCCCTCTTTGGTAAGATCAGACCATAAATTAATTTCACTGGATGTCCACATCCCGACCCCACCCCCAGCCCAGAAAACCACAGTGAAAAACTTCTCAAAAGCGAACTTCTCACTTCTCAAAACTGAAGTGGAATCTTTCAAGGCCCCAGGGCCAGTGGAAACTACGGCCCAAACTGCAGAATCCTATATAAACGCATTCTACGGACATCTCCAGGAATGCATGGATCATGCTATCCCAAACAAAACCAAGACCCAGTCATCCAAAGGCAGGTATCCAGTCTGGTGGACCCCTGCCATAAATAAACTGTACAACAGAAGGAGGAAGCTACTACATGATAGAGCAAAATCCCTAATAGGGAAGGCATCTCTGATCAGTACTAGCAAAAAATTACGATCCCTCATAAAATCCTCCAAGGCCAGCTTCAAGAGAAAAATTGCACAGGACACCAAAGACAATCATAAGGCTTTTTTCAGTTATGTTAGAAACCTGGGATGCAACTCCGAAACTTGTTCTGAGTTGATTCTAAATGACAAAAAATACACTGAACCCACAGACATCGCCAATATCCTGGCAGACAGGTTCAGTGCAAACTTCTCCACCCCTCCCCAAAGAGCAAGTATCTATCCCGGCAGAGGGCTGCCTCCCAAACATCTCTGATGATCAGGTGAAGGCTGCCCTCTCCAAAGCAAAAAACACTGCTTCCATGGGACCAGATGGCGTCCCAGGTTGCATCCTACATGAACTCCAAGAGGAACTAATCCCTCAAATAAAACAGCTATACAATCTCAGCCTCACTACAGGATATGTGCCCACAGAATGGCGTACAGCAACAGTGGTCCCACTCCACAAAGGTGGAGCATCTACGGACCCTGGAAACTATCACCCCATAAGCCTGACTAGCTTAGTCTGCAAGGCTATGGAGAGGATCATCATGGAGCTCATAAACAAAGACATTGGGGACCTACAGACACTAGATCCTACCCAGTTCGGCTTTGTCAAGGGCAGATCCTGCCTTTTCAACCTGGTTGACTTCTTCGAAACAGTCACCAAAGCCATAGATGAAGGGAAGGTAGTCCACACAGCCTATCTGGACCTTGCAAAGGCATTTGACACAATACCCCACTCGGGCATCATAGATAAGCTATCCAGCTTAAATATAAACCCCTATGTCACAAGATGGGTCACAAACTGGCTCAAAGACAGAACCCACAGAGTGAGAGTTGCTGGAGCCATGTCGGACTCAAAACCGGTCACAAGTGGCGTCCCACAGTGTTCTGTCCTGGGACCACTCTTGTTCTGTATATACTTTTCCGAGGTACAGGCAAACGTGGGAGGACTATGGCTCACCAAGTTCGCAGATGACTGCAAACTGGGCGCCATAATCAACTCTCCAGCTGACACAAACATCCTTCAAAAAGGTCTCACAGAGACAGATAACTGGTGCCAGCGCCATGGTTTAAAGCTAAATGCCAAAAAATGTATAGTCATACCCTTTGGCAAAAACAATGTGCCCACAAATTACCACATAGGCAGAAACCCATTAAGTACTGAGAAAGTTATTAGGGACCTGGGGACCCAAGTTGATAGCAATCTCTCCTTTGAAAACCACATTGCCAAAGTGGTTTGAAAGACCTTCTACATAGCCCACCTCATCATGAAGGGTTTCACATCTAGATCAAGAGAGGTAATCGTACCCCTTTATTCATCCCTCATCAGGCCCATCATAGAATACAATGCCCCTTTTGGGATGTACCTTACCCGACACCTGCAGCAATTGGAAAGACCCCAAAAGTATCTCACCAAGAGGATCAAGGGTCTCAAACAGATGCCATATGCTGCTTGGTTAAAAAAACTCCAGCTCTACTCAGTTGCATACTGCCTACTTCGAGGCGATCTATGCCTGACATACAAAGCTATGTCAAATCCAGAATTAATGGACATGCTCCACCTCAGTAAATCTAAATCCCTTAGAGCCACACGCTCGAGGGACTTGAACCTCAGCACAGAAATAAATAGAACTTGCTGGAGGGACAGGTTCATAACCCAGAGGCTCCCTTCACTCTGGAATAGAATTCCAGTTCATGTGAGGCAGAGCACCTCACTGAATCTCTTCAAGAAGAATCTCGATAGGTGGATGGGGGATCGTAGGTTTGTCCCAGGGATTACTCCCATGTCACTATTAGACAGAGGCACAGTAAACTAAACCTTAAAAAGGGCACAGTATACTCAAATCAAGGGGTGGCATAAGCCATACAGAATCGGGCTAGGCTTATAATTGCCCCAGGGCAGATAGCCTAGTATGAACCTATGAACCTATAAGTCCCTCACATCAATTGTAAGGAAATTAAAATCATCCCTGTATTCTAAGTTGTTCAAGCTGGCCAAAAACGTCCAGGAATCCTTACAAATTTGACTTTGTTGGGTTACATATTTTTTAAGCATATGGTCAATAAATTATGAGCAAGCATAAGTAATGCTGGCTCTAGCATCCACTAATGGTCTCATAGGGGGGTTAGTGATAGACTTGTGAATCTTTGGAACTCCAAAGATAGCAGGTATTCTTGGTGCTGATGTATCAAGAAAATTAGCGATTCCTACATCTGACCTTGCTTCAATAAACAACTCATCAAAAATAGAACGAATTCTAGCATAAGCTATGTTTAGCTCATTTTTAGATACTTCAGTGTATGTTTCACTTGCTAAATTTCTTCCATTTTCTTAATATATTCATCCAAGTCTAGCATCGCTAACCCTCCCCCTTTGTCCAGTTTCATTGTTCTCACTCAGGCTTGTTGAAGCACAGATAAAGCTTCCTTTTCTTTTCTAGTTATGTTGAATTTCAAAGTACAACTTTTTTATTGTTATTTTTGTTTGAAGTTACTTGGTTAAAAAATCTAATATATGCACTTTTTCAAACAAAGCTATAGTAGGTTGTAATTGAGGGCAAAAAGTACTTGATACATAAAATGGTGTTACTGTGTGTTGCCCCTCCCCAAACAAAACTTTAAAATTAAGTTTTCTTGTGAACAGTTTAAAATCTGTAATTAATTCGGCTATGTTAGTTTTTACTGTAGGGACAAAAGTAAGTCATTTTGATAGCAAATCAGCCAGCACCAAATCCACTTTAAATTCAGAATAATTAAAAATATTAAAGTCACCTTGCGTGTTACACACTACTGTGTGTTTTAATCCATTTAGTTCTGAAGTCTGACTTTCCAGTCCTTCACTCTCTATTGTTTCTGATGTGAACTGTAGTAAACTTTCGGGGCTCCCTGCCTCAGGTTGTAGCCTGAGGCAGGATGCTGAAAAATTTCTCCGTTGTTTGGACCATGCTGTTGGCCCACAAAGTTAGTCCTCCTTCTATAAGCTCCTCCGATGTTCGTGTTGTTATTGCTAGTGTTATTACTAGAAGCATTGCTCTTCTTTTTAGTGGATACATATGTCCAACCTTCTTCACTCTGATCTGATCCCTGAACAGGTAGAGCCATTTGATTCACACCTACTGCTGCAGTAACTTCCTGAATGCCCAAATGTTTCTGTATACCAGACTGTGACAATGGTGGTGCAGGGTAGGTAAAACCTTTTGCATACGCTTCTCTGTCCCGGTTTAATTTTTTAAGCTTTGTGCTTTTTAGCTTCTCTATATGCTGGTCAACACTCATGAATGACCTTTCATAGTCATATTTGTATCTATGAAAGTCACCATCCTTCTTAATTTCTTCATCTATAACAGAAGCTTCATGTAGTAAACCATCCACCATGATTTGGTAATGATTACTAATTAACCCTAAAAGTTCAATTCCATGGCTGTTAAACATTTTAATCAAGTCTTTGTGAAAGTCTGAACCTCCTATAAGGCCAGTGGGGTATAACCAACTATGGAGACCCTTAGGTACTATACCCTCACTGACACATTTTTTAAAATAGGCAAGTTCTAACTGAAGTTTTTTATATTTAAGTTTGTCAGTGATATTCTCTGTTTGCATGTTTTCTGCAGCCAAATCACCCAAAGTTCCACTAGTAGAAGTTTGCTGTAATGACGGTAACCATTCTAACCAGGAGTTCAAACTAGTGGGTGGGGATTCCATAAGTCACAACAGTTCTTGTACTAAAATGTTATCACGGTGATGAATAGTCAAATATAGAAGAGGGTCCACACTTACTGTAGGCAGTTGGCTGAGCGAAGTGGGCTGTGAGGCAGGTGTACTTCCAGGTACTGGTAATGGTGGCTTCTCAGATAACGAGTCGACATTTTTGGAGTGACCCACATTATGGAAAAGATTAGTTTTTATGCTCGCTTCCTGGATGATATATTTATTTTATTGAAAGGAAACAAAAATGAAGCCTTGTCCTTGGTTAATCAGTTGAATAACATTACTGACTTTTTAACATTTACACAGTGTTTTAACAGTGATAGAATATCTTACCTGGATATAGATTTAAGAAAGGACAGGATAAACAAATGTTGGAAAGCAAGTATATTTAGAAAGGAAACTTATTCCAACACATTCCTTCATTATAGTAGTTGCCACCCATCATTTCAGAAACGTTCCGTAGTAAAAGGACAATTTGTAAGGGCAGCCCGAATGGTCTCAGATGAAAAGGACTTTTTGGAGGAATGTAACAAACTAGTAGAAATGTTTAAAAAGAGGGCTATCTAGATGTATTATTGGATGAAATAAGTCAAGAAGTAATAAAAAAGAGAATTTTAGGTACTTATAGACCTATTTTAGTCCCTAAACCCTCTAACATAGGTTTAGATAGTGTTATTGCCCAAGAGGGCACTTTATTGGATGAACTGCCTAGTAAACCTGTGGACCCAGGTGGTCTTATTCTCACATTTTATATGGATAGCTACGATTTTGTAAACATAATAAAGAACTGGGAATTTATAAAAGCAGACCTATCTACTGTTAAAGAACTACATGATTTTCCTAAGGTAGTCTTTAAGAAAGGTAGGAATTTGAGGAATCTATTAGAAACTCATAAACCTATTAATTTTAGTACAAAACATGGGGGCATGTATAAATGTCATATGTGCCCATATTGTAGATACATAGAGGTACGGACAAACTTCCCTATCAGAGGGGTTAGATATACTCCTAAACATAGGTTTGATTGTAATACAAAAGGAGTGGTCTATCTTGCTAAGTGTCACAGCTGGCCTGCCTTCTATATCGGAAAGACTGATAGAAGGTTGAGGGACAGAGTATATGAACATTTGCATAGCATTAGAAATAACAAACTAGACAATGCCCTAGCTAGTCACACTCACTCTTTTCCTAATCATGGTTTTATGTTTAGAGCTATAGAATGTGTAACCTCAGATGCTAGAGGTGGCCCAGTACATTTGTTACTTGAAAAAATGGAATTGTTTTGGCAACTACGTACATTTGCATGTCTCTATCCAGGTCTTAATGAGATGTATTCTGTCAAATGTATTTTAAAACTGAAAAGTCTTTTAAGATAATCACAGTTATATATTTTTAAAGCAGTTTTTCAAAAAAACTTTTAGGGCAGAAATATATATTATTCTACATAGCAAACATTTTATGAATTTTACATGTTATGCATATTATATCATATTATTTTACTAAATAGAGTTCTCCCAGTAGGAAAGATGTATGAGTTATGCATCATTAGTTTAACTGTTTTAGTTTGTTTAAATTACATGTTTTTTGGAATATGTACATATTTAAAGTCAGAAACTCATTTATTGGTATAGTTTCTGACTTCTATACTTTTCATATAGTATATTAAGTATTTTATAAGTTTTTAGAATGTTTTTAGAATATTTATAGATATATAAATTATGATTTAAATTAATAAATATGTTAGTAGGTTTTAATTTATTTATCTAGAAGTAGATATAATTCATGGTATGTGTGTTTAAGGCATTTTGGCTTAGGTTGTGAGGGAATGTATATGCATTGGTTGGTGTTGATCAGCTGTTCTAATTAGTAGGGTGGATCAGCTGACTGATGTTCATGTTATATACTGTGTTTTGAATATTTAATTGCATCTGAAGAAGTCTAGTTATCCAGCCAGACGAAAAGCGCTTTATGGAATAAAAAGTTTGCATTACTAGCTTGCAAGTTTGTGGATTTATTCTTTTTGTGGAGCATTAGTCAGTTTGCTGCTGCTGTTTTTTCCTGCTCTTGTTTCCTCCACATTACAAATGCATGCATCTGGATGATTTCTCCCTGGGCCTCTGCTGAAAATTGGCTCATTCCAAGTCAGACTTTCCCAGTTAACAAATGTTAAATAAAAGTTACACGTTGAGAGATCATAACTATAATTTTTCATTCCATGGCAAAAACTGCTGAGAATTTGCTTTTGGCCACATAACTATGCTGCCAGCTGCACCACAGAGCTTAGACTCATTTTACAAAGGAAAGCAATAGTGATATTGCTTTGTGCAGACATTTATGTCAACTGTCACAGCCTCCAGAGTTCAATGTACCCTTGATGTGAGGTTCAGATTGTGAGGTATGTTGAGGCTTGAAATCCACTGATTACTGTTGTCTGTTGCACAATATTTATTTCTGTAATAATGTCCCACTCCCTTCAAATGTGTGCTTTCGAACAACTGTTGTGCAAATAGTTCTGTGGCATCAGTAGCTAATACACAAGTAACACAAATATGAGTTAAGTAAGCAGGTATTCTAATTCAGCGTAAAAAAACGTATGCCAACATAGCCATTAATTAAGAGATAGTAATTAAAACAGGAAGCCAGGAAAGGGGGGCTGTGATAAAAATTGAAACAATAATGCAAAGAGTTAATTTTATTGTAGTTCTTTTGCAACAAGGCAAGGATGTCTTTTGAGCTGGAAGTGTTCCTTTTGAAGTCCTGCTTTCAGAGATCTGAAAGCTGTTTAGAGTGAAAACATTCTTCTATTGAAGGGATTCTGTAATAGTATCAGTGTCAAAACTGGCAGATTTCGTTAATAAGATCATATCATTCAAAGGTTAGAGGTACCTAATTACTATGATATAGTGAGCAACATGATTCTTTGAGAACTCAAGCTAGTGGAGATGATAGCCATCTATGGCATGTGCTATTTTGCTCACTTGCCAACTTGATTAAAGAGAATTTCTAGCAAGAAAGCAAAATGAAAAAAAAATTGTCTTCTGGTAACAATGGAAAGTTATGTTTGATTCAGGACCTTGAAATTGTTTGCGAGAGGAAAGTCTCCAGCTTGAATAAAGCTGCTTTAAAAGTGGAAGCAATTGTTTTAGGCCTTTTATTTTTAAGCATCGTGGCTCTCTAGTGAAGGAGATTAAGGTGGACATTCTCACCAGTGGTGGTAGCCTACAACTTTATAGTCACGCAGCTGGGTGTAAAACCAAAGACTCCTGGGATGCCTCAAGGGGGAGTGGAACACACTGAAAGGATGGAGTGATAAAGCAGTATGCAGTGCTCAGCCAGGTTAATGAGATTGCCATAGAAACCGCCAGTTAACTAAGACTAAATGCAGGCATTCTAATAGAGCAAAACATAATCCTTTATCAATCCCCAGCAAGAAATGATGAAAAAGACAAAAGAAAATGTCTTGCTAACAACTAGAGTGCTAATAGACCATGAACCACACAGAAAAGAAATATGTGCATGGTTAGTGAAACAGGAGGTGCTAACCTGGTAGCAGATCTTTATAAAAGAAAGACATTGACAGAGGAGTCTCTTAGAGAGGCCAACAGAAAGTATATTCAGTCAAAATTAAGTGATCAAATATGAGGCCTGCTCATGATGTGTGAAAAGAACACACATAGGCCGTCAAAAACCCTAGATCAACTTAATTAAATTGATCTAAAAGAATCCAGCCATGACCAGTCAGATGATACATTTAAGAGTAAAGAATTCAAAACATTTTGTGTTTTGTTTCCAAATGAGTCTATGGAAGGCAGGGTAAATAGTGTTACAAATAGTAGGTGCTGTATATAGACAAACCACACAGATCTGATACCTGATACCTGTATGTTTGACACTCGAACCCTTGCGATAAAAAGGTAAACCATGCATAAACTCTAATAAACCGGTTGACAAAATTAAAGTTCAAAATGTTATACTGTACATGACCATCAGCTCTATTCTATATGTTTTGGAACGAGCAAGATTGCCCCTATACCATCTTTATTTTAAATATGCATACTCTGATATGCTCAAAAAGGGATAAGGTAAGCTTTTGTATTAACTGAAAAAATGTAATAAAGTTGCACTTTCTCACTAAAGACATCATCTTGCAGTTATTGTATCTAAAATATAGGGTGTGTAATTCTGTGTATCCTCTTTATGTCAACTATTCCTATCTCTTTCTCAAGCACTTTTATGATTCATTATCCTTACTTCAAAAACTGCTGAACTGAAAATTGTCAGAATAGTAAAGATCAAGCAAAATCTTTCTTCAAAAAATAGCACAGTGTGTAACTCATTTCTCCTAATCCTGCATGTCCAAAAATGAATAGTCATGATATAACCATTGAAGGCATCTTAATGTATAAAAATCCTTTCTGACATGACTGCCTGTTACTCAACTTTCTGTAATAAGACTTTGTGTGACATTGTACATGCATTATTTATTACTTGATGAGGATATTTTTAGATTGTTTTAATGTTATGCAATCTCAGAATAATCCCCAGCAGTACTATTAATATAATTCAGTGAGTCTATGAAAACAGCCATACCAAGAGCTGGAGAATATTTTATCTGTATTTTTCTCATTTGCTATGCAAGATAATAGCTATGAGCATCTCTTCAGAAGTCGTGCACTTTCTAGTTGGTTCTCTGCCCTTATGGTTCAGTACTCAAAGAAACATATGCAAATTTCTTTTTTCTATGACAAATACAGGCCAAGTTATTTCATCACTGTAAACATGCAGATAATTGTTACTGTTAGAAGTCATTTAACTTTCATTCAGTTTTTTAATGACATGAAAGTATTTGAATTCTGTAGTTAATAATTGTAGGTTGACTACTTTTAATTACTTCTAACAATGCTTCCATAAAATGAGGACTTGTAACCAAGTCTTGAACCACAGGTACAATGCAAAGATCACATATTTGATTTTTCTCATGAGGTTTGATAGCCATTGTGCAGAATGTTTAATCAAGATTTGTACTTTTATGTCTTCTTTTAATTTGCAGGTAGTTTTTTAAATAAAGAAACTATTAATTGTACAGCATACTCACCAAAAGTGTGCAAGTACTTAACACATCGTGTAAATTTATTTACAATAGAAGCTTATGTATAGAAATATACCATGTTAGGTGGTAGGTAAGCATTTAAAATATAAAAAGAGCTATAAATGACTTTTGATGAGGTGATTTCTGAACAAAATGTAGCTAAATAACTGCAGTGACATAGAACAAACAAGTTTGCTGTAAGTACAAAGTATGGTAATGACAAAATCACAAGAGAACTTTCATTGTGCTTAGATGGGAGGCCTTTCTAGCATGTCTCTTAAAGTTTATAGGACAGCAAAATTAAGGGTAAAGGAGTTACACGACAATGTACAAACAGTTTTGTATTTGTACTGCTGCAATTGGAATAGAATTTTTGAAGTATATTTAGCCTTTTTGTGTATGTTTAATAAAGTTCAGATGATTTAATTATGAATTGGTAGGAGTTGAAGGAATGTATTTTAATTCACTATTATTTAATGATGTTAAACTAGTTAATTGACTAATAGCTTGATTGTGCTTAATCAGTTAGTAAGGGTATTTAAGTTTGGATTTTGTGACAAAAGGTATTATTTTTTGAAGTAGTCTGGTTGGTGTTAAAAGAGTTTTTCAATAAAATCATTCATCCTCGCTTGGAGTTGATTTACTTGGCTTATTTGATTAATCAGTTTTGGATTCGATTGTGGCTGTTCATACTTTCTAGACTCGGACTGTGTACACTGTTGTTTTCTTTATTAATAGAGTTTTGTGTGGACTGCTGCCATTTTGTTTAGGACCAGGTTAGTAGGAAGGTCAATGACTATGAAACCAATACATGAGATTAATACACAGATGGTATGCTATCCTTGAGAGCCTGAAAGTTATGAAGAAATGCAAAAGCAGGTGTAGGTGTGATGAAAAAAAAGATGTGGTTCATCACATGAGGTGGTATTTTGACATAATTAGGATGATATTAAAAAGTTAGTCATTATTGAACAGACTTGTTTGAAAATTAAGTGCTCTTCACTTGAAAAGTAGAGGAAATGAAACCTAAAAATCAGTGAAGAGAAACATTCACGATCCTTTCATAATGCAATAAAAATACATAGAAAAAATGAGAGAGTGCATCCAGAATCAATGTAGTGGAGGTGGGGACCAAGAATACAGAAGTACTGCAAAATATTTTGGAAGAACATTTGCTGGCCTGATGTTGAATTCATATCTCTCAACTGTACCTGATTTTGACTCAAATTTTAACTCTGTCCCTCTTAATCCCTTCTCAAACTAGTGACTTTTGGAGGAAAGGTGGTGAATTACACTTAACGACTAATGACAATAATTAAGAGTTATAAACTTCTTTTACTTCAGAAAATGTGTATTAATTCATATGCTCTGATTCTGTCAATGTTTCAAGTTAATAGCACTAATATTTTAAAAGTGTCCCTGATTGTCCCTGATTTTTTCTTGACTTTGTCCCCAATTGGTTGAGAGGTCTGTGTTGAAAGTTATAAGCAAAAGAGGGCTGAGGTGAGAACATTTTATGGAATACATACTCATGAAGAAAGTGAGCAAGAGTGATAGATTGAGGAAGGAATTCTAGAAAGAGTATAAGATGGTAAGAAGGGCATATTTTTGTTTTTCACATATATGTAGTGACAACATTGTACATCACATTGAATTACTTTTTTTGTTTTATCTACTTGCATGCACACAATTAGATATCTATTTTCCCATGTTGGCCCTTTTATACTGGTTGGATGCATTTTGACTCCTTACTTGTTTTTAGCAGTTAATATATTATGTATCCTACACCGACAGCAGAAATCCGGGTAAACATATATAAATAAAAACATTAAGAATGGCATGAAACACTGCAGCCACAGGGGTATACATATTACAGATATTTGCTTTGCAAGCATGCATATGTGTTGGAGACTCACAATAAATGCCTTACACAGTTCTTTCATTCCACATTCATGTTATTGCCTTGTTCAAAACTTAATGAGTTATCTCTTTGCAAATTCCTTTTTTATTCTTCCCTAAATGCTCCTATACTCTGTGTTTCTTGCCATGATATTCTTATCAAACTATTACATGTACATACATGGAAACTGTGCAAGCTGTGGTGTTTCACACATGACGTGGTTTAGTGTGTGACAGGGGCACATCTTCCAGCTTTCACTGTTTGTACCTTTATTGCTCTAATGTGCATTTTTAAATTCTGCTTTGTCCAAATGGAGATAGTACTGCAAATGTGATCTCAGTGTTACCCTTTGATTCTGCCTTATGCTAAAGTTCAATTGTTTAAGGCTTGGGCATTGTATAGCTGGGATAAGAAACGTAATTTCCACATCATACTATGTGAAGCTTGATGGCCAAATGTAAGCCATGGCAAAACTTGGGTACATATCAGACACCGTGGGTGAATTGTATAAGCCCAGTATAGTTACTTAGTGTGTGCAGTATGGGGTGCAGTCTTTAAATGCAATGTTTTGCCACTTTACAGGAGTAATATATTTTTTCTTTATTCAAGGTTGAAAAATATAGTCTAAGTTAGGACTGTCTGTCAACAGCCCAAGTTCACCACAAGGGACATTGTAGAGTGCATGCATTCATGTTTGACAAGTGTATTGTTTTTATTCAATAAATTTAAGATTCCACAGGGTCAATTTCTGTGCCACTTTGTTTAGTGAGTTCAGGAGTGTTATATTAGTGGTGCATGTAGCACTTGTGTACATTATGCATTGTGGCATAAAGCTATTGGTAACATTCCTTTCTGTCATTAATCAGGTTAGACTACAAGGCACACATGTCTCTTTTAAAGAGCAATTGAATGGCAATTATTGATTAATGTCTTGTTCAGGATCAGAGTTTATAAATGAAATTTGAAAGAATCAGAACTCTTACCAACATTATGCAATGTATATGCATAACAGATATCCAGATACCTCTATAAAGTAGATTTTGTCATAAGGCAGTTATGCAATAGGCATTTGCTCACTGTGTGCAATGATAATTTATCTCAAATGTTTGCCCATATGTGATAACTATTTTGGCAATCATACAGCAAGCATGCCAGTCTGCTAAACGTATGTGATATAATCCTAAGCACTCATTGCGTATAACTAACATCAGTATATCAGTGTTTCCTCATACACCATATATCTGTAACTGTAAATTGCATGCTGTTTACCTGCGATTTACTTGGCAGCATGCATGGTGTTTATAATGTGTTATCACACCATTAAACCATGTCTAGATACCTGATAGCTAATAATATTGAATTACAGTTGCTACCATAGACTGCATTGTGCCTCACTGAGCTAATTCCAAGTTTCTAAATCTGGCTCATACTACCTAGGTTCACCAAAGCATACATTATGCATGTTATGTATGTTATCTATACAAATTAGTTTTTGATGTGGAGTAGCATTTTGACAAATGGTTTACTAATTTTATATATCTAGCTATGAGCAGCATTATGTCTTCAAAATTTTCAGTGCCAGCTAACTTTAATGTCGATTTCCAATTTTCACTTTTCCATCTAAGAAAAATACTACCACACTCCAATCTTTAAGCATCTGCAGATTCATTACAAACTCACCACTTTGAGACCATCACTGTATTAACCTAAAAAATCAAATGGCTACCCATAAGACAAAGATCTAATCTACTGTTAGTATACAAACTCTATAAACTACTCTAATCCCCTAGCAGAAATATATCATGAAAGAAAACTCCTCATACAACCTGAGACAGTACTCATAAGCCACACCGACTCTCTTTACCCCTAGAACCACACTCAGCAGCACTGTACATGGCTTCTCTTTTCACTTACCTACTATTTGGCAAGCTCTTCACACCAACCTAAAGGAAAGCAACTCTTACTTAAAAAAGTGCAACTCAAAAAGTACTTCTTCATGCAAGCCAAATGCTTGTGCTTCATCACAGGGCATATCACATAACACACTATCCCATGGCTCCTTTCTTAGTCTCTGCTCTACTCTCAGATTCAGTAAAGGTTGACCCCCTTTAGAAACTAATGTATATGTAGTGCATGGAATATGGTGATTACTTTCCAATTTCTTGTAAAGACCAACCAGTTAATTGCTTCTATAGCATGAGACCCAATATTAACAATTTCTAATAACCCCCTGCTTCAGTTGTTAAGATCAGGTATCACACTAGGCAGTTAAATCCCCAAGTACTGACCCGCAAACAACAGTGGCAGAAATAAAAAAACTTATTTCTGCCTGCTATCTGTACCAGTAATCCTTCCCTGACTTTCCATAACATAAGACAACATATTGCCCTGTCTTTCTGACAGTGCACTTTAGCTTAAAGGCTTTAAAAGCCCATAAAACCTTTAGTGCTCTTTTGCAACTAGTATTACATGAAGCAGATACAGTATTATGCACTGCAAAGAATTAAGATTGTGTGCCTGATTATAACCCTTTATTATTTGTTCTCCATATGGATTCTAAGATTCACCTCTTGAGCTTAGCTCTCAAGGTGAATTTCTTAGCATACATATCTCAAACACATAATAAGTGGATTATACTCAGAAACCCAATCATAATCCTTTATATTATACATTGCACTCTGCTTGACTGAACATTAATCTCTGCTTATTCCCTAGAATACATACATACAGCTTTTCTATGTAACTAGTCAGAAGTATTCTGTTATTGCTTACACTTCTGTATTTTTTGTTGGTGAAATGTCTTGTATGTCACTCAAGCTGAGCCTGAAACTAGATAGATATTGATCACTGCACTACCCCGGTAAACAAAAATAAAATGTTAAGTAAAGAAATACATAAATAAATAAAATGTGAATTGCACAACAGTCATATTGTTTCAAAACATGCCATCTGCTATAGTGCATAGTACTAGCTGGATGTGCCTCACCACAGCAGTATATAAAAATGACAGGTTTAAATAAATCCCTGAAAGAATGGCACTATGCTCACAGCATATTTTCCACTCAAAGCAGAGAACTAACAAAAACATTCTCTTTAATTCATTATGCTTAATGAAGCAGTAACTAGAAAAGAAAAAAAGTTGAACTGACATTAAAAAAAACAAAATTAGTAGAAGATAGAACTTTGAAAAGTGCACTTTTTTCTGCAATTGCTTTTGAAACAACTCATCTTGCTAGCATAGGATAAAGCATTTATTCTCATACAACTGTGTTAGGGGAATTATTTTCTTCAAACACATTGCAAAACCTTTTTCTAAAATATTTTCTTATTCATTTTGTATTTTCAGAACCACATATTGCAGTGGTTTACTGATAAAAATGGGTCTATATTAGATAAATGAAAATTTTATCTTAACGAACGCTAACATGACCGAAAATCCCGTAACCCGAAACCGGAATTGTGAGATCGAAGTACAGTAAAGATGGGAATATTTGCCCTTTCTTCACTGTAGTGCAATCTTGGAGTTGGAATATATATTTAGTGGGGGTGGGGGGTGCAGCCCCCCACAATTGCAGTTTTGAGTTCTGGGATTTTTGATAATGTTAGCGTTTGTTAAGATAAACTTTCATTTATCTAATATAGACCCTACAACAATAGGGAAAAACAGAGACTAAGTGCGTTATTACCTTTTTAGAGTTTTCAAACAAGCCTTTACTGACGAAAGCAATATGTTACCCTATGCATATCAGAGAAATAAATATCAAACTGGCTGTGTCAGAGCTGCATAAATGCACTATACTACTTCTGCAAGTAGCAGACAAGTAACACACTTTCAGAAAGTCCAACATTATATACATCTCTGTAGTTAACTTGAAAAACTAATACTCCAAAATCATCTTTGAACACAAAGCTAGCAGTTGCTACAAAGTTAATACTAGAAAGTAAATGTCTGCTTAGAGTTTTGTTAAAATGCATATCAAGATTAAAATTATTCTGCACCGTTATACTGGACGGAGAACTTTATAAGTCAGACTGGAAATCTGACCTTCTTTGTAAGCAGATACCTAATCTTTACTGCCATAACTCCATATCATGTTAAGCGAAATGTAGCACATTAACTCTGAATGCAAATGTGTTCTGGATGCTTTCGTTATGAGCAGATGAAGTTTAACCTACCGAGGATCAGAATCACCATACTGCATTCCTGAAAAAAAAAAAAAACAGCCAAAATATACCTTTTTATGTGTTTTTGCATGAGGCCAAGCTCCACCATGCAACCGCAATGCTGGGTACAATCCACCCAGTCTCAGCTTACAAACTTATACATACCAACTCCACAATCACATTAACTAAACGAAGAGGGGAAATTCCCCTGAAAGACGCATCACTTTTGGTACAGCTCACCGACTGTGATTTCCTGTGGAGGAGGTCCAATCCTCAGCAGGCTGAATTTCAGGCAAGTGATGGTTGAGAAATCAATCTTTGTCCAGCCGTAGGTTACCCATTTTGGACGTAATCTGAATATCACCTAATCTGCAGACTTTGCAGTCTTATTTCCCAATTTATTCAAGATAACTAAGCATATAACTTGACAATAAGCTTCATTCTGTACTAGTGAGAGTCCATCAGTTATTTATAAACTGTAAGAAAATGGAAGTCATTTAACCTGAATATTCTACTCTATTGCTCCAAGAGCAATGCTTCTGAGCTGAGTCTTCAAATCTGATTATACTATAAAAAATATTAACAGTTATGTTTTAACATTCCTCTTCATGATTCATTAATATATAGCAGTAACAGAATACTTTCAAAAATATAGAAAACTTTAAAAAAGTTTTCTGACAACTCTGCTAGAGGTGTTCTCCTTTACAGTGCCAAATATCTTCATTTCTCACAGTCACAGAGATATCAATATCTGCAACAAACAGAAAAGTACACCATTGAGCTTCACCATTCAAAAATCATCAGAACCTAAGAATAATATACATTGACATTATGGCTTGCTTCTTCCATCCCCAGAATATTCACTTCCTTTCTACCCCATGCATTTTTGAATTATCTAAGTTTTTATTCTCACAGCCATTACAGAAAATTGTTACATCCATGTACAAGGGTTCTGAGAATAGAGTATTTATCAAAGCAAACGCTGTTGTCAATGAGACCAGACTGACATCACCTGGGGATGTACTAACTTGATTATCCTCTGATGTCAACTCATGAGCAGTTTACTCAGGTGATCGGCTTCCACCAAATCTTCTCTTTGGTCTTAACCTTTGCTCTTTTCTGGCCTGTTAGGTGAGTTATGCTCTTGCTGGTATCCATTGTTGGTTAAGCCACTTGCTAGTGACCATTTGGATAGTGAACTCTCTTCACTCATTAACAAAAAAAAAATAAATACATTTAAGAAAAAGGCAGTGATAATTGTGGTCCTACCCCTTTATGTGGTCTCTTCTGGTTTCTGAGAATCCAGGCAGGATAAAGTACATCCCTTATACATATCCTCTTTCATGCAGTACTGTGTATGTGCAGTCTATGGGGTGTTGTTTTATATTACTGTGCTTCTCCTTTTCCTGATTTATTTATTTGTACCAGTCCTGATAAGGGCTTTATATATATATATATATATATATATATATATATATATATATATATATATAGATATATATATAAACATATTTTTTTATATATATATATGCAATCCAAACTATCTAAATGTACTACTCTCTTTAAAGGATGGTGACATCCACCCTAACCCAGGCCCACCAACAACTCCTATGTCTCTCCTCAACCACAAAGAATCACCTACTCATGCCCTGTCTAAACCATTGCATCCCTTTTAATTGCTCATCTTAATATACGTAGCATAAACAATAAAGTAACTCAACTCCAAGCTCTAACTGAAATCTACTCCTTTGATATTCTCTGCTTTACAGAAACTTGGTTAAAACCTGTAACCAAAGACAATGAAATCATCCCACCTGAATATAATATACTGAGACTAGACCGAGTATCCAAGAAAGGTGGTGGGGTTGCTATCCTATATAAATCTAACTTACAGTTAACCACTCACAACTGTAAACCACCTATAGACTCCAATGCAGAAATTCTTATCTCCAAACTTCATCTTAACAATTCCAAATCCATCTATATCATCTGTATATATCTACCACCTGGTAACAACACTGCCACCATGGAAAACATACTTTGCTGGCTTTCCCAATACCTGCCCCAAGAAACCATAATCCTAGGCGACACAAACATTGACTGGAGCTGCTACTGCAGCAGCCTCCCCACAAACCATATTAACCTATATGGGTATTCCCAAACCATTACCTCCCCCACCAGAATAAATAAATCTAACAAGAAATCAAGCTTATTAGACTGGATTCTCATAAACCATCATCCTCACTTTTATGATTCAGGAACCATCCCTGGTGATTTAAGTGACCACTTTCTTACCTATATCATCAGACATAAAATCAACTCTCCCATTCCAATATCTGTCAAAAACATCAGATCTAAAAAGTACTTTAACCCTGAACTATTCCAAATGGAACTAAGAGCTTGCAACTGGTCTACCTTACAAAACCTCCCTTTAGATGAAGCCATTAGTTACTTTAACTCCAACTTCCTTGCCATTCTCAACCACCATGCTCCAACCAGATTAATTAGAATTAAAACCAAATCTGCTCCATGGCTTTCAAAAGAAAAAAAAAACATAAAATAAATCTTAGAAACAAACTTTGGGCAAAATGGAGGAAGACTAAAACCCTATAGACCAACTAACATTTAGACAGCTAAGAAATGAAACCAAGAAAGCTATAATATCTGGTAAAAGAAACTACTACCTATAATCCCAACGAGCTAATCAAAACAAACCACAAAAATTTTGGGCTAGCATTAACCAACTACTCCATTCAGGTCAATCCACTACTCCAAATCCTCAAAATACTGACCACAAACATCTACTGAATACAGCTAATGCTTTCAATACCTTTTTTACTAATGCTATACAAACACTAGCTAGTCAACTATCACCTAATAACTTCACTCTGCCTTCCTATAAATCAACCTTACCCCCTACTTTTCATATTCAACCTGTCCCAACAACAAATATTCTAACCCTTCTACAGAAACTAAAACCATGCTCACCCTCAGCAGACCAACTACCTGCTGAATTCTTACAACAATCAGCCAAAGCTATTGCTTATCCCATTTCCATTCTGATCAATAGAACTATTACTGAAAGTCATATCCCCAGTTTATGGAAAATCTCCCATATTATCCCCCTCCATAAAGGTGGACACTCCACTGAACTCTCCAACTACCGTCCCATTGCCCTTCTCTCTCCTTTGGCACAGATCATAGAGAAATGCATTCACAGACAATTACTTGACCATCTAACCCAAAATAATTTACTTTCCAACTGTCCACATGGATTCAGGCCTTCACATAGCACTAGTACTGCCCTTCTTTCCTTCACAGATTGTATCAACAAAAAACGCAATCTTAGCAAGCTTTCTTCAGCACTATTTATTGACCTGTCTAAAGCTTTTGATATGGTAAATCACCAAATTCTCATCAAAATATTGAAATCCCTGTCA
The DNA here is from genome assembly GCF_019279795.1 of Protopterus annectens. Classification (NCBI taxonomy): domain Eukaryota; kingdom Metazoa; phylum Chordata; order Ceratodontiformes; family Protopteridae; genus Protopterus; species Protopterus annectens. The sequence continues at coordinate 656,243,243 of NC_056728.1, forward strand.
CTAGATACATCTTCTATAAAGTGGTTCTAGTCCTACCTTGATAAAAGACAACAGGCCGTACTATGGCACAAGTCTCTCTCCACTCACCTGCCTGTCAAACTTGGTGTCCCTCAAGGGTCCATCCTAGGACCTCTACTTTTTTCCATATTTATTAATGACCTTCACCTTGCCTTCCCCCAAGCCACATGCATACAATATGCAGATGACTCCACACTGATATGCTCAGCCACCTCCTCTTCTGAACTTCAATCTCTTACCCAAAAAGTATTTAACACAGTTGAGCAATGGTTCACACATATATGCCTTCTCCTAAACCCCCAACAGACTAATCTCCTCCTCTTCTCTCCCACCAATAAGGCCTCTCCTCTTGATTTCTCAGTTATCTCTACCAATAAAACTATTATATCCCCTGATCCAACCACCAAACTATTGGGTATCACCATTGACAACAATCTGAACTTTGATATCCATATTAACAATTCTATAAAAACTGTCAACAAAAAACTTGGCTCTCTCTATAGGGTAAAATCCTTCCTCTTACCTTCAGCTAAAATCACTATAGCACACAGTCATCTGATATCTTCACTTCTTTATGCCTCACACATTTTTGCTAATCTATCTAAAAATAACCTTAGCAAATTGGAAATGTCTTACAATAACATTGCCAGATTTGCTACAGGCAACCCATTTAGAACCTACCATTGCATTAATTTAAAGAAGCTGGGATGGCTTGAACTACAAAATCTGATTAAATTCCATCAACTATCTATAGCACACAACACTTTTTACAAACCTTCCAAAAACTCCTATTCTATCCACACTCATGACTCCCTATAAAAACCTGAAATCCTTAAGGTCTTCTCAGAGACTTCTAGTACATACCACTAAACCAAACAACAAGGCTGGTGACCCCCTCTTTTCTAATATTGTTGGAAAAGCCTTGAATCTCCTCCCCAGTGAACTCTCCTCACTTCCCTCAGTATCATGCTTCAAAAACAAATTGAAAGTGTCCCTGTACTAAGCCTGACTAGTTATGTATCTCTTAATACTTTGCTCTTCCTACACCTTCCACTCATTAACTGTAATTCCTTCCTTATTAACCATAATACTATCTCCCTCTAGAACATCTTGATTGTACTAGCATGCCATGTTATGCCTGTATTCTGCACTGTTGAATTTACTGTTATAACCTGTAATATGCATTGTAAATATGATTTTTTTTGTTTAATGTGTCCTTATTTGTTATCTTGTTAATTTCATTGTTCTATCTTGGAGCTTATCTCCCCAGGCCACTACTGAAAATGGGCATGTATCCAGTTAGACTAGCCCAGTCAACAAATGTAAAATAAAATAAAAATAAATATATATATATATATATATATATATATATATATATATATATATGTGTGCATTAAATAGATAAACAAAGCTTAGGCAAATCTTTGGTGTTATGATTGTTTCCTCTGTTTTAAACAACTTTGTATGCCTTTTAAAAGAATGATTATAAAAAAGTATTTAAAGATAAATAGAACAAAAACATAACTATTTACAGATGTCCACAATAAAATCAAAGATACTAAACTAAATTATTAAAATTTATCAAGTAAATCACCTAATTTTGACCAAAATCTAAACAGGTGAGTAATATTTGACATTGTCATTTTAGCAGTTGACAATTCTTTTCTACAAACATGTTATTTTTTTTTTTTTGCTAAATTAATGAATTCAGTGAAAGAAAGAGTAGTTTTAAATGTTCAATTCTTTGGGGCTATTTTTCTTGTTATAGCTAAGATGAACCAAATGAGAGGCACCTGCACCCTAGGAATGGAATCCTGAACTTGAGCATTGAATAAGATTAAGGAGTAGTTAGAAATTATACAATTATCTGTCTACAAAGCATGGACAACATTTCTAAATTCTACCCAAAAAGAAGTTACTATTTTTACAATTCAGTCTTATAGGAAACCAGTCTGCATTAGAGACTTCATTAGACCTCCAAGAATTAATTTTCCCATAGTTATATATTAAAGCCACTTCACTATATGAAATTAAAAAAGCCCAGTAAAGAAATCTCCATGAATATATTTTCCAATAAAGAGAAGAAGTAGATTTCCACACAGATTTAAGAATTAAGCATTTATCTTCATCTGAAATGGCCTTCTCAATAATCTTAGTTGAGTAAGTCCAAAATAATGAGTCTGTGGAACCAAGCTCATCCCTTATTATTTTATAAATTATTGATATATATGATTTATTCTTATTTGAGTTATTATTGATTCTGTAAAAAAATAGTCAAATATCTTTGGAATATGTTTTATTTGAAAATCCATGGAGATTTTGATTTTATCACTAACATGTTTTTACAAGATTGTACAGTCAACCAGTTTTGATTCTCTAAAAAATGTCTTGCAAGTAGATAATCTGTATTATGTGATTTATTTCAAATTAGGAATTGATGCAAAAAGTTTAAATTTGCATCTCTGAGGTCTAGCATTTTGTTTCTATTAAAAGTTCCCAAACAACCTGCAGTATTTGATATAGGGAGCAATAAAAACAATAAATCCATAACTATATATTTAGAATGTATGCATCTTTTAAAATTATTAATGATGTAATTATGGAAGGGATGGGACTAGTATTTTTCTTTTTATTTAACCATAAGTCTTTAAAGATCCAGTAAAAAATATTAATTCCAACTTTAGAGAAAGATTCTACAACATAGATGTTATTATTTATTAATGTTTCATGAATGAATTTCCAAGTGGATTGGTAAGGGGATTTAACCATAGAGATACTAAATTAAGAATTATGGATTTGGCATATAATTCAACACTTGGAAAACTTAATCCACCTACTTCCCAACCTTTAACATGTCAATAAAAGTATATTCTTAGTTTATTGGTGAACTAGAGAAAATTAAGAAGAATAGAATTTAATTTCTTAAAGACTTTTTTTAAGATGGACAATAATTAGTGATTGTAGATAGAAAAGTAGTTTTGGTAGGATTATCATTTTATTAAAGTAAGTCTATCTTCCACTGTAAAAAAATGTTCCAAGAATAATTATTTTAGTGAGTGTTTTTTAAATTAGTACAATTTAGTGCTATTGAATCTTTTACAGTAGATTTAATTATAATTCCAAGATAATTAATTTGTGAATCATCCCAAATAAAATTCTTGTAGTTTCATAAATAATTATTAACTTTTTTATTAATAAGTAAAATGTCTGTTTTATCAAGGTCAAGCATTAAACCTGATGCTTTTTCAAAGTAATTAAAAGACTTAGTTAAATTTTCTATTGCAGCATCAGCATCACCACTTGATATTAACATGTCATCTGCAAATAACTGAATTTTACAGGAATTACTTTCATTTATTGAGAATCACTGAATTTTGCTATTAGAGCTAATAAAGTTTGTGAAAGTTTTAATTGCTAGAGCAAATAATAGAGTTGACAAGGAAAATCCTGTTGTCTACCTTTTAATATTTTGAAAGAGCTAGAAAGAAAAGAGCCAATTTTAATAAAAGAGAATAAGTTACTATATAGATTAGTTATAAGATTTATAAAATGTAGGGAAAATTCAAAGACCTTTAAACAAATACTTCCAACTAATAGAATCAAAAACTGTATTTGTATCTAGACTTATTATAATTAGTTCTTTTTTGTATTTATTATCCAGATCTATTAATCTATTAAGCCAGATTGTGTTATCCTGAACCTTTCTATGTGGTATAAAACCAGTCTGATAATCATTTATTAATCCTGGCATAATAAGGCTCAATCTTTTTGCAAGAATAGACATAAATATTTTATAATCAATATTTAATAATGAAATAGAAAGGTAAGAAGAACTGTAGTTAGTATCTTTTGGTTTCAAGATAAAAGATATCAGGAATATTTGCAGCATGGGGGATGGTTCACATATGTTTAACTTGTTCAAAAACTTTTAATAGGATATTTAAAATATTCTCTGGGAATAATTTGTATAATTCTGGGATTATACTATCAAGATCAGGGGTTTTATTTTGTTTAAGATTATTCATTTGATCTTTTAACTCCTTGAAAGAAAATGACTTATTAATTTTGGATCTGTGTTCTTTGGTTAATTTAAACTTTATATTTTCTTTCAAAAAGTCATCAGTTTTGTTGTCAATTTCTAAATCTGTCTCTTTGTTGGTAATTTCTTTATAATATTTCCTAAAGTGAGCCACTTTTTTATTTTTATCACCTTGTTTGGAAATTACTTCTTTAATACGATTATTATTTTTTTCTATTATCTAATAGCCAGCCAGTGTAAGCTTTTTGGGTTTATTGAGTAAGTTTGTAGTTTTAATTTTTCCAGATTTATGGATATTAAATGGTGAAGTACATCAAGATATTTCTGATTTAATATTTTCAACTCAGCGTTTCCAATTTGTCATAAGGTTTTAAATTGGATTTCATACACACACACACACACACACACACACACACATATATATATATATATATATACATATATATATATATATATATATATATATATATATATATATATATATATATTAGACTGCACAGACACTCCTTATCCCACTCTTTTTTGCTTATGAACCAATTTTTAGTTCTACAATATAGATACACTTTTCAAGAATCCCAGAGAATTACTTCTGAAACTTCTTCATCATTATTAATTTCAATGTATGAATCTATTTTTAGACACCATTCCTTAAAGTCAATTCACACATCCACACCACATACACACTACTTTGTGTTTTTAAATAATGTTGGAGAGAATTAAAATAAACTAAAAAAGGGTCTTATAAGTAATAATAACACACATGTATATATATATATATATATATATATATTTATATAAAAACACTATTTCAGATACTATAGAAAAATGATTTTGATAAAGTATACATTTTTGTTTGTTTTACCTTGTATTTGATGATGAACTGTAAAAGATGAGAACATTAAATACCTGTGAGAAAGCTATTTACGCAAAATAGAAAATGAGAACAACATTACTTTTCTTTACTTTTTTTACTGTTTTTGCCTTTCAAAGACCAGCTGTTTCTTGTTGCTTGTCTCCTTAAGCTGACAAGGTCCAATCCATATTTTCTGATTGATCTAAATGTTTCTTTTTTTTTCTGAGAAAAGTGCAGTGTGTCTTCCAGAGAATTAAAAGTTTTCTGCCCTTCTGGTAAAAAGGATCCTCATTCTCACTGGTAAATTAGTTGAGCTTTAATGTTCAGCTTCTTTAAATCTTATATGAATGGAATACATGCTTACCTTTTGGTCATAGATGCAGTATAGTCTTTGTGAAACCTGATATTGTTATTTATTTTTTTCGGAGAATTAGCCCAATCAGTCCTTAGTACCAGGTCCTTGTCTTGGCTTGAGAGAAATTTTTCAGCAATAGATCTGGGGGCTATAGGATTTTTCTTCATAGAAGAAGTTGGAAGAGATCTATGAGCTCTATCAATACCACAAGAGAGTACTTTTGGTGCATTTAGAAGTTTAGGCATCCAGTTAGTTAAAATTCGCAACATATTGTCTTCTTCTTTCTTTTCTGGTATTCCATATATCCTAATATTATTCATTCTAGATCTACTTTCTAGGTCCTCTAGTTTTTTTTTCCATAAACAAACTATTTTCTTTTAACAGGAATTCTGTGTGATTCTTACTCTGCTGTTCTGCTATCCATGTCATTCAATGTGTCTTCCATTGCTGAGATCTGAACAGATTGATGTTTTATGATGTATTTTAATATTTCTGTTTGTTTCTTGAAATCTTCTTTTATATTGTCCATTTTGATATCAAGTTTATCATATTTAACAGAAAGCTCCTAGATGCTGCCCATTATAGACTGTAGTTCCTTTTTCACAGAGTTGTCTTTAGAGTTCACTTTTTAGTGGATCATTTTGTCACAACAATTAATAAAAGTTCTGACAGGAAAAAAAACAAAGAAAAAACATAAAAACTTGATTTTTTTCAAGCAGTTGTCTAAGTTTGTTTAAAAGACTCAAAATCTATAAGAAAATGAGTTTTTGATACATTTGTATAATAAAACCCTATCCGAAAAAAAGAAAAAGCAGAGCTAAGACTTTGTCCTGTTAGCAGTTTGCCATCTTGTCCACTCTCCCCATGATTGTTTCCTCTTGACTGGATTCCAGGCAGCTTGAGTGTCATTTCCACAATTGTTTTATAAAATACTGTTGTGTTTAACAGGGACTGAATTGTCTTGATTATTGTTCTTGTTTAATTATAGTAAATAATACAATTAAATAATAATGATATAATATCAGATAATGGCTCAGAAGAGCTGTTCTTGTGGTAGAATGAGGTTGATATAGTAACTCGATTGTATATCTTTTCTTCTTGTCAGTAGAGGCATGAGTGCTTCTCTACATAGTTCTTTGAAGTTTTATGAAGTAAATTTCTGAGGCATTTGGCACCATTTAACTGGTGGAAGAGATACTTTAACTTCTAAGAGCTGATTATAGCACTTCACCATAAAGATGAGTTTTGTTTATTCAGTGTTTAAAAAAGGGTTTTATGGTGTTTGCCTTTCGCATTTAAACAATAAATGAATAAAAATAAGAGAGTAAGCTTGTAAAAGGAGTCACTTCTTATTAAGTGTTAGGTTTTCAGTATTTTTCTTTAAACTTTAGCACTAGATGTTTTCAAAAACTGTCATTATTTTTAGTTAAAATCAAGATGACTCTAGGGTTATCAAGGTGTCTTATTTAATATGTGACTCATATTACTATATATTTAAACTCCAACCAGAACACTTCATTTTTATGCATCCATCAGAAATTATCACATCATTCCCACCCCCATTTTTGATTGTATAAGTTAGTTTGACTTTAGGTCCAATATTATATATTTTAAAAAATAATCCACAACAGTGCGTATGTATATTAGGACTTACCCATGGTCGGTATGGTTTGCTCATTAGGGTGAAGCCTGAATCATTAAACAAAACCAGCCAAGGGTAAATTCTGTTATACTGGAAAATGGGAGTGGATAGATAATTGTTATCAGATGTTTACATTATTTAAAAAAGAAATTGCTTACCTATAAGGGAACGTCAGTTTACTTCCAGGTTGTCTTCCCTATAGTGATGTACTGCACATGCACATGGGACTTACACTCCCTCACTTGCATAGTACATTAGTGCAGGAGAAGTGATGGAGAGAACAGAATGTCTATTGTTGTTTTTTTAACTATTAAAAAATAGAGCTTTATGAGGGACAGCACAAACATGTAAGGAAAGTCATATAGGTTTCTCTTTGTTTTGTTTTGCAGAATGTAGCTGATTTTTCTTACTTTTTGCTCCGCCCCTCACCATATGCCAATAGAAAGTCTGTCTGCTCAATGGTACTTCAGAGGCTGGACTTTTTTTCTATTGCTTCAATCAGCATGCTCATTTTTGAATAGCAACGAGCATTATTTATTGCATAATTATATCCCTATCATATGATAAAAACCTCATTTGCCTGAAACTCACTTGACTGAAACCCATAAGTCTGAAACACATAATACTGAATTTCAACATACTAAATTGTAGACTGTACCATATAAAACAAGAATAGGTGGGGGGACTACACCCCCCACACCCATCACTGTAGTGTGATCCTGGAGTTAATATATATAGTTAGGGGGGCGTGGGGGCACAGCCCCTCACTTTGGGGGGTGTGGGGGCATATCCCCCCTCCTAGTCTGATTTTATATGGTCCAGTTTACAATTTAGTATGTCGATATTCAGTATTATGGGTTTTAGTCAAGTGAGTTTTCAGTATTTTGAAATTTCAGTCTTATGGTCTCAGTCAAAGGAGTTTCAGTCAAATGAGGTTTCTATCATATGCTAGGGATACACACACACACACACACACATATATATATATATATATATATATATATATATATATGCACATATATTATATATTTATATTGGAAATATAGTTCATAGGTTAGAATGTTAGAGCACCTGCTGTTTTAGTTATAAGTAACAAATTAATTTCCTAACAGACCCCCCCCCAGTAATGAGAATTATAATTGCTATCTGAAGGTGGCTTTACCTGTAGAGCTTACTGCAATTTGAAGTTTTATTCTGAGCACATCACTGATTATCTGATTTCTTTCAAACGTTCTATAACCCTGCAGTCACTAAAATCTCAATGGGCCAGAATACCTTCTGAGGCAGAAGACCTGTTTCAAGAATTAGAATCTAAGAGCAGTCAATTTCCATATAGGTGCAAGAGAAGTTGAGAGGCAGCCAAATTAGATTCCTCCCAGTCAACTGAAGCACCAGCAAAAGAAGGACAGACACTGATCCCAGAAGAGGGCCAAAACCTCAACCGAATGGAAATTTCAGCCAGAGCCTGTTATCCCACAATCCATCCTAGATGAACCTTGAAATTTAGGATCCCTTGATGAAGAGAACAGAGAGGGAAAAGTTATGGCAAACTAGATGCAAGAAGAGTATCTAAAGGAATTTTTACACTCTCTCCTGGATGCCTAAAGGGTAGGCAATTTGATTAAGTTTTAGAGAAAGGGTTTGGTGTATGCTGATAAAAGAGAAAGAGAAGTTTATAATACCTGCAAGTGGCCATCACCTCCTTATCTAATTCAGAGCAATCAGAACAATGGGTTATTGGGAAAACAATAGATGGTGCAGGGTTAATTCTGATTCTGAAACAAAGATTCAGATGTTGTCACCATTGCCCTCAGTAACCAATGCATCTGACTTTTCAGTGGAAAATAGCAACTCCCCAGGGTCATACATAATGACTCACATTCATAAACCCATTAAAGACAAAATCAGTAATGGATAATACATTGATATATTTGATTTGGCATATGCTGATGCATTACAAAGGTTAATTTAGGCTGAACAAATTAGGCGTCAAGGATCTATTAGTTGCATTGGCTGTGCTAGGAAAATCATCAAACAATAGGTAGACACAGAAATACTGAGACTCTTGAGCAGCAGGCATCTTACTATTTATGCCTGTCCTTATTGAAAATGATGCTAGATTGGCCTTGTCTTTGATTTCTTATTTACTGACCATTGAAGAAGCTCATTGTGTTTGTGGGGGGGGGGGGTGACTTGGCTAGTTTATTATAAAAAAGGTTCAAGAAATTGAAGGCAGTCAAAGTTCTTAGGGTGGGATCAACACCACTGCGATGTCAGGTTATGCACAATGTTGGACAGTTCTTCTTCTAACAACCCAAGAAGCAATCCAGATTCTCGTAACACTAAAACCTGTTGTGCTTTCAACACCGGGAAATGTTTCTATTCCATTTGTCATTTCTCTCATACATACTCACACTAAGGAAAATTCCACCCAGCCTTTATTGGCTGGGAAAAGATGAGTCAATTCAGACATACTCCTGGAGTACACAGTAGTGATTACCTCTACCCATTGAAGCAAATGGGGCCCTTTTGGGAGAGAGGCTCCTTTTGAGTTAACAGACATTTCCCATCCCTACAGATGCAACAGAAACAACTCAATGGACTCCCTCAGTAAAGTTGATGCACTCACCCAAAAACTTGAATTTTACCCAGACTGTAGGACAGCAATGATGTTAGTGCATGGGTTCTCACACTGTTTTTCGTTGAAATACAATGATCCATTTAATAGTAAGAGTGACAAGAACTTGGAATCTACTCACTGGAAAGACAGCATGTTATTAAATATCCTTAATGAAGAAATACAGACTGGAAAGATTATTGGACCGTTAAGTATTTCATCCTGAAAACAGTTCAAGAAGTCACCCATTGGACTGGATTCAAAGAAAAGAGAAGGTGAATATCACATAATTCATCACCCCTCCTCTGCAGCTGGGTCATCAATCAATGAACTTATTTTGAAGGATGATGTTATGGTAAAATATACCACTTTGGATGATGGAGAAAGTTTTATTATGAATTTAAATAAGCCTTGGCTCAGTATATTTGATATTAAATTAAATTAGCCTTTCATCTGTTACTCATTTGAGCAGTAGATTGCCCTTCCAATTTGTATATTGATAGGACCATGACAATGGGATGCTCTACTGCTTTTGCTATTGTTAAGCCATTTAGCAGAGCTTTACACTGGTGTTGGCAGCAATGGACCACTAATCAAACTGTAGTTCAGTACCTTGATGACTCTCTCATCACTGGATAAGATGGGTGAGGTGCTAGGGTGAGCATGGACAATTCATTGACCTACGTGATCACCTAGAGGTCCTATTGGCCAAGGATAAGATTGAGGTCCAAGTCAGTGCATTACATTTCTGGTCTAGAAATCAGTGTTGTTAGACAATTGTTCAGACTGGTCAAAGACAAGATACATTGCCTGAAATTATCCACTGATGAATATCTGGTAGGCAGAATGAGTCAGATCTTACATAACTTTGTATGTAGAGTGATCCCCTGTCGAAACCAAACAAGGTCTTTAATCTCTTAAGAGGGCAAAAGAACCATAAGATATGAATCCTAAAAAGAGAAAAAGATAATTTACGTTTATGGAAACATTCCTCGACAGTTCAACGGGGTGTCATTATAGCAATCTGACTGGGTTTCCTTGGAGTCTATCTAGCATTTCACAGATGTAATGCCTAGTACAGAAATGCTTGGCAACTTTGGGGACAAATGGGTTTCAGCTGAATGCCCATCTTCTTGAACTGAGTTTGTCAGGAAAGACATCACACTCCTAGAAAATGTCCTTATTTGGGCTACAGTTTAAAACAGGCATGAGCAGTTTAGAGAGAGAAACTTATTTTCATTTTGACTATCAAGACTTTGTTCAAATCTTCCTAAGTAAGTCCTCTTGGTCAAACAGAATTCAGTCTGCTTTGAGGCTGCTGGTTTTACTCAGTTTGAAAATCAATCTCACATTCTCTGCTAAACATATATCTGGTGTTTTTAATGCTGTAGCTGACAGCTTATCCTCTCTCCAGTTTTCCAAATTTTAGTCACTGGCTCAAGAGGTCAGCACTTTCCCATGGCAGTCCATCCTGCAAATATGACTACTTGGAAAAGAATGATGTTGACTTTAATGGGCAACTCATGGGCTGCAATCACCAGGAGATCTTACACTTTTGCTTTATCAATATTTAAAACCTTTCACTTGACCCTACCAGTTAAAGACTGGTGCTTATAGCTGGATATCTTGATTAGCTATATTCTGCAGAAATGCTTCCTATGAGACTCCCCCAGCTCTCTACATATACAAATTATTATGCTAGATTAGTTAGCAAGATGATTATACCTACCCAGTTTGCCTCAGCACTGGGTTATCATCCTATTAAGGAAAGGATGGGGTCACATGAATGCCAAATCCAGAAATTCAAGGAAGCCTGTATGGGATCAATTGCTGTCAGTGGTAATAAAAATGTCGTGAAATCAGTTAGGTATTTCCATTACCTAGTAATAGGGCAATATTACTTATCTGGCTTTAGGCTGAGGACTTCATAATTGGTGAGTTACTGCAGTCACTATGATGGACCAATGCTGTAGTAACAGATTTGTATGTGTTAGTTTGGTTAATAAAATTCAAAACTGACGAAACCAGAGGTAGCCATCAAGTTTTCTTAGAGAAATCATAAGCCTTGGCTTCCTGTCCAGCAACACAGAAAATTTTAGGCTGAGTTTTGCCTCAGCATTTGGCATTCCAGCAACCAAATGGTCAGATTTTATCATCCAAAGACACTGATGCCCTGGTGAGAAAGTCTTTGGTTTGCTAGAGCATCACTCATGAGGGCTATAGTTCTTTCTCTTTTAGAACAAAGAGACTGTCTGATTTAACCATGGATGGCACTTTGTGGCACTGATAAAATATGAGAAAGATGGAAATCAGATTGTTTTCTCAGTTACTTTAGATGACTGTACTTGTATATGTTCCTTTTTAGGTACACACTTGCTGCTGGTCATAGGCCACTCCCTCATCTGCAGACAAGTCTCCACATCATCCATCAGACATAATGGCATGAATTCGGGCCTTGATCCTGCTCAGTGAACAGTAACATGACTAGGGTACTTATTTCTATATTGTCTTCAGTTGATGCCATCAGTCAAGAATGTACTTATATTCAGCAGGTTACCTGATGTTTTTATAATTCATTTGGGTGGCAGCAGCCTGAGTTATATACTAAAATGTATTCTTCTTGGTAACATATTGGCTGATTTAGCCATTTTATGCCAAAAGTTCCAATTTACACATGTAAGATGGTCATCCATCTTACCAAGATTAATATGAAGTGCTGCCTGCAGACCAGCGGTGAATACATTTTCTTAATGATTTCTGAACTATGAAGTAGCCAAATCAGCAAAACCAATTACTTTCTCTGTAATCAAGCAACCAGATATGGGAAAAATGGATACAGATTTCTGTCATGATAGTGGCAGTCACTTGAATGACCTAGGCTGGGATTTGTTTAATTTGCAGTTAATCTTTCATGTTCAGGATACATTTTAATAGGAATGATAAAAAATCAGTAAGCCACAAGATACATTTTGGTTTGGAAAAGCCGTGGAACAGCATGCAGAACATACTTGCGGGTGACTGCCTTTGCATTGTCTTTCTAACATTTCATCCTCCCTTGCTTTTCTGAGTTGCCCATAATTGTTATAGTCCCTCAAGGGGTGAAGAATCTTGGTAGGCAAAGTCAGGATTCATGGTGGAGCTGAGAACATACTGTGTACCTCACCTGGTTGTTGTGAGGAGTTGGATGGAATAGGCAGGGCAACAGGAGTCTAGCTGGCATTAATGGAAACCATACATTTTGTCGTTAAACTCAGTTTGCAGTTGCTATTTAAACATTATTTGTTACAAAAAGTTGGTTTGTTGAATCTATGTATTTGAATTTTCAATAAACAGTCACAATGCATATGCTTGTCTTTGGTCTGACCTGATGGAATGCAGGAATCTTATTGACAAAATCATATTTTGAAACTGAAATATCTACTTCTTTCTCAAGTTCTGTCCTCTTGTTTTTGGACAAATTTATTAGAAAAAATATAACCCCTTTGAATGGATTACTCCTATTAATGGATAGTGCATTTTATTAACCCACTTACACTGTTTTGAAGATTACTGACTTATTATTGAACATTTTGGCATAATATTTGTCTCGGTATATAAAAGAACACATCTACCATGGGTGGCTCATACTGTCTGACTGCAGGACTGCAGCCCCCCCCCCCACAGCTGTAAAAAGAAAGAAAAATAAAAACTTAAAATATTTAGTATACTACTGCAAGTCCGACTGACTCACTGTTAAAGTCCTGGAACTCAAACTGCGCATGCATGCTCGGCAAATTCTGGGTTTCTGTAAATCCAGACTGCTGTTAAACCAGTCAGAATTATGAAGAGAAGGCTTCAGTATACAGATGCCCAGAAGTCTATACATTTATAACCACAGAAATTGGATGGGGATTGGACTGCCATGTCTGCAATCATGTAAGTGACATGGATAGCTACTGATTAGTTCTTGGCTCTTGCTGCAAGGGAATTTGTATGGTTTACGTATTACAAGTGAAGGGAATTAGGTTTGTCTCCAGGAACGAAGCTGCAAGGAAATATACAGGTGTGTCTGTGTAAAATGCCCCAGTTAAATACACCTAATGGCTAGACTTACTCAAGCTCAAACCCTGTACCTTGGGTACAAGTAGCAAGAGCCTGAATTCCCTACAAACCACCACTTGTGAAAACTGTCCAGATTTTTGCCTCATATTTTTTGTTCTGTTCTATTCTTTTTTTTCATAAAATCTGTGGTTTTCTGGGTATTTATAATCAGTGAAGGATTGAATTCAATAAATAATGGCAGGCATTTGAATTTCAGACTTCATATTCTTCAGAAAATACATGGTAATGCAAAACCTTTTATTCTAGCAATTTTTTAAGTTGATAAGATCAATATTTTAAAGTTGTCCCTATTTTGGGGGCTGTATTCCCCCATTATAGGCTTTGTCTAGGTTTTTTGTGCTAAGACATTGAGAACTATGGTAAGAACTGAATTCGCTGAAAATGTTTGGGGGCTGTATTCCCCCATTATTGGCTTTGTTCAGGTGTTTTGTGCTAAGAGGTTGAGAGCTATGGTGAGAAGTGAATTCACTACATGATAGCCATTTAAGTTTCAGTCTTCCTGTCTTTCAAGAAGCAGCTGATTTGGCATAGTAGTATGTTGCTCTGACTGTAATGCACAGGGTCCTGCATTCACGACTTGGCAGTGAAACACATGGTGGTAACACATTTTATTCTAGCAACTTTCCAAGATTATACAAGCAATGTTTAAAACGTATCACTGGTTTTTGGGCTTTTGCCCCCCCCCCCCAGTAAATTTTGGCTTTTTCCAGATTTCTTGTGCTGCAAAGTTGAGAGATATAGCTGAGTGTTGAGTGGATTTTACAAGGAGCTGAGAGCTTCAGGGGAAGAGAAGTTTAGTGCTGATTATGCTGAGTCAGCTTGCATTGTTAATAGCATAACAGGTTGAATGCTTGCATTGGATACAGAATATTGTGGGTTCTACTTTGACAGTATGTAGATGCATTGCTGATACAAAATGGTGTTGTACTTTTAAAGGGGGTGAATATTGCAGTCTTGAGAATGTCCTGTTTGGCATAGATACCCAGTAACTATGAACCTGTTATCAGTTTGCCATCCATTCCCTACTGCAATATTACTAGCTTATCATTTTTTAATTTAACATAGGCAATTTATTCCTCAAGGGCAATATGTACTTTATTTGTAGATGAAACAATGAAATAGAAAGTTGTTTTTTTTTAGCAGAAACCTCTTCATTAGTTACAGATCTCTTTAATGTGGAATTATTTAGATGACTTTTACTTCTGCATAGATTGTGCATATTAATGGATACTGGTGGACTGAAGAAGTTTGAGTAGACTTTTGTGATGGAGATGTTCTGAATTGAGCAGTTTTGTCATTATTGGTGCATGCATTTTGTTTCATTGTTTACTGGAAAAATGTTCAAAATAAATTTAAAATGCCCTCTAACAACTGTACTGTATTATACAAGGAGTATAATTTAACACAAAAAAGAAAGTTGTTTATTGATTATCTGATCAGCTCAGGTACACCCCCTCCCAGTTCTTGGTTGAATGTGTTTGATTAGGAACCAGTTAAATCAACTGTTTACAAGCTCCAACTTTTTTGTTAATGAATATTTTCACTAATTGAGTCTGAATGCTACTGAAAATGATGAAGCCAGATTGAAGCAATCATTTCTCGTAGATCTTCATTTTTTTGGGGGGAGGGTACTTATTGTCCACACCTAGGGAGCTAAGTCCGTCGTGTAGGATTTCTGCCACACAATTCTCCTGGCTGAACTATACTTCTCAGCTGTCCAGATTTTCAAAGAATGAATACATTTTTACTTCTTATTTTTGGTTTGTTCCTCATAAAATGTGTGGCTTTCTGGCAAATCATTTAGGAATGAAGTCACTAAATAATGGCAGACATTGAGTTTCAGACTTCATACCATTCAGAAGAAAGCATGCTAAAGCAAGACATGTCATTCTATCAACTGTCTAACTTTATACAAGAGCAATTTTTGGCACTGTTTGTTTGTTCCCCCAATATATTTGGCATTGTCCAGATTTCCTGCATTGAGAGGTATGTGCAAATAAATCACTTTGTAGAATTTGATATATCCAAACTTCTCAACTGTCCCCAATTTTGGATCAAAATGTTGATCTCCCACTAATAATCCCTCTGCAAAATGGCAATTTTGGAAGAAACTTTGAGGGTTTACAATTAATAAATAATTGTAATGATCAGAGTTACAGATAATTTTATTTTAGAAATGCATATAGATTCTCTTATTTTGCCAGCTGCTCAACTTAGCAGTACTAATATTAAAAAATGTCCCTTCTTTGACAGGTTCCCAGCTGTATTGTGTGGCTATTTTATATTTTTGCATCACATTTTTGGTCCAATTTTCATAAAATTGTGGTTTTCTGGCAAATCATTAAAGATTGAAGTTAGAAGATAATGACAGACATTTCAGTTTCAGATTTCATACCCTTCAAAAATTCATACCTACTATTCTCGTATCTTTCTAAGTTTATATGAGCAATATTTAAAAACTATCTTTATTTTTGGGCCTTTGTCCCACTTCTATTTATGGCTTTTTCCAGATTTCTTGCTCTGAGCTTGAGAGGTATGACAAATGTGTCAGGGCCATCACCACCAGCCAGAGACATTTCAAATTGTGATATACTTGTTGTACTCCACCCCCCCATGTAGTGACTCTGTATTTGTGCAAGCAAGGCAAGGATTAGTTATGCAAGGTAAGTGTGCAAAGTATCCCCCCATCCAAGGTAGATGCAATTACTACAGTGGCTTTTCATCTGTCCTTTATTTTGCAGAATGTTCTAGTTTTCTGTCATATTTTATACTGTTGATTTATGCTTATTATTATTCAGAAAATTCATGCTTTTGCAGTGCCTGTTGCTCTGTGTTTAAGTAGCAATGCTTTAATGACCATAAGGTAAGCTTGTCTGAGATTGTAAGATACAAGTAAGCTTTAATAAGTATGCTGTTAAAGAATTATCAACATTGAAAGCCTTTTTGTTGTTGCCATCCAGAGAATATTTACATAACTAGATAACATATAAGCCTTGGGTATTAAATGCATATGACAGTATTTGTAATAAAGGACAGGCTTACAGTATTTTCAGAAGCTCATTACATTTGTTGGATACTTGTAGTAATCTTTGCAGACTTTATCCATAAACAGAATGCCAATCTACCATGTGTGATCCATAACCTGTGCAGTAATCCTTTAAGCAATGTATATTGTGCTTTTTTCTTGTTTGCTGTTCATTTTATTTACTTTGATCATGTTTTCCACATGAAACAAGTATATAGTTGTCAGGCAGCAGGTCTTTTTTGAATAAGAAACATTTTTACAAGTGGGGATATCACAGGGATTGCTACTTTCAGCATGCTACTTGCTAATTTTATAAAACAGAACATACATTTTAATTAGAACTGCAGTGCAAGGAGAAGTGGATTGAGTTGAGTGCTGCTTGTTTTTTTATACTTGATTTTGACTGGCATTCCAGTAATGTATTTAAAAAGTAATTTACTTTTCCATGCCTCACAACCTTTTTGTTTCCATCTAGATATTAAGTAAGCTGTCATATAGCTAATGCATTGAAATTTTTTTTTTATTCTCCACATAATTTTGTCATGATTGGACTTTCATAATGATTTGGCACCCAGGGCAATGTATTTAATTAAAGTCCCAGTTTTTGTGGTTTTGAGTATAGCCCTACCTCTTTCTAGCTAACCACACCCATTTCCATTGGCCCCACCCATTCATCTGTTTCCTGCAACCCCCCTTTGACTTGAAGTCACCAGCTGCCACTGATATCTACAAATCTCTCTGACATACTTTGATAATGTTTTCTGTAAAATGTGCTGGATTAGTTACCCATGGCTATCACTGAATTGTTCTTCAAGCTCCAAAGATAAAAAAAAAAAAAAAACTGTTTTATGAATGTTAATGGAAAATACAATTTTAAAGACATTTTACACCACAACATTTAAAACAATAAAGTTCTTAGTTTTATACAGAAATGCATACTCTGTTTATTCACGATGTCACAGCAAAGTCCCAGCTGGGAGCTATGAACAAGCACTATATGCCCATGCAATGTTAATTTTCGAGGGGTCAGCAAATAAAGGGCAACAGAGCTAATCAGATGTGCTAGAAATTGAATATTGCTTGCAGTCCAACCAAAGGGCAACATAAATAAAGACAAGTGTAGTGCTAACGAGAGAGGTAGTTCTAGGCTGACTGGCAGCTGAAGGAGCACAACAGTAGATAGCAAGATCCACATGATGTAGTCACAATGACTGCATATGAGGACAGCCAATCAGTGCACACTTGTGTATAATGCAGCATTGCATAGCTACAGTTCATGCCTTTCTGGCAAAAGAAAGGCAGCATATTGGCCATCAGATAGACTAGTGTGGATGGACAGAAAAGTGTCACCCTTATTCATCAAATAAATTGAGATGAGAGAGGGTAGACAGGAAAGTAAGAAAGGGGAGAATGGGAAGCAGAAAGAAACATACAAGGGTAACTATAAAGAATTGAATATGGAGGAGGAAAGCTGATTAGTTTTCAGGAACAGAATCTTTTTTTCATATATACAAAAATGATAGGTGGGGAAGTTAGTGAGAAAAAGTCTTAGATGGGATAGAGGGAAAAGTGCATGCAGAAGGACAGACAGACAAACATAATACAGTGGTTTATACTGACAGTGGAAGTAAATACACAAAAGTTTGGGAAAGTAGTGGATGGACACAAACATGCAGGGTGTGAACAAATCATAATGGAGAGGACCAGGCAATGAACAAGGAATAAGGAATATTACATAAAGGAGAAAAAACAAATGGATGAGGATAGGGTAGGATCCTACAATGATTAGATAACATGCCAGCTCAAAAGTCAACAAATCCAGGCATCACTCACCTTGCTGGCCAATGTTATGTGCCATTTGCTCCTCCAATTTTCCATTAGCCAGGGCTGTCATTTCCATAATGCCAACAGCCATGGCAGAAGGCCTTCAACCTTGCTAAGACACACATCAAATGACCACTTTTTCTCAGACTCCAACAGCCACTGCAGTTTGCTGTCAGAGGCAATGGAAGATCTCAATGGACCTTTCTTTGAAGAGGAGCTTTTGCTCCCTCTAATGAGAAGTGACAAGAAAGGGCACCAGTGAACCTCCATGTTACCTCTGTCAAAAGAACAGTCATCCTTCTGCAGGTAGGTAACCCTCATAACCACAGTCCTGCTTCATCACAGACCAAGGTGAGCATGGATTCACTTTCTCTTCCATAATTGTACTTACAGAAGGTGAACATGAAGGGAAAATTAGCAGCACAATCATAGCTGAACTGTGGTCCAGCACAGATGTCATATATATATATATATATATATATATATATATATATATATATATATATATATATATATATGTAGATATATTAGCGCAAGGAGAATTGATCACACTTTCTGTGAGATCCATCAGTCATGTTCCTTCATGACTGAAAAAAATCTGCACTCCTATGGACATATGTAAAATAGGTAAGATGAGTATAGTATAGATGAAAAATGCTTAAAGTACATGTTTGGCTGTCTCTTCCTATCCTCTGTCTCCCTCTCTCAAAGTGCGTCAGAGTGGCATTACCTTATATGACCATAGCAATGCTAGCACTGCTCAACAAAATGGATGATGCCATTCTTGCAAGCTAATGTCAGGCATCCACCTTCTACAAGAGCTTATCATAAGGCCCTATCTGATGCTGGTGGAAGACCCTATGCAGAAAAAAACAGAAACTGTTGCTCTTGCTGGCACAGTATGCTAGAGCCCTGTATTCTGTAATTCCTGAAGCAGCCACTCACAGAGTTCCACGTAAGGAGTTAAATGGTAAAACTATGCACATGGACTCATATTTGTAGGTCATGTGTGGCACAATGTGACAATGCACAGTTATATTGCTGTATGTTCCTTGCATGCAGTCTGATACTAAAATAGCTATAAAACTGCATTGTGGCACTATTTGTGTTGCATGCAGGAGCATACTGGTCATTTGTTTCATGGTCTCTGTGGTGTACCCAATTTCCACCAGCATATCTGATTAGCGCAAAGGTCAATGGAAGTGATTCAAAAACAGCAATGCTAATTAGTCATATTAGTATAAATGTTGCACTAACTGGCCCTTTTTAGTGCACAATAAAGCAGCAGTGCTATTTTCTGTAATTCATTCAATGCCACACAACTGAGAAAGAGGAATTGCAATGAAAGTCTGGAAATGTGCAGCTTTGTAGAGTTAAGGAAGGCAATATAAAGTTTCAGAAGGTGACCCATGTGGTAAGGTACATCAGCAAGAACAGAAAAACCCTGTGGTGGGTATTAAACACACTCCGGTCCACATATTGCAATGTACGTGCAACTTGGACACAAGGAAATTATACCATCTGTATGTGGCTTTAAGAGGCAGCCATATACAACAGAAGCCTTAATAACAGCATGGAACAGCACTCATCTGGATCATCACATGTTATGCCCCATTAATGTCAATGCTCACAGCCTCATAATTCTTCCCTTTCTTAATATAGACCACATCAAACTTTGATATCACATGCCAGTGTAGGAGACACTTAAATTGGTCACATCATGGCAGTTTGACCACACCACTGGAGGATGTGATCACTAAATCCCCACAAACTGTCAGAGTACATGACTAACATGATCAACTCTCATCACCATATCTTGTCTTATGGTGTTGCAGTTACCTGTTACTGTGTCCCTCATAATGATTATACCTTTCCCTGCTTCTTAATTTATGTTGGCATGGTTATGTCTGATGCACAATGTGGCTAGTCCATACACAACCTTGTATAGCCTGGATGTGATAATGCATGCATCAGTTTATTATGGCTGTCTATGTCATGTCCCATAGCTGTGTAATAGAAGCCACCTTTGTCCAGTGCTGCAATGTAATGTGCCTAACTCTGCCTCAGTTATGGTACTGCTGCTGAATGATGTTCACCTTTCTCTACCTTACTCTTCTGCTACTGCTATAACTGATGTGGAAGATTCTCTCAATATCTTTACCTTCCATTCCAACATCTTACTGCAGGTTTCATGACTGCATTGGAGTACCTCTGTTGATGTCTCAAGGCAACAGAAACATCCTTTGAATAGGCTGAGCACCTGCTCCATAATATTAAGTGCTTCAGTGTGTGCTCCATTTTAAGCCATTTCTTGCATGGTCAGATGGCTAGGGACTGGGATTATCAACTAGGGCTATAGGGCATATCAAGCACTACCTGCAAAGATGAAGGAATCAATATATAATATGCTGCCTGCATCAAGCTTGCATGCTAGCTCTGTATAAACCTGTCTCTTTCTTGCTTGTGTGCTACTACAAACTAATGGACCCTGTGGAAAATTCATTTGCAAAAACCTTTGCTATATATGAGACATAGACCAGATGAGAAACTTCTGGAAACATCTTAGATGATACAAGAACATGTTATAAATAATATCCTTTGTATTAAAGACAACCTGCCATTTAAGAGAGTGGAACTCTGTGTGTTAATAGATTGCACTCAATCTGGATTAGTTGGGCCTTTGATGTCACTGTGTTTAATGAATGACTTCCATTACATCAGGTCATGGACAATATCACAAGATGTCCAAATGATGATAGTTCTCTCCTCTGCAGGTCAGACAACCAGATATACTCTTCCATGTAGGTAGGTCACTGAAAAGTCTCTGTAAGTAAGATGGTTAAAGTTACACAACACCTTAATACCTGAAGGAGTGGGTGTACCATGCATCCACATTGATTTCACTCATGGGATCTGTTAAGGTCTCATACAGTCTCTGTAATAACAAACAAACTTGACGAAGCAAAGAAGCAAATATAAAACACACCAAACAGCCAATACTTAATCCAGCAGAAATTTTCTTTATTCTCTCCAAAGATCTGGTACCTCGGCCATTCGCCTTCATACAGTCTCTCTCTGTCCACATCGAGATGGTTGACACTGTTACGGGAATTCATTTGGTGGCAGGCCAGGTACTGTATGTACTTCCTTCATTGGTGTGGATGGTGTGGAAGGTTGCATTGTGCACATCATAATCACTGGTTCTGGGGGTGTCCATTAACTGAGCTATAGCACCTGCTTATCCAAATATTAATCCTCTTACAAATGCCACAATTCTGTGTGTATAAAACAAGTATGCATTGTACCTCTTTTTATGCATTTCTGAATCAGTCTGACATTTGGGGTTTCATCATTTGCATATAGAATATGACTCCTTTGCAAGACATTCCTCATTTCCATGTCATTATGTACTCATTAGTTTGCATGGTAAACCAGAATAGTTTCTACTTTTGCAAGATCACACTGTCTTTGTTTCTAAATGATCCACTCCCTGCACCTTGCCACTAGTCATGGTAATTTACAATGCACTATTTGTTTATGAATCATGACTTATTTAATTATGTATTTGATAGCAATATTTCCAGTATGTATTCAACAGCTTAGGTTTGATTTAAGCAAAAGAATTTGTAAATGTGGCAGTTTTTCAATTGTACATTATTACCATAATTTGATTGTATCTATAGATATCAATATTTCTGTATTACTTTCAAATTTTCTTGTAAAAATTTTTCAGTACAAGCCAATTGGATACAGAACCCTATGAAGCAGATGACATGAAGTAAGTCAATAAGTCAAAGGCAACTCAGACAGGTGGATGCTGCAATACACAAGGCAAATCATTTAAAGTAACTGAAATCTTCTTCTGAGTAACAAATAGTAATCTTTATTATAAGTTCACAGAATCAAAGTAAACATATGAGTCTGATATAAAGCCATCAGTCAAAACTAACCTTGCACATGTTTTTGAACAAATGCCATAAAAACTGACCAGACTAATTACTTTGTAGGCCTACCATACCTCTCAATCTTTTAACTCAAGAATTCTGGACAAAACCAAAATAATAAGGGACAAAGGCACACAAATATGTAAACATTTTAAATATTACTCTCATAAACATAGAAAGTTGATAAAATAGCATGTTTTTATTAACAATTGTTTTGAAGAGTATTAAGCCTGAAACTCAAATGTCTGTCATTATTTGGTGTGTACTATCCTCAATGATGTGCCACAAATCTATACATTTTAGGAGCAACAGGCCAAAATTATGAAGATAAAATCTGAATTTTCTGTCGAAATCTGGACAGTTGAGATATATGAGGACTACTGCAGGCATTTCCAAATA